>NW_020651082.1:3510815-3844975 GCF_003573695.1 Papaver somniferum | reverse complement strand
TTGGATGATTTGGTGAAAATAATACTTGTCTGGTAATCTTGTTGGTTGAAAATATATATCATTGATTCATCGAAATTATGTCGTATTCTCATGTTTTTTTCGATATTTGATTCATTGATATTGTAATGCATGTTTTGAGATTGGGAATGCATTCTACTGAGCTGTCATCTCACTCCAATTGACATTCCTTGCAGATTTATTGAAGTTGGAAGTGGAACTAAGAAGTTAGCTTATTATTGATTGTCTTGTATTGCTTGAAATGTAATTTGAAATAATATGTTTGTTGAAAATGTTGTTACAGATGATTAGTGTATTCATATGTTTAAACTCATGTTAGAAAGGTTAATTACGTTTGTTATAATAAATAAATTAGAATAGTTACATGCATATGTCTCTTTTCGACCCGTAACGCTTCGAGTTCTGATCTCCATACGGATTTGACCCTGGTCCGGAACTCGGGTTGTTACAGATACTTCATGACTAAAAGAGAACATATCAACTTTGTTTCGAAGATTTCACATAGTCGAAACTTAGTGTATTCATCAAGGAGTTTATAAAGATACAAGAAAACTCCTACAATATTCCACAGACGCACTCCCCACAAATACTTGGCAATTAAGCACAAGTTTAATTAAGAACTCTTCCCCATAAAATGCCATTCCCAAAAGAACAACAAGAGCGACCTTACTTTTACGAGAAAAGAAGGATTTCTTTGGACATTAACAAATCACATGAAACATGAATTTTTATCCAGTAAACTCGAGTAAATTAACCACTAGAGAACCTTAATGATTAATTTAATCGGAAACGCTCAACATAAGAAAACTTACAGATCCATACAGTACTTTCACATAGAAGTGGATCAGGGAAAGATCAATACTATGGAATATTCAAAAGTTCATTCTATCTTTTATCAATATTTTCATAAAGACATAATAGACTTAACTTTTGTCATATGAGATAATCATAGTTCACGGACGTAAACACACATATCCCATAAATTTTTTGCAATATATAAAACCATAAAGATTAATACTGCAAAATCATCTTCTAAATAACTTAGAATTTAAATAAATAAATCTAAAACATCGCAAGATGAAAATCGTTGGATATAGCTATGTGTAAACAAAAAATATGCTATTGCAAACCCTAGTTATCCTTTTTAAAACACAAGAATAAATTCTCATAAGAAGTTTCCTAGACATTAAGGTTCTTGAAAATTCTTTGTCGTCAACAGACATTGGAACCTAAGGTTCATGAAGAAAGGAGTCAATTCCAACGAACCTTCTAGACTGATGTTGAACCAGAGCCTTCTTAATTTCAAGAGTTCTTAAAAAAAAAGCCTTTATTTGTTGAATCTCCATCCTTGTCTATTTCAACTCTTCAAGAACACCAGGAAACTTCTGAAGATTTGAGGGGTTAGCCCTTGGTTTTTTCATATTCTTCTTTTTTATCTTTAAAGTTGTAGAGGAATGAGATTTATCTTTTTCCTTCATCATTGATGGCTTAACAATCATATTAACATGTTTTCCATCAGAAAATATGATGCCTGGAGTCTCTATCAAAATATGGAACTGTTAAGAAACACACAAAAACTAACTCCACAAGAAATCTCATCATAAATAGAGTTTTAGAGAAGGAAAAAGGAATGTGGGGTTACCGAACCTAAATACAGAGTAAGTAGGATTCGTGTACCAACAACTCATAACCCTAAAGAAGGTAGAATTGTTGAACTTAACCCTCTTTTAATAATCAAAATATGGTAAATCTTTTCAACATCAATTATGAAAAGATCAACAGAATTCCAGGAAAACAAAAAGATAAGTAAACAAAATTTCTTTTCCTAAAAACCCGATTGTGCACAAATCTTGTCTCTTTTAAATTCGGGCGCAGGAGACAAGAAGCACCTTCAGCACAATTAAGTTGTGTTGGCGTGAATAATAATCTGTCCACCATACAATTCTTGAACGAAATTCTTAATACCCTTTTTCATATATTGTTTAGACCTTGTTCTTTTCTGTAGAGGTCTATCTTTTTCTTTAGAAATTAACTTCTTTGGAGATAAGTTGAATCTACACAGCTGAGATGAATTCTACTCCTAAACAAATTTGAGCTTGTTTGCTAATCGATTTTCTCTCCTTTCAAGTTTGTTGACATATTTTATTTTATGTTTGTACTTGAAACACTTAGAGAGTTCATGACCCTTAAAAGTACAATAAGAGCATGTCAATGTGGAGGACGGTTCAGACACTATAGCTGAGCATGCTGCTAAACAAATTGTGGTACCTGAAACATGTGAGTTAGAATTTTCAGTAGACATGGAAAAATCCATTTTATCCTCCAAAGTGGTTGAAGAAGTTTCTCCATGAAGAATATCAAGATTGGTGTACGTATTGCTACAATTATCAAAATCAATATTTTTACCAAGGAGTGCAACACTTGACTTTTCATCTTCATTTGAATCATAGTGATCAATCATTTCATCAAGACCTTTTTTCCCAGTGTATTTTCTACGATTTCGACACGCATTTGCAAAATGACCAAAAAATTTACATTAAAAGCACTGTGGCATATCTCATCATCAGTATCGACGGTGTCTCTGTTTTGAGGAGGGACACGGTCATGAGGCTTAACTGATGACTTGGGTTTATCTCTGATGAACCTTTTACTTCTCTTCAAAAGATCATCTCTAAACTGTGTTGTGATCAGTGAGACTGAGTTGTCAAGATCTTCATCTGATGAATCAGTCTCAATAGGATCAACTACAGAGTTGCCAACACTTTAATTTTTTCAAGTAATTTAGTATTTTTTTGTTCTTTGAAAGCAATATCCTTTCCAAATTTGGATGTATTCTCATGATCAAAGATCTTTAACTTCCCAACAAGAGTATTTCTGGAAAGTGTATCAAGGTTATTTCCTTTAACGATGGCATGTTTCTTAGAACCGTGTCTAGCTGGTAACGATCTGAGAGTTTTCATCACAGTGTCCTTTTCAAGAACAGTTTTCCCCAATGCAAAGGATGCATTAAAATTTCAGACACTTTGTGACTAAACTCATCAAATGAATCATCATCATCAACCATACGAAGGTTTTCCCAACCAGAATTTAGGTTTTGAAGCCTAGCTTCCTTTTCAGAGGTATTCCCTTCAAATACGGTTTCTAAGATATCCCAAGCATATTTAGACCGAGTGCACGTAGTCACATGGTGCTGAAGATATGGGGTAATAGAATGTATGATAGCATTTAAGTTGTCAGAAAAAATTTTTTGCAGCGAGAAACTCGTCAGGCTCATATATACCAATATCCTTTGCAACCGTTACACCATCTACTGTAACCATTGGAGGATTATAGCCATTAACAACATAAAACCATAATTGAAAATCACGTGCTTGAAGAGGGAACGCAAAGAAATTTTCCAACATAAGTAATTCGAGCCATCGAAGACTGGCGGTACGTTTATAGAGATAACGCTTCTGTCCATAGAGTCAGATTGCTACAAACACATACTTATGAGGTCTTAAAAGTGTTTGCCTGCTCTGATACCAATTGAAAAAGCGGGGATCTAACAACCACACCCAATATTTAGTTCTGCAATCTGTATGGACTAACTCCAATATAATTCTAAGAGAATCAACTAGACAGTCAGACTCAATCAAGGAAAAACATCCAAGAGCTATATCTATGTTTCTCAATGTAATCAGCAGATCAAACAGATATAATCCACGAGCCTGATTATTATGAGAAACAACTTGAACGGTTCCAAAGACCAATGCTCAAGTATCAATCAATTTCAATCAACAACCAAAGGTTGGATTTACCAATTGATTGAACTACGCACAACCTCTGATATTTCAATTATATAAACAAATATAATGCGGAAAATAAATAACACAGACACCAGAAGTTTTGTTAACGAGGAAAACGAAACTGCAGAAAACCCCCGGGACCTAGTCCATATTTGAACACCACACTGTATTAAGACGCTACAGACACTAGCCTAATATAAGTTAACTTCAGACTGAAATGTAGTTGAGCCCTAACCAAGTCTCACACCGATTAAGGTACAGTCACACTCCTTACACCTCAGAATCCCAGCAGGACTCTACGCACTTGATTCCCTTAGCTAATCTCACCCAGAATTAAGAGTTTCTACGACCCAAAGTTGAAGACTTGATAAAGAAATATGTCACCCACAAAAAATTCTATTCTGATAGATAAATATGTCTCCTACTGATATACCTACGAAGGTTTTGTTCCGTCCTTTGATAATCGAGGTGAACATTAAACAATTGATAATCCGGTCTTATATTCCCGAAGAACAACATAGAAATATCAATCACCTCACAATAACATAACTATATGGTAGTAAAACAAGTTATTATGGAATCACAAATAATGAGACGAAGAGCTTTGTGATTTTTTTTTCGAAAATACGAGGGTACCAAAATATACCTCAATCTAAAACTTTTCCTACCTATAAGTCCTTTCTCTGAAAGTGATTGTCTATGGACTGAGTCGAGACAATACAACTAATCGCTTCACACTTCGTGTGATCGTCTATGGATACGAGATCGAGATAATACAACAACGAAGTATGTTTACTTGATAAAAAGGTTCGGACTTAACCAAACACAATAGGATTACTTATCAAGCAAATAGGAATTAACGTTTGTGTATTTTACTTCTAATTATAATAAAAACAATTATGATTACGGAAATAGAAAAGTAAAAGACACAGCAAGGTTTTGTTAACGAGGAAATCTCCCCCGGGACCTTGTCCAGAATTGAATATTATCGGGATTAAGACGCAATAAAATATCAAACCAACTTCGTATAGTTGAGACCAAGCAACTAAACCTATAGTTCACCTAGTTCCGTCCGTATTCCCACGCCTCCGACCTGTAATAAGTCACGTACTTGGAACAATTCCTTTGGTTCGTATTCCAAACAGTAAATGAACAAAAAATTTGTTTGGTAGAAACTCTCTTCAACCAAGTGATATGAGTTCGACAAAGGCTCTTCTGTTTATCTCAATAAACTCCTTTGTCGGTTTCTAAGATCTATCTTATTTTCAACTACCAAAGTAATTGTTAAGATTTTGCAATTAATACTTTTAATCACAAAGAAATATATTGATGTCGATCTACATAAATAATCAATCTAATCTATCAAAAGGATAAACCGATTATAGTTGGATCCTCTATACCCAAACAAGTATTGTGCACACCAAAGATTATGAACCCCAAATCAGAAATCTTCAATATCTTCTTTGTCTTCAAATATTCTTAGATATTCAATAAACACCTGCACACAACAACTTGAATCTCTTGTGATCAATCACGCACAGAAGGAGTCTGTTAACAATGGATTATCATAAGACGTCTTTAGATCTACAAACAGTCTAAAGATCCCTGTCGAAACTTTGATCTAGTTTGAGTGAATCTTATATCAGAAGAGAAGATTCTCAAGCATAAACAAACTAGGTGCAATAAAAGTTCAACCACCGTTAGTCAATCAAACCAATCGAAAACAAAAGATAAACCGCAATTATCTAGTTTCCCACCAACGGTACTAATAGAGCTTCTCAATCCCAAAGAAGACTTTAAACTGATCGGCCGTAAGAGATTTCGCTTAATTAGGTTATTCTCCTCCCCGAATAGGCGGCTTCAGCAATAACAACACAACCGAGGAAGTTTGCTGTCACGAAGGATTAGTTTGCTAGAACTGCAAACTTTCATATTTATAGAAAAGCAAGTTTGGACACCAAGGAATTTCCAAAACCGAAAATATTCTCAAGATATGCATTAAAGCCCAGATTCGGTTTCCATAATTCCTGGAAATGCTCTGTCCAAAATAATGATCGAAAATCTCTTTGGAAAATCTCCAACTACTAAATGCACATTACTAATTCTCATTTTACTAAAATAAAATTACAAACCTTAAATAAAATATTCTTCACTTATTTATGTTTCGATCCTCGGATTTTCTTCCTTTAGCTATTAAGGAATAACTTTGAAAAATTAAAGATAAGCTTTACTGCACATGTTCAAAGTATGTCGACATCCTTACTTTGTAAGTCCTTGCCACACTTCCAAACAAGTTTAGAATTGGTTCATCTAACTTTCAAGAACTATGTGATTGATCAAGAAGACTCAATCACAAATCATGGGTTTCACGGTTCTACCAAAACAAGTTCCGGTTCTACCTCAATGTGAGTATTGTGCATAGTCACACTAGCTTTCCAAAATTCGGTTAACTAGGTACTAGGATCGGTTCCCCACATATATATGGTATCTAACTTGTACTTGCTGCACATGTCCATAGGATCGATTCCCCTTTGCCTAAAAACGTGTTGCACATGTCTATAGGATCGGTTCCCCTTTCTGCTATAAACTTTTTGCACCTCATACAAGGATCGATTCCCCTTTGTGATGTGTTGTATCTCTTACTAGGATCGGTTCCCCTTTACCCAGAGTCGGTCATACACAAAATCACAAACTCAATCATACCATCTAAGGTGATTACTTAAGATCGGTTTCACTAATAAAACTCATACCAATACAAAAGTCAGGCCTTTGTGACTAGTTTTACCAAGAACATAAACAAGTCATGAGCGGTTACACTAATCACACATATTGGTTGTGGAATGAATAACAATACCAATAATGCCTGGCGATTTCCTTTTCGATTCACAAAACAAGTTCATGAATTTACTTCCTTAAAACACATGTAGAACATTGTTTCCTATGATGAAATCCTCACCTCATACCCATACGTAATCACAATAGCATTTAAAAAATTATGTCGATGTCTTATCTACAAATTTATTGGTTAAGCAATAAACCTCCTATTGTATTCCTTAATACTATGTATAACTAGAGTATTCATGCTTCGCAGTTTTGTTTTCAATATGCACAACTTGAAAGATACGTTAGGGAATGAAACAGTTCAAATAAAATATCACTAACCTCAAGTGGAAGGATGATGTTGTCATTGTATCTCCTTGCTTCTTCACTTCTTCAAGTCTTCGCAATACTTGTAATGCCTCATATCCTAATACTTTCAAGCTAACCTATACGTGGTTGACTCTAGTACATAATCAAGCTACTGTTTAAATGAGTTCTGATTCACGAAAATATGACAACCAAACTTGACATACCAATGCTTGGTGGGTTCAACAGAGCTATGCTCTAACAATCTCCCCCTTTGTCAACTTTAGTGACAAAACTCATACATCATATGGATAAACAAATTACAAGAATTCATTACACATACGCTTGATTCCCGAATTCAACAGCACAATAACCTGTATACATTCAATCCTTAAATGCCGTTGTTGACATTATAACAACAAAGATAATACTCCCCTTAAAGGTAAGATAGGTAGATTTTATCAATCCGCACGTGTTTTTTATTCCCTTTGTAATGATATGTTACTCCCCTTTAGTCTATGCTTTCACTCTTTCGTTAGATAAACGTTTAAGCACCAATGTCCTTTCCCTTAGTGATACCAATCAATATAAATCAATATAGTATCACTTGTTTACTCCACATATTTCTCCCCCTTTTTGTCAAAAAATGACAAAGAAACAAAAAAATAAAGGACAAACCGAAAAGGATCTTACAAATCTCAAAATAGACTTGCAACCTATAGAGTTAAGCACGAGGGTTTCACACACCATTTTTCATAACCAATATCAAAACTGAAACTACAAAGTAATTATGTTTTGATATGTTACCAAGGAAACAATTGCCCGAAGCAATTTTCTCTAATAGTTTAGTAAACCAAAAATCAACTAAGCACCTTAGTTCCTTTGCTAAACCGATTATACAAATACAATCACTTATTCGATAAGACCAAAATAAAGATAACTCTATTTTTCTCATCAGGCTCTAATTATCCATATAACTTAGATCTTTAGCTTTTAAACAAGACAAGTACTAGGTTAGTTAACTAGCATTTCTTGTTAGGGCATTCGATTAGACTTGAATAACCGAAACCTCCACTTTGATAAGTCTAACTAAGATCAGAATTAACTTAGTTTATCTTATCCGGAATCGAATTGAACTAAACAATTCATCCCGTAAACCTTTTCTTTCGTTAATCCATAAACAATTCATAAAAACCAAAATAAATCAACTTGCATAATTATTCACCTCAACCGGAAGCAATTGAAACAACATAGACATTAAAGCACCGCAATTGCACCGAAATTTTGTAAGCCTAAACGATTGATACCACACAATAAAGCAAGATAACAATAGTTTTTCTTAACCGGAAACAATTGAATCACACACACGTCCATACACAAATAATGGAATAAAACATCAATTCTACCGGAATTTTGTTAAGCAAAAGCAATAAATATATGAAATAAAATCAGGCTTTTCTTAAACAGGAAAACAATTAATTAACAAGATTGTTACCTCAAATTTCGCATCCTCTTCTCCATATGTTTGCATCTTCTTCCAGGGAGAATTGATATCGAAATATCATTATGTTGTCATCCTTATGCAAAACAAAAGAATAAAAACAACCAACCTTTACCAGACAAAGGTTGAAAATCGGTTTTAACAATTGCAAGAAAAAGTTGAAAACTGTCGAAACACATATACTTTTATGCTAAACCAAAACCGATTCAACATATTGTGACTTTTTCACATATTTTTTCTATCATAACCCCTCATGATCCTTTGATAAAGCCTACCAACATGGGCTAGAACTTAATCCTGCTAAATCAAAAAGTCACCCAAACCATAAGGGTTCACAACATTATGAGATCGAATATCAAGGTAGTAAAACCGAAATCAAACATCCCATAAACATACATAGCAATAATATAAAGCATTCAAGCACAGGCTATGTAAATCAAAAACTATCATAAGAAAAATTATAAATCAAATAATTTTATTCATAATAAGATAGTTTTATTCATAATATACCTAATACAATCATTGAAAGAAATAAAAAATTGATGTCTATTTTCTCATTTTTGAAACTCTAATTTCAACCTTTTAGAGTTTCCTTCAATGTTGAAGCCGGATCAGAAGATTTTACCGATTCCAATCATCTTCTATGATTACTAGTCTTGATTCAAGACTAACAACATTGTCATTGACTTCCTTAACTTCCTTTCGCAAATCCCTTTCCATGTTCCTTACTTCACATAGAATTAGATCTAATTTTAGTGAAAGATTCTTGAGAAGATTATCTTTGAGAGAAGAGATCTCTTCATTAAGAACATCTTGTTGAAGTTCTGGAGATGAATCAGAATCGCCATCAGAAACTCGGGACGAAGTTTCTTGTTAGGAAATAATATAATCCAGACCTTTTCGGTTTTGCGGGAGTTGCAACTAGAGGTAGACATTCTGTCGAATCTCTATGAAAATGAAATAAAAGGTCTTCCCTCTTATAAGTTCTAGAACTTTTTCTCAAAAATCTTTGAGAATATCATTTCAATTAAATTCTTAACCGAAAAATCAATTTTAGAAATATTTTTATCCAAATTTTTACATCTATATCCTTATTGTATACTTTTAAGGTTAACAAGTAAGGATCCATGATAACCAGTTAGGTTTTCACTTTTTGGTTGTTGAATTTTCTTCCCTTAAAGATTTCAACATTCTACATAGTTGAGGAGACATTACGTTTGAACTTTTAGGTTCAACTTTTAATCTTGGTGTAAGATTATGATGTTCTAAGAACTTATTCTCCTTTTAGAAGAGATCTTTGATCTACACTTAGATCTTGATATTTCGGTTTTATACAGTTTGTTTCTCTCTTTGTTTAGAATCAAGACATTGCCTTTGATAATGCCCTCTTTGCTTGCACAGGAAGGAAACACCAGAAGTATTACGTTTTCTGGATTTAGATTCCACAAATATATTTAGCATTACCTCCTTGTCTCTTGATACATTCATACTAGGTAATGACTTTTCAAAGCAATTGAGTCTATCTCTCAGTTTCTGATTTTTTGTTTTTAACTTCCGTATTTCATCTTGACAACATTTAATATCGAGAATGAGTTTGGAAACTTGTGCCATTTCGGAGCATTGAGTAACCTCGATTTTCTTCAGTCGCTTGTTAAATTTTTCTTTATCATTCAGAAAACTTTGTTTGAGTTGATCAAGCGATGATTTTATTTCAATGATGTCAGATTCAAGAAGGTGAGTTCTATTATCTTTACATGGAAATATTTCTTTGAAAATCGAAGGGGTAAACTCTTCTTGAGTATCTAGAGTTGGAAGAATTTCAGAGTCATAGACTTCTGCAATGGTTGCAACATGATCTATCTCATCAACTTGATAATTCTCATTAGGACAATAATCAAATGTGGTAGTGTAAGCATTTCTTTTCCACTGTGTGTCCTTAGTTGGACAATCTGGAGAAATATGACTGAACCCTCTATACTTGTAGCATTGGGGAATAATATCATCATCATCCCAGGTGTCTTCACGTTTATGTGAAGGAACATGTTTTCCTTTTGACCCAGGTGATTCTTTTTTTCGATGTCTCAAAAGTTTCTTGAATCGTTGAGTAATAAGAGACAAATGATGATTTAGTTCAGCTTCATTTTTAGCAGTTCGATCTTCCTGATCTTCGAAATTTTCCGAATATTGAGTCGAAACCCTTTTTATGGCTTTGTAGGCCAGATTGTCTTTTTTTTTAAACAAATTTTCCTGATCAAATATCTTCAGTTTTCCAACTAGGGAACTTCTAGATAGAGACGAAAGATCATTAGCTTCAATGATTGCATGCTTTTTAGAATCGTATCTAGATGGCAACGATCTGAGAATTTTGCATACTATATCTTTTTCATAAATAGTCTTTCCAAGAGAGAAAGAAGCACTGATTATCTCAGTGAATCTAATATGAAACTCTTCAAAAGTATCGTTGTCATCCATTCAAAGATTTTCCCAATCGGACATAAGAGTTTGAAGTCTAGCTTATTTCTATGATGTGTTTCCTTCGAATACAATCTGAAGATTATCCCAAGCTTCTTTCGAAGTTTGAAAAGTTGACACATAATGTTATAAATCACGACTAACAGCATGTATAATAGCATTCAAACCATCTGAATTCTGCTTAGCAAAAGCCTTTTCTTCGTTTGAAAAATACACTAAGCGTTTAAACTCAGTTTCTGAATTTTCTACCCTTGGGTAATTATAACCATCAACGACTAATAGCCATTTATTAAAGTCTCGTGATTGAAGAAAATATCTCATAGAAGATTTCCATCATAGATACTTTTTTCCGTCAAATCTTGGCGGTACGTTAATTGAAGTCGATTCATGAGAACTCGAGTTCATTCCTATAGGTTAGATCGCACCAAACACAGATTGTTAGATCTTTTCGTGTTTGCCTGTTCTGATACCAATTGAAAAGACGAGGGTTCCCAAATATGCCTCAAATTAAAAACTTTTCCTACCTATAAGTCCTTTCTCCGAAAGTGATTGTCTATGGACTGAGTCGAGACAATACAACTAATCGGTTCACACTTCGTGTGATCGTCTATGGATACGAGATCGAGACAATACAACAACGAAGTATGTTTACTTGATAAAAAGATTAAGACTTAACCAAACACAATATGATTACTTATCAAGTAAATAGGAATTAACGTTTGTGTATTTTACTTCTAATTATAATAAAAACAATTATAATTGCAGAAATAGAAAAGTAAAAGACACAATAAGATTTTGTTAGCGAGGAAACCGCAAATGCAGAAAAACCCCGGGACATTTTCCATAATTTAATACTCTTAGTATTAAGATGCAATACAAAATCAAACCAACTTCGTATAGTTGAGACCAAGCAACTAAACCTATAGTTCACCTAGTTCCGCATGTATTCCCATGCCTCCTACCTGTAATAAGTCACGTACTTGGAACAATTCCTTTGGTTCGTATTCCAAATAGTAAAGGAACAACAAATCTGTTTGGTAGCAACTCTCTTCAACCAAGTAATATGAGTTCGACAAAGGCTCTTCTGTTTATCTCAATAAACTCCTTCGCCAGGTTCTAAGATCTATCTTATTTTCAACTACCAATGTAATTGTTAAGATTTTTCAATCAATACTTTTAATCACAAAGAATTGTATTGATGCCGATCTACACAACTAATCAATCTAATCTATCACAAGGATAAATCGATTATAGTTGGATCCTCTATACCGGAATAAGTATTGTGCACACCAAAGATTATGAACCCCAAATCAGAAATCTTCAATATCTTCTTTGTCTTCAAATCTTCTTAGATCTTCAATAAACACCTACACACAATAACTTGAATCTCTTGTGATCAATCACACACAGAACAGTCTGTTAACAATGGATTATCACAAGACGTTTTTAGATCTACGAACAGTCTAAAGATCCCTGTCGAAACTTCGATCTAGTTTGAGTGAATCTTATATCAGAAGAGAAGATTCTCAAGCATAAACAAACTAGGTGCAATCAAAGTTCAACTACCGTTAGTCAATCAAATCAATCGAAAACAAAAGATAAACCGTAATTATCTAGTTTCCCACCAACGGTACTAATAGAGATTCTCAATCCCAAAGAAGACTTTAAATTGAGCGGCCGTAAGAGATTTCGCCTAATTAGGTTATTCTCCTCCCCGAATAGGCGGCTTCACCAGTAACAACACAACCGAGGAAGTTTGCTGTCACGAAGGATTAGTTTGCTAGAACTGCAAACTTTCATATTTATAGACAAGGAAGTTTTGACACCAAAGAATTTCCAAAACCGAAAATAATCTAAAGATATGCATTAAAGCCCAGATTCGGTTTCCATAATTCCTGGAAATGCTCTGTCCAAAATAATGACCGAAAATCTCTTTGGAAAATCTCCAACTAGTAAATGCACATTACTAATTTCCATTTTCCTAAAATAAAATTAAAAACCTTAAATAAAAGATTCTTAACTTATTTATGTTTCGATCCTGGGATTTTCTTCCTTTAGCTATTAAGGAATAACTTTGAAAAATTAAAGATAAGCTTTATTGCACATGTTCAAAGTATGTCGACATCCTTACTTTGTAAGTCCTCTTTCATAATTACAACCTTGAAACCGATTTGTCATACTTCCAAACAAGTTTAGAATTGGTTCATCTGACTTTCAAGAACTATGTGATTGATCAAGAACACTCAATCACAAATCATGGTTTTCACGGTTCTACCAAAACAAGTTTCGGTTCTACCTCCATGTGAGTAATGTGCATAGTCACACTAGCTTTCCAAAATTCGGTTGATTAGGTACTAGGATCGGTTCCCCACATATATATGGTATCTAACTTGTACTTGTTGCACATGTCCATAGGATCGGTTCCCCTTTACCTAAAAACGTGTTGCACCTGTCCATAGGATCGCTTTCCCTTTCTGCTATAAACTTGCTGCACCTCATACAAGGATCGATTCCCCTTTGTAATGTATTGCACCTCTTACTAGGATGAGTTCCCCTTTACCCAGAGTCCGTCATGCACAAAATCACAAACTCGGTCATACAATCTCAGGTGATTACTTAAGATCGGTTTCACTAATAAAAGTCATACCAATAGAAAAGTCAGGCCTTTGTGAATAGTTTTACCAAGAACATAAACAAGTCATGAGCGGTTATACTAATCACACATATTGGTTGTTCACAAGATATGCAATGAATAACAATACCAATAATGCCTGGAAATTTCCTTTTCGATTCAAAAAACAAGTTCATGAATTTACTTCCTTAAAACAAATGTAGAACATTGTTTCCTAGGATGAAATCCTCACATCATACCCATACATAATCACAATAGCATTTAAATGATTATGTCGATGTCTTATCAACAAAGTTTAATGGTTAAGCAATAAACCTCGTACTGTATTCCTTAATACTATGTCTAACAAGAGTGTTCATGCTTCGCAGTTTTGTTTTCAATATGCACGACTTGAAAGATACATTAGGGAATGAAACAATTCAAGTCAAATATCACTAACCTCAAGTAGAAGGATGATGTTTTCGTTGTACCTCCTTGCTTCTTCACTTCTTAAAGTCTTCACAATACTTGTAATGTCTCATATCCTACTACTTTCAAGCTAACCTATACGAAGTTGAATCTAGTACATAATCAAGCGACTCCTAAAATGAGTTTTGATTCACCAAAATATGACAACCAAACTTGACATACCAACGCTTGGTGGTTCAACCGATCTATGATCTAACATTTTTTTATCTTACCTATCGGAGATAAATCTCGATCCAATCTTAGAAAAGATAATACTCAATATAATAGAACAAGTAAGATCAGAACACGCAACTACAGAGAAAATAGTTGGGCCTGGCTTCAGAATCCCAATGAAGTCTTTAAGTCGTTAACCTATAATGGTTTTAAGAAAATCATAGGTTAAAGGAGAATCGACTCTAGTATGGAACTAGTATCACACATGAGATGTGGGGATTAGGTTTCCCAATTGCTAGAATTCTCTCTTATATAGTATTCAAAATAGGGTTTGGTAGCTTTGAAACAAAGCAATCAATATTCAACGTTACATGAAAACCTGATTTAAGATTCATGATAAGTTTACTTAAAACCAAAGCAATATCTCTCCACCATTAGATGGTCTTAGCTTGTTATACACAAATTAAATATACCTTCATTTAAATATGGGTAACCGTACCTAAACGTGTATATGGAGTTGTCTCAATAACAGTTAACCGAAGTTAGCCATATGAGCATTTTTCTATTAACCATATTCATCTAACACTTATAGATCAAATGATAATCAAATGAATCTAACTATGTTACTCATAGAGTTTTTCAATTGTTTATATTCTCATAGAAGTATACAAGACACAATTGAAACAAAATCGGATTTGATTTAAGAGAATCAATTCTTGAAAATTTAGCCATGGTTTGCAAAGATTGCATTCCTTAATATATAAATGTGTTTGCTCATGAATATGAAATCATACTTAACCAATTTTAGAACTTAAACCAACTCAGTTTGTAAACGGGTATGCAAACTTAAGTTCCGGACATTGGTCTTGTCCGACAATTCGCAAACGAGTATACATACTATCGTACCGGATCACAACTCAAGTGAAACCGTTTTCAAACGGGTATGCAAACTTGGTTCCCGGACCTGAATCACACTACAACAGTTTGCATACTGGTATGCATACTGTGTTATATCCAGACAATGGTTATTTGTTCTAAACTTCCATTTCAATCATTGAAACATCATTAGAAGACGAAAATAGTTGTCTCACACAAACTATTAGCTTATAAGTAACTTTCAAGTTATTCAATGATCATTATGAAACATTCCGAGTCTACATCAAATGGCTGTCTCACACAAATCATGTAAGATGTTTCAAGGCAATTTTCACATGATCATATTTTGACTAATTGTTTAGTTTCCAACAAATAACTAAACTCGTCAAGAATAATGATGAACATAGTTAAAGCAAAAATCTTTCCAACACACATTTCGAGAAAGATATAAGCGAGTTAAACTCAGCTCGAAATATCAAATGTGCATAATATAAAGTCTATGTATCTATATGACTTAGTCGCAATAGGAGATAAAATAGAATAGACTTCTGAGTGATAGATAAGTTTTAGTCTCCACATACCTTTTTGTTGATGAAGTTCCTCCAAGATCTCCTCAGTATATCTTCGTCTTCAATCGATGAATGTCGTGAGGTCTAAACCTCAACTACACATTCTATCCTAATCCGAGACATAACTATAAGTAGACTAGAAATCAAGAATTATAGGTTTGATCACCTAAACTTGACAAACAAGCTTGAGATAGACAACGCTTGGGAGTTAGGCCGAGCTGTTCTCTAACACTTATGATTGTGATTCAAACTTAAAGTCTTAAGTTTTTATGAAAATGATTACGCTTATGGTTCAATCGGCTAACTGTTTATGAACAATGTCTTTGTACACGGTTCAATTATGGTTCATCCTAAACGTAGTGTATATCTTGATATGTCAATAACATTTCAAAGATTCATCTAACAGTGGATATTGTTTGCTTGGTTATAAAGCTATCTTAACTTAAACCTAAAGCAACCTTTGCTTTGAAAGTCTATAAAAGGGGAACCTTGGGATCTTTGAATCCCGATACTATTTTTGTGTGTCCTAGTTGTAAACTAGAATCGTCCTCTTCCTAAATCCCTTTTAGGGTTTAGCAACTACAAAGACTTCATAGGGATTCGTGAATCCAGGTCCGGATATTGTGTATCTTTATAACTTGAGTATCCTGATCTTGATCGATTGTTGAGACTTCTCTATTAATCAAGATAGATATAAATCACAAAGTTCTCTTCATCCCAGACTTTGTTGATTTTAAAATTTTAATACTTGTGAGGTGAATGATAACCTTGGATTCTCTTCGAGAAGGATAAGTCCGGATGTTGAGGTTTGCTAGACTTTGTCTATTGCTATCAATTTCCAGTCTCACCTTTTTTACGGTCAAAAAGGAAATCACATATATAGGATTATATGTACGTGGGAGGCAAATTGGTTTAAAGTTTTCAATTGCGCGGAGTCCTAGGATTCAAGAGGCGCAAGGAGCGCGACTGTAACTGAATTGCTGTGAGGGTTTAATTCGGTCTCAACTGCATTCCAGTCCGAAATTAATTGGTAGTTAACTAGTGTCTATATCGGCTTAATACAGTTTGGTGTTCAGTCTGGACTACGTCCGGGATTTTTATGCATTTGTGGTTTCCTTATTAACAAAATTTCTGGTGTATGTGTTATTTCTTTTCCGCGTTATATTGTTTATCTTTATAATTGAAATATCACATGTAGTATGTTAATCAATCAAAGTAGATACATCCATCCTTCTTTGTTGGATACGAATTGATTGATACTTGGATATTGATCTTTGGAACCGTCCAAGTACTCTCACATGCAAATCTGGTTAACGAACATGTCTTTGTAAACTTTCTGATTATGGGAGAAAGAGATATAACTTTAAATATTATTCATTGATTGAGATTTATTAAGTTGAAATCTCGGAATTGTATGTAAGTTTGTCCATACATGTTTCCTAAGAAAAAGTCGGTGGTGTATTTTGGTACCCCTACATTTTCAGTATCAATTAACGCAGAGATGGTATATGTATTGAGAAATCCTGGAATTCAGAGAGTATATCCATTAACATTTTCTATAAGAGAACTTAAATATATTTCCATATCATATTCGATAGGGGAAGGTGTGTTTTTCTCAGACTGACCATTATCTGCATGCTCATACTATTGTTCTAGTTGAACGGCTTCAACCATAAATAATAATTATTTTGAGCAAATATGGTCTGATCTGTAAACATCATCACAGTTGTAGCAGAGACCATGGTCTCTTCTTTGTTTTACTTGTTCAGGGGTGAGTCTCTCGATAGGAGGGGTGTGTGGGTTATTTCTTGTAGGTTGAGTTGGTAGTTTGAACTGGTGGAGTAGTGGTTAATTCTTTGGGGGGGGGGGAGTTGGGTGATGTGATGGTTTAAAGGAAGAAAAAGAGTTTGAGAATGACCTAGTAGTAGGTTTGTGAGAGTTTTACTGGAGCAAGAAGGTTTGTTCTTGTATTTTAGCAAGGGAAAACGCGCAACAGTGTGGATAGACGAAACATAAGCACTGAGTGTTGTATTCCCTCCTTGAGACACCAATAAAACATCCACAAAGTAAATTTGTGGTAATGTTGGATGTAAAGTGAGTAAAAGTGATTTTGCATACTCAAACTATTCGAGATAATCAACTGGCATTTTATAAGATAACTTATTAAAGTTATCCACTATATTATCACCACCAGGATTCTCAAATCGAAGACAAGTATGTTATGCCAACTCAAACATGAAACAATAGATTTATATGATTGTAAGTTTAGGAGTCTTCTATCAGCCTTAGCATCAAGATGCATAGCCGCCATGGTGACTCGTTAGGTCTCGTCTCTGATATTGAGAAGTAGGAATTAATGATTCCACTTTTGAATCCATTCCCTAGGATCATCGTCATTGAATCTCGTAAAATCGAGTTTAGGCATGCGTTGGTGGGTATTTAAGTCTCGACCCCCATGAGAAAAATTGAAATCAGATCCCTCTGCATCATTGGAGACTCTAAAATGTGAAGTTGTTGCTTCGTCTTGAAATTTCCGCCTCGAAAAGAAAAAATTTAACTGGTTGTCGAGATTATCTTTAGTTAATACATTAAGACCGAGATTATCCAACTTGTCGCTAAGATAAGCGATCTGTGTATCGAATTTATTTCCCTAAGTCTTTTCAAGTTGGTGGCCCGGTTTCCCCATGATTAATCAGGAAAAAAAAACTCTGGTGCCAATTATTATTTTCCCACAAGAATCAAACAACAGGAAGAAGATAGACAACTCTCAAACCTCAAGATTTGAGTCCTCTTGTTCAATTTAATATATCCTGGGATCAAAGTTATAATTGAAATTTTGGATTAACAATATTCATGTCGATTAATAGACTTCTCTTACACATTTATAACATGAAAAACCCTATCTCTAAAAGGAACACTTATAAATCGACATCTGGCAACATCTCACATGATGAATTACCTACTCTCATTATTACTAATGACTATCTAGTTGACTACTAACAACTTAAATGATAAAGGCACCCACTCTACTAACTGAACGGAAAACCGATATAAGACAGTTTGGTTAGGTTCGACGAGGTTATTTTTATTATTCTTAGTCGAGTTCATTTTTTTTTATTTATTTATATCCGAATTCAATGCGCTATTCATATATAAAAACATAGAGGTTCGACTAGGATTTTTTTCATAGCCAAATCTCGAATTCGATTAATTTTTTTCCTAGCGAATTCGATGGGTTGTTCAATTTTTAAAAGCAGCATAAAGGTTCTGCTACAAAAAAAAATTATCGCCGAATTAAGTGGTTATTTATTTTTTATTACCAACATAGAGGTTCAGCTAGGTTTTTTTTCCTAGCCGAACTTAGTTTTTAATTTTATATTCTAGTCTAATTCAATGAGTTGAACAACATAGAGGTTTAGCTGTGTTTTAATTTTTGCTTCCTAGACGAACCTCGAGTTCGACTAGATTTGTTCTTTTCTCCTTGCCGAACCAATACAAAGAAATATAAAAAAATAACAAAAAACAATCTTCTTTTAGAAAGATATAAAAATTAAATAAAAATAAAAAGTAATTAAAAAAATAATAAATAGGAAAATATTGCAGTGGAAAATATAGAGAAGATAAAGAGGCGGAGAGAGGTTTCTATTGATCATGGTAAACTGTGTTACATAAATATATTCCTTTATATATAAGTAGGAAGAAGACCCTAGACATTATATTGGGCCGCACATCCATGGGCTACAAGCCCTACAACAGTCCCCCTTGTGCGATCCAGTAGAACTTTATATGCAGTGCTTCACATTTACTGCTTCCAATATAGTTCTTCAAATATCGTCCTCTCCTTGATGACTTGTGCCTAAATCAATTGCCTCATTAAAACTTTGACAAGGAAAACCCAGTGGGATAAAACCTTGACGAAGGGAAAAGAGTACAACGTGACAGATGCAAGTAAAGGTGATCTGTTGCAGATGATCACTTTGCTCCATTGAAGTTGACTAGTTGTGTCACAACTCTCAAGGAAGAAAATCCTCGTGGGAAATACAATAGCCTTAGCGGAGAAATTACATTTCCGGCGTTTGTTGCTGTCTCATTAAAAACCTTTCCAAGTAACAAAACCCTGTGGTAAAAAGCAACCTCGGTGAAGGAAAATAGTTCAACACACCATTAGATGCTCCCCTGATGTCAGACAATTTTCATTAGTCTAATGCATTCAAAAGGAGTTTATAACACTTTACTTTGGTGACTTTAATGTTTATAAGACCATGTTGTTGATTCTGGAAGTTACGTTGCTTAACAGAATATCGCGTTTCTTTTCTTTGATTCAGATGTTTTCAGTAATATCAGCGCGATCTTTATGTCTTCAACATTCAACATACTTGATGTTTTTAGTGTTGTATCGCTAAAAACCTTGTCGAGTAACAAAACCCTTTGGGAAAACTATTCTCGATCGAAGGAAAAAAGAGTACAACACAACTTCAATTTCGAAGTAAAATATGTCGACATCATATCCTTCGATCCTCCCCCTGATGTCGGCATCTCCCCCTGATTACTTTCAGAGTTGTTCCAAACAGTTCCTTTAGTCATGTACTTTTCGAAATTGAATATCGGTAATGACTTAGAAAATAGTCTACCATATCTCCCCATGATTACTTTCTTTGGAGAATAGATTATTGTTCCTTCATAATCAATAAATTTTGGATTGCACTTTCATTAGCATTCCTTTTTATGTCTTTGCATGGATAAAACAAGTTTATGTTAATGGTTAATTTTAACTACATGATTACATTCACTATACCATTCTAATGACGTTGCGTTGGCGCTGAGTTGTATCTAGCTAAAAAGTTCTCTGAGGATGCAAAATTTGATCGAGTACATTATTATACTAAGTACAACATGCGTCTATTGTACTTATATATGGGAATTTCATCTCCCAACACATCTTCTCCATCTTCCTTTAGACGAAATGGTCACTTACTTACATTTGAACCTCGATTAATCATGGGGGTGCTATCAGGATGCATGTATTTATTAAATTTCCTGACAACTTTATACATATGCAAACTGGTGGAATAATGTACCACAAGCTCCGTATTCGGTCGAGCTTTTCCAAGATTTTTCATCTCAAATTCAGATTTCAAATAGATTTTAAGGTCTCTTATTACATCAAGAGTACCCATCATGTCTGTACCATAGACATAGATAGATACAATTCTAAATCAGGAACTTTCTTGTGAATACGCAAGAAAAAATAACTTACTTGTCTATCCCCTCCAAATCAAATAGCCACCTAAACGGGTATACCACATCCGCCTGATTGCTTCTATCTATAAGTGAGCGTTCTATCTAACTGTAAACGCACTCTATGGTTTAGAGACACTTGATTTGGGTAAAAAAAAAGGCTATCAAGTACTTTTGTAAATATCTTCTATATCTTGATTCTTTCAGAGATAAGTAACAACCACATACATATGTTGTATTTCAAGTCCTTTTGAAATTACCAAGCTAACTGAGTAGCGGAACACTATGAATTTCATTACAAGAGAACAATTCCAGGGCATTGTGAGAAATCTCTCGCCACAAGGCGAGTCTTTATATTTTAAGACTGCTTTCTTCTCATTATGCTTTGTGACAAATTGATCATGTATGTCCAATAGGCTTTACACTTGGTTGGTTAGCACTACCATACCAAATACCTATAAATTTATCAAAGAACCAAGTTCTACCTGGATTGTATAGGCCAAATATGCTCTTCGTTGAAATTAAGAAACAAGGAGCTTGGTTTGATCTCATATTGCTCTATTTCTTTAAGCAAGTATATATGTTTATGAAATTAATCATCAATATGCTCGCATGATCTTTCCATTGACTCTTGCACATTCTCATAATCCACTTGGGATGTCATTGTTCTCTGGAATCATTAAACTTCGGAGCGTCCTCCAATTTGATTCATGGACATATTCAGAGACAATCTTATGAGATGATTTCTTATGATATAAATAAGTTGTGCCTTCCTCACCTACTTCATTTCTAGGTGAGGATTGATCGAACCAAGTGGTCTCTCCAACTTCCTTTATGGAGCCACGGCCTCAAACACACTTCCACTAAGTGTAGTTTCAACACCTTAGTCTATGGTGTGTATCCTTATTGAGGATTTGTAACCTTGCAAGTAGGTTTGCTGCTGGTATGTGTGATCTCATCACTTTAGCGACATCAATGTACATTCTGAAAATCGATTATTCTTTTCACTTTACATTTACATTTGTGGAGTACAAGAATCAATATGAGACAGAGTGGGAACACACCACGAAAAATTCCTATTGTTCCCTTAGAAAATCCTGTTTCATATCTCCCCTAGCAATGGGAAGATTGTCTCATCAAAGTGACAATCCACCAATATAGTGGTTAAGAGATCGTATGTCAAAGGTTTCAAAATGCGGATAATTATTGGGAATTCATATCCAACATAATTACTTAATCGTTTTGATGACCAACTATAGTATGGTGCGGAGTCTTATTGGCACATATATAGCACAACCAAAATGCATAAGAATACAAATGTCAGGCTTATAACCAGTTACCAACTGGTACACGAAAATGGTTGACTAATTGTGGGTTCTAAAACTAATAAGTAAATATGTGTATAATATTGCATATCCCCCAAGTATTTATAGGAAGGTTGTTACACATAACATATCCTTAGAAACCATCTATAACCTTTGATGGTATCCTCTGCGAGACCATGGGATGTAGGATGCTCTACAATGATCCTATTAAACTTGCAATGTCCATCAAGTCCTTTCGATGTAAAATATCTAGCATTAACAAGGTTGGTGAAACTTTAAATTGTTTAATATGTGCTAGAATTGTTTTGAAAACGCATAATTTCTTGTGAATAATAACTAATTCAACACTTCGAATTATCCACCAGAGCCATAAATCACTTGAATGGACCGCATTCTGTGTAGATATGTCCACAACTATCACTTTGTTTCTTTTGAAAAAATGAGTTGTTTACCATTTGCATCTTAGAATGGTCTTAATCCTGTTTACTAAAGAAAGATTTTGTAAAATGAGTGACATGCTTTATTACTTTAAAATCATAATGGGAGGGGGTTGTGAATCTAGTACTTTAGAGAACACTTATTGAGAGATATACCGTTACTTCGCATTTTGTCAATCTTTTACCCGTTGTCTCGTCCACTCAAACACAGTGATGTACGTATGAGTCCTTTCAAAACGAAATATCATGTCACAACCAAAGTGCCTTTATGGTTATGTCAAAGTCTGTATGAGTCAATTTCCAACATTTCATCGCCGGAGTCAATATGGATTCAATATTCCAAATTAATACTATATATTTCACTATATTGACTAATTAGTTTCTCTAAAGTATGTTTCCTTCCAAATACATTAGAGACTATAAAAGATGCAATCAGTTACATTCTCATCACAATCAGGTTCCACATGTTATCCATTTGCATGAGTTTCTTTGGAATTTAACAAGGTGTGATTATCTCTCGGTACATACAGAGATTTTGTGACGTTTGTGTTCTCTTGAAAACAAACTTTTGAGCAGTGTTGCACTCGATGATCCAATCCTCGTAGTCACATTATAAGGAAATAGTTCAACAACCAGTATAAATTCCCGAAGCTGGTGGGAGGGAAACCACTATCTGTTAGTCATTGGGTCTTGAGATATTAAATAAGTGGTGTGGCATTATTAGTAACAAAAGTGAGATTCAACTCAAGTACTTCAGAGTGAATATATGTTACGTTTCAGGGGGGATGATATATTTTTCATCCGAATATATCTCAAGTGCTATAAAGAATTTATGTCTCGTGGAAATCATGTATTTTTCATTCCATAAGCGCATACATTGGATCTAGTTCAAATAAATAGTCAATTGGCCAGGAAAAGTTCTTCTTGTCATTAAAGTTGATGTCTAAATTATGACCTTCTCATGGAAATTGGTTGCTACTATGGTACCCGCATTGCATTTCTTGTACCAATACCAATAAGAAGATTCATTCCCAGCTCTTTGGTGGGAGCTAGAATTACATCTTAGCTTCATCCCATGTTCAGTTGATACCTGTACTTTGGTGTCATTACTATCGGGAAAAAAAATACATCTTTGTCTCATGATATATATGTCCCTTTTCACATGCTTTATATGAGTCGGTACGTCTAACCCTCATACTTCGGGTTCTTTCCATTTTCAATTTTTGCTACATTTATCTTAATTTGAAAATTTTCTTTATCTCAACAGGCCAAGAGAATCTCACTACACATGTCAACTACTTACTTTTGGTTGAATATATTACTAAAGATAGTTCTCTTACTGTCATACTTCAACATATACTGGTTCGTTAGTATCATGGATGAAGTAGAGAAATGGAAATTTTCTGACTCATATCATCTTTTATGAGTTCTTCCACAAAAATTGGAATACATGTGATTTTATTTGAACATATGTTTTGAAACTACTGACAGATTAATAGTCGAGCAAGTGGATTACATTCCACTGAACATTCAAATTTTGGGAAGAAAATATCAAGTACGCAATAATGGTGTTCAAATACTTCTATACCCCAAATAAATATATTTGAATCGAGTTGGTACAACCAGTAGGACAAAAGACATCATTCAACTATAGCCGATATCAAATTCAAAAGAAAAAAATAACATTAAGACCAACATTCTTAATGATCAAGATCAACACTCATAATTTAAATTGACCGTTTACGGACTTATCTTGAAAGAACAGAACTAGGCATGTTTTAAAAAATAATAATAAGCCCAACAGGTATTCAATGTAAAAACCCACATCAGTTACATACCTCATACATTGATTCCCGTGGTATATACAGAGAGAACCAGAACAACTTCAATCACGCACAGATGAAAAAAACTGAAAGGGACATAACAGAGAACCGGATCAGAATGGACCGGACCGGGTTGGACCGGACCTGGTTGGGCGGACCGGGTTGAACCGGACCAGATATTTTCCTTCCTCCCCACGAACAAACATGATTTCCGAATAGAGGTTCCCTATAAGAAGATTCTTGTTCCTCCTCGAACATATGAGAACGGAAACCACTTTTCCATTCTCCTCTTTTCCTCTTTTTATCCACAGAAAATTCCCGACGGTCACAATTGTGACATAATCAATCACATAATCAATCACATGCATAAATAAACATATACAAATATATATCATAAAATGCAATCAGTCAATTGATCATGGGAACTGCATAAGGTATATTTTATTTATCTTGGATTTACCAAAAATCAAAAATCGGGAGAAATAAAATAAAAAAAAGTATGAGAGAAAATAGATTCAACTTAGCTGATTTGGTTCCATCGATTTCAAATTATCTTAATGATAAATTGCATAACTGTGTTGATCTAATCTTAGCTCTATGATATAGCTTCGATAACGTATTGCAGTGGGAAATATAGAGAAGATGAAGAGACGGAGAGAGATTTCTATTGATAAGGGTAAACTGTGTTACATAACTTATATATAAGTAGGAAGAAGACCCTAAACACTGTATTGGGCCGCACATCCATGAACTACAAGTCCTACAACAGAAAATCAATATTTACTTAATTAATGGATAATTTTGCCATTTTCTAACTTTTAAAACACTCTTTATAAGTGTAAGGCCGATGGCCTAAGCACCTCATGGTCCCACAAAAAGTGATCATGTCCGTAAAACCGTTCATACTTTTGACCAC
This sequence comes from Papaver somniferum, assembly GCF_003573695.1. NCBI lineage: Eukaryota > Viridiplantae > Streptophyta > Magnoliopsida > Ranunculales > Papaveraceae > Papaver > Papaver somniferum. The sequence continues at coordinate 3,819,633 of NW_020651082.1, read as the reverse complement.
TTAATGCGGTGCAGGAGCCAAGCCATAATATGGCATGTATATACAAGAACTGTTTTTTGGGACTACTCAAAAATAGAGGGGGACCACTTTGTGATAGGAATGTTTATCATATATTTATAAGGGGTGTCCTAAAATGTGGAAATGACTAACCTACCCTTCACCTATATATATAATCACCTCCTCCCATCACCACCACCTATATATATATATAACCACCTCCTCCCATCACCACCGCCGCTCACCACCTCAAATCACCACCACCGCCACCTCTATATGTAGCTTAATTTAAATCATTAACAAACCCAAAATCAAAATCAAAATTATAACAAACTCATTATTTTTCATTCGTTTTCCGTTGAAAAAAAATGAGAAGTAATCATCAAAATGAGTTGAAAATGGAAGTTACAGAGAGAAGTTCGGCTAGGAATTATGTGAAATTTTTTGTCGAACTAGCCGAACTCAACTTTAATGGAGGTTTTTGTTTTCAGAGAAAAATCGGTTAGGACGAAAAACAAATGTCCAAGCCGAACTTATAGTTCGGTTACGTCGCAAAAAGTTCTGTTACGCCACAAAAAGTTCGGTTACATTGCAATTTTTTTCTCCTAACCGAACTTTTCTCTGAAAAACCTGCATATTGAGTTCGGTTACGTCGCAATTTTTTTTCCTAGACGAACTCCTAGTTCGGTTATGTCGCAATTTTCTTCTCCTAACCGAACTTTTCTCTGAAAAAAAAACTCCATTAAAGCTGAGTTCGGCTACTTGTGTTTTCAGAAATATTAGCCGAACTACACTTACAGATGAGTTCGGCTACCTGTTCTTCAGATGTCGTGGCCGAACATTTTTAACCAAATCGAAATCAATTTTTAAATTGTTCATTTTTAGGAATGTTTTGGCCAATTCAAACACCATTAACTAAATTTGAAGTATCCGTGAGTACCCAAAACATCATATTCTTGTTGTGGCTCTTAAAGAAAAAGATCTTAACTTTTTTTCTTCCAAAACCCTCATCTTCATTATCATCTTCATCTTCTTCTTCTCCTCTCAATACTTCTTTTGAAAAAAAATCAACTTATTAATTTAATCTCACTAATCATTGATTAACTCACTAATAATTACACTAATTTAATTACCAAGGACAAATTTGGTATTAAAAAAGAACTTAGATAAGGGATGACTCATTATTACTTCTAATATCCACCCAAAAAAATGGAGAGTAGTCCCCCACCATTTTTAAGTAGTCCCACAAAACGGTTCATATGCAATTGCCACCTAAACCAGCGGGCTCTCAAGCCTATTTATCGGTGAAATGGGCTTTGAAGCCCATTTTTCTCAAGCCCAATAAACCTTTGTGTGCCACCGTAATTCCTTTTTTTTACTACTTCTATTTCTACTTTCATGAAATTAAATGGTTGAATGTTGTTTTGTATACCGTTGCCGTGAAGAATGAAAGCTGACAGTATAATATGGTCGGTACATATTACCTGCAAAATTTTCAAATAATAAATAACCTTAGTTGGAGCTTTCTAATTCTGAAAAGAGAACCAAAAGTGGCTCTTACCGGGAATAGTTCTTAATGGTTATGGGTTAGCTACAGTTGTTTGTATCAAGCAGCACCCTAAAGGTTGTGAGTTAGTCGTTACTGAATATTAACCAGACCTCTGGCATTCACTTTGGGCATTGGTTCGTAATTGCAAGAGTTGGTCGGGGCTGTCGTGAGTTGGTCGATGAATGTTGCAGCCGAAATGAACATTGTCGGTGACTGTCTTCTCAGATGGGTCTCACTATGTTTTTAGCTCGCCGCTTTCTATGCTCACGCGTACACAAAATAGTTTGGTAGTCATACCTGAAGTTTGCTAGTTGTCTGTCTGTGCATTTGTCCCATACCAACATCGTTCTGTTCCAAGAAGCGTCTTCGCAGTCTTTTCAGCAAACATTGATGCTCTTCGAGCTTCTTTACACTCTTTTTAGCATATATAGATGCTCTTCTCCTTTGTTGGGTGGCTTTTTGGCTTGCGCTTCTATCACAGACTGTTTGTGCAAAACCCTTCTCGTTGTAACTAGGGAACCCATTAGAAGATATCTTCACTGAAGTATCATGGCCCAACACTTGACATTCACTTTTAACATGCTGACCCATTATTGCAGGAGGTGCTTGGAGTTTCTGTGAGTTAGTCGATGGATGTTGCAGCAGAAATGAATGTTGTCGGCGTCTGTCTTTCAAGATGTATGCCTCAGCTTCTGTGTCTAGTCGTTTTCTCCGTTCACGCCAGCAAAAATTCTTTTGCAATCTTTGTTGTTCGGAGGTCATATTTGAAGTTTGCCGATTTTCACATCCACGCATATTGCCTCCATGCGAATTAGCCATCAACAGACATTGCTCTCTGCAACTCTTTTCAGCAGACATATATGCTCTCTGTTGATCATTGTTTCTGCACGAAAACCCCTTATTATAACTAGAACATACTTTAGAGGACTTTCTTATGGAGGTATTACCCTCTTGCAGGCTACCGAGTTTGAAACTCGTGAGTTTCTTGATTCCTAACAACCGATCAGAAACTAAAGTATTCCCCTCTGGTAGAATACTGAGTTCAAAACTCGCAAGCTTTCTTATCCTTAACGACCGATCCTCAGCTGAATTGGCGGACATATCACCAAGAACTTGATGTATTCCAGAGGATACTGCAACAGATTTATTCACCAAAACTGCTTCTGACTGTTTCTCTGCATTGTCTAGTAAGCTATGAGTTTCTTTCTCCTCTGGTTCATCATTATCGTTCTTACTGACATAATTCACAGCCATCATAAGGGTATCAAAATTACTTGAATCAACCATTGACGAACTTTTAAACTTCTTTACTGCCTTTTTTTGTATGGCATAGTTTTGAGGAGGTTTCTCTCTAAATCTCTTTCTCAAAAAGTTTGGAACAGCCAGTTTATTCTCTTTTGGATTATCAGGTACCAATATATCTTCTGTAGGCACCTCAGATACCCTTACCAGCTCATGAGAATCAATTAATTCTATCGCAGCAACAAGAACTTCGATGGGATAAAGTGACCCATTTCTTTTAGCAGAAGCACCTAAGCTTCCATTACAGGAGTTGTCCATCATACCTGAAATTTCATCACGACTCCTATTTGATGATGATATCTCTACCGAACCCTCACTTGCCCCAGTATCTGACACAGTACTTTCATCACATGCATCCTGCTTTCTTGAATTCTCAAAGCAATCAATAATCTCTACTACTGCAGGAACACAGTCGGCCCGGTTTCCCCGCCATTTAACTTCGGTATACACATCAGCAGGGTTACAGATGGCACTGCACAGCCAAAAGCACCATAAGCATAATAAAATGGATGAAAAAAGACAATTAAGACCGTACACATCCATATTTCCATATTGATCTCTTAAATAGCCTATACATAAGAGAGGTAAGATCCTAAGTGAAAGGAAGCACCACCGTGCATTAGAGATTCAGTGTATTACACAAGGTTAGCGTCTGTTTAATCATAATAATCAATGGCGAGGAAAATTATGGTGACTCATGTATCAGAGGATTTATCTAGTATTCCACTTCCTGATCAGTTTAAAGCTCTTCAAAGTTACAATCTAATAATTTTGGCTGATCTCTAGATAATTCCTCAAAATACTCTAATGTTCCCCATATCTTGGGTGCAGATCTTTCAATCGAGCTAGAACGCCAAAACTAGAAGCCACTATGTCAGTATCAGCAATATAAGTTTGTATACTATACTTTTGGTTGAAATCCTTCATCTTCACCATTGAATGTTCTTCAGGCATAACACAGTCATTTTGGGCACCCTGAATGTCGGTCTAATCTCTGACATCATGTTTATGGGAGGAAGTAGTCAAGTTTATGTGATCCATTTCTTTTTCTGTCACTAAGACAAGATTATGAGTCAAGTGAGAACTGATGGGCATTTTTAGTATTCTTTTGCAAACTAGGTTGCTAAGAAGTTCAAAAACCCTTCATGTACTGTTCAATCATCGAAACTTAGTGAAGCCAGGTCTCAGATTCCTGAGTTGAGAGTCTGTAATCAGCCCAAACTACTAAAATAGGTGCTAACTAGTTGTATGAATGTTAGCCGTCACTTAGTTGTCGAGCGATGCAAAATTAACATGAAATAAACTTAGTTGATAACCAATTATTCGCCATATGCGGACGAGCATATAATCACACAAAATAAAAATCAACATATAAACACAACGAACAACAATGATGTAAAGCAGGTGGCAAACTTAAGAAAGCAGTTGCAAAAGGGTCAAGATAAAATGTCTCTAAAAATTCCACTGCATTCCCAATGTAAACAAGTAACACATTTACCAACCCGTACTCTGAGTGGAACGGAACACATTGACTGGGATAATGTTGGTACCAGCATAAACAACACATAAAGCATCATAAGCATAAGCAAATAAATTTGTGAATTCCAGCTTCTTAATTTACCTTTTTGGACTCTTTGAGAATGTTGTTGTTGGTACCAACTTAACTTTTGGCCTATAAGAACTCTCACCAGTCATATTCCTCCATTTGTCCTGTCCAAAACATTAACATCACAGAAATGAGAATTAGAGAGATTCAAAAGCAATGACCAATTTTCAGGAAATACGAAATCCAGTAGATTAAAATTTGATGGAGTTGAGAATGATAGAGTTTACCTTTAAATCAACATTGGTACGGGAAACAAGAAAAGGACCAAATTCAGGATCTGACACAATGTTTTTCCATTTCCCTGCTCCATGTTTGTTAACACCAGATTTTAGGGCTGCCTCTTCTGGTAATGTCCATTTCAGTTTCCTTCTGGGTGTTATAGGGTCTACCATTGTGAACCTATTGTATAATGATCAAATTTGGTCAGCCCTGTCTTTCTTCTCTTCAGAAAGTTTTAGGGTTCATAAGAGATATTGGTCGCTTGTTTTGTCTGCTAATAATTGGGGAGGGGGAAGACGATACTGTTTTCAGTTTTCTATCCCTTTCTCATCGGAGTTTTGGATGTCAACGTTTGTTACAGGTGTACGGTAGGATTCGTTGGGTACATGTACTTGTGATATGGGATGACCTAGTTATTTGGTTTGGAGCACCCACAGTTATAGAGTTGGAATGGTACCTACTACGACATTTTAAGGTAACCCGTTATAGGACGGCATGGTTTATTAGAGGGGCGGCATTCTAATAGGACAAGAAGGGTCATTACATGATCATTCAAGGTGTCCCTTATCAAAAAAACTGGAAGTGACAAATTAACCCTCATAATTGATAACCTAGTTTAGTGATGATAATCAAGTTTAATGTTAATGATTAATTTCACTTATATTAACTCAAAATCAAAACAAAATCATATTTTAGAGTTTAAAATTTTTTTTGGAGATGGTAGAGAAGTTTTAACCCAAGGTGAAGGTCAATCTCAATCAATTGAAAACATTAACCAACAAAGTGAAAACCCAATGCCTGAAAATGACCAGGTATACTTCTAAATTAGTCTCAACTAGCTTTTTTTTGCTCAAATACGTTAAAAAATTCAATTTCTTACATTTTCAGAGCTAATTACGGTTGGCATTTTGCTCGTAACCAACCGTAATTCATAGTTACGATGAACTACCAACCGTAACTGGTTAAATTTGGGGAAAACCAAATTGTAAAACCAGTTACGGTTGGTAACTAAATGCTCGATACGAACCGTAGCTCAGTTACGGTTGGTAACCAAATGCGCGATACCAACCGTAACTGAGTTACGGTTGGTAACCCAATGCTCGATACCAACCGTAACTGAAGAAAATTCTCAGATATAAGAACATACGGTTGGTAATTGAACTATTACCAACTGTAACAACATGAAATTCTCCAGTTACGGTTCGTAATAGAGTTAAAATCAACCGTAACTCACATAAACTCAGAAATTTCAATTTCAATTTTCACCTAAAACCCTAATTTCTGCTAGAAATTAAACTTAAATCGAACAAAATAAACTAAACCCTAACTGGGTTTTTTCATAACATACCTCATATAAGTCATTATACTTGATTAATTTTCGAATCAATGATTAATCGAAGACGATGAAATTTTGAGTTTTAATGGAGGTTACGGTTGATGGGAGGAGAAGAGAAGAAGAAAGAAAACAGATTTTCAATATAGCTTTGATTTACATTAAAACATAGGGAGGGTAATCTAGACAATTTACAAAACCATTTGGACACCTCCTAACCAACTAGAGGGACACTATTATCACACTGCCGCCCCTCTAATAAACCATGCCGCCCCTATAACAAGATACATTTTTAGCAAGCAGGGCTCATGGATATGGAACGGACCATGACACCAAAACATGGAAAACTGATACTTTGGAATGTTTGTTTGATGCTGTGACTGTTAGACAGATTACTTATATTTGAGTTCCTTTAGTTGGTGAAGACAAACTTAGGTGGAAGCCTAGCAGGAATGTCGAGTTTATTGTTAACATGACATATATAGCTACTCTAGATGAAAATCTTTAATCTAAACCTTTGAAGAATTTGACCAATGTAAATTAGACTCTTTCTTGGAAATGTAATCTCCAACCTAATATTAAGTACTTTTTGTGGAAATGTATACATAGATGGCTGCCTACTATGGATAAACTTTCTAGGTTAAACAATTACGAGAATAATTTGTGTACTTTGTGTGGTAAAAACCATGTTTCTCTACAACATCTTCTTGTGGATTGTGAGGTCTCAAATAGAATTTGGTAGTTGTCTTATCCATCTAATTTAAATGTTAATCCTCACTTTAACTTCTATAATTGGATAAGCTCTTATTTTGAATGCTCAAACATTATTTATGATATGTCTGTTTTGGAAAAATAAAAGCTTTGTTATGTGGCACATCTGGAAGAATAGATGTAAGAAAGTATTTGAATATATTCAGGTAAATGAAGAAGCAGTGGCCAGACAGTTCATAAGCAATAATAATGACTGAAACCATACATTGCAATATGCAAACAATGGTAGCCAACAGTCGTTTCAATTAGGGGTCAATCTTTCATGGATTCCTCCCAATCCCACTATTTTGAAAATAAATTTGATGCCTCATTTATTGGTTGTACAATACCTTATGAAATCGGACTAACAACAAGAGATCACGCAAGTATTTGCACTGGAGCAAAAGGATGTTTAAGGAAAACAACAGATTATTTAGCCGGGGCAGCAGCCTTTTTAGAGGACGCTATCCGGGCAAGAGACAAAAGACTCCCAAGAGTGGTCTTTGAAGGTGATTATCAAAACGTCATCAATTGGTTCAGAATACTGGTCAAGGGTTCATTTCCAATCATAAGACATTCGCTTTAACTAATTGAAAAACACGGGGTACCAAAATACACCACCAACTTTTTCGTTTGTACCTATAAGACAAACTAATGCAATTACAAGTAGACTAACTTAATGATCCTTGAACAATATGTATACACGATTTATCTTGGTTGTACAATCAGTAGTTTAGATCAAATATCTGTGAACATGATTGAGTACAATAACTCTTGGACGATCTCAAAAATCAATATCCAAGACAACCTAGTATGTATTGTAACAGTACGTGAACCAAATTCCAATAATAAAAATTCTTGTAGTCTTTATTTCAAGATACGAATTCTCAAGAAAAGGTCTTTTAGGTTCTATATAGTTTTAGTTAAAAACTATCTAGGTTGTTTATCAAATCGCTTGATTTTACTTTAATCATATCAAACACAAATATAATGTGGAAGTAAAAAGTAAATCACGACACGGATAAACTTTTCTGACGAGGAAAACTTCACCTGCTGAAAAACCCCGGGACCTCGTCTAGTTTGAACAACGAGTCGTATTAAATCGCCACAGACACTAGGCTACTATTAGACTTCGAATTGGGAATGTAGTTGAGACCGATCCACCCTCTAAGAAATTAAGTTAGGCCGTGCTCCTTAAGTCTCTTGAACCTCCTATAACTCTACGCACTTGATTCCCTTAGCTGACGTCCTTTACAACCTAAGAGTTGCTTCAGCCGCAATGAAATTTTTTTGGGTTTTGAATCCACAAAACACCGATTTTGATTTCCCTTTTGATGTACATCAAGGTTTTGGAAATCTTATGTTTATTTTGAATAATTACAAGGTGAAAGTAATTATTATACTCTTCAAAGCTGGAAGAGAAACCTAATTATTCTACAACAAGAACAGCTAGAATGAATCAAGAGATATCTTGTTAAAACTTCTTAAAAAAGTTATGAGACACCTTAATTGAAGTTTTCTTTCTAAGTCAGAATTCGACCAGCTAGTGTTGGTATACGTTCGTGAACTGAAATCTATCAAACCTAGGGTTTATGATCAACAATCCTTGAATGACCTTATATAGTCCGGCCTAAAACAAGAAATGGTCATTCCAGATTTGCTTCGGTCAGAAAGTAGAGGATAATGGTTGGTTTTGGGGAGGGAAGCGAAGAGATTGTTGAGACCAAGATAATTGATTCTGGAAGAGTAGCGGTATGACGACTTGTATCAGAAAGTGGAAAGCTAACAGATGGAAAAATAACAAATATTTTCTGAGAGGAAGGGTAGCCGTTAATTATTGCAAACCTTCGTTTGGTAGCCAGCGGCATGAAAGCATGGTCGGCATGGATTTAACATGGTTAGGCATGGCCAAGATAGGATTTTGGCATAGTTTAGGTGCGGCCAAAAAACTAGGGTTTTGGCATTGTTTTGGCGCGACCAAAATTTGGGCCATGCGTTAGCTGGTAATCTTGGACGGCTAAGATCTGCATCTTATATGGAAAGGTGGCCATCGATTGTTGCAACTCTTCGTTTTGGAAGCCAACGTCGTGAAGGAAAGGCTGGCATGGTTTCGGCACAGTGGTGTGGTTGGCATGATTGGCATGTCTTGTCGCGGAGATGTGGCTGGCACGGCATGCTATTGGCACATGTGGCATGGTTGGCATGCCTTGGCGTGGAGATGTGGCCGGCACGACATGCCATTGGCACATGAGGAATGGTTGGCATGCCTTGGCGTGGATATGTGGCTGGCACGGTATGCCATTGGCACATGTGACATGGTTGGCATGTATTGGCGTGGAGGTGTGGCTGGAACGACATGTCATTGGCACATGTGGCATGGTTGGCATGCCTTGGCGCGGAGAGGTTGCACGGCATGCCATTGGCACATGTGGTGTGACATGGTTAGCATACCTTGGGTGGCGAACTTGGACGGTTGAGATCTGCATCTCAGATGGAAGGGTGGCCGTTGATTGTTGCAACCCTTCGTTTTGGAAGCCAGTGGCATGTAGAGGGGCCGACATGGCTTTGGCATTCAAACGTGGCCAAGCTAGGATTTTGGCATAGTTAGGCGTGGCCAAAAACTAGGGTTTGGTATTAGTTTTGGGCGCAACCAAAATTAGGGCTTGGCGTTGGGCCAAAGGTTACCACGCGTTAGCTGGAGACCTTGGACGGCTAAGATCTGCGTCTCAGATAGAAGGGTGGCCGTTGATCGTTGCAACCCTTTGTTTTGGCAGCCAGCGGCATGTAGCGGGGCCGGCATGGCTTTGGAATGGAAATGTGGCCAAGCTATGATTTTGGCATAATTAGGCGCGGCCAAAATTAGGGATTGGCGTTAGGCCAAAGGTTACCACGCGTTAGCTTGCGACCTTGGACGGCTAAGATCTGCATCTCAGACGGAAGGGTGGCCGTTGATTGTTGCAACCCTTCGTTTTGGCACCCATCGGCATATAGCGGGGCTGACATTGCTTTTGGCATGGAATCGTGGCTGGCATGGTTGGCATGCCTTGGTGCATAGACGTGGCTGGCATGGTTGGAGTGCCTTGGCGCGGAGATGTGGCTGGCACGGGATGCCATTGGCACATGTGGCATGAGAATTATGGTTTGTCATAGATGATGTCAGTCAATGCTAAGGGTTCTTCCGTGGAACATGACACATGTATTTAGAAAAGGTACCCTGGTAATTCCTACGTAGGAATGCTGATTGATTCAATAAATGCACTAATGGTCACAGTGACGTCATGTCAGATGTGCGGTTTTACGATTTTAACCCTAAGCTAAAAACCACCATCAACACCTGGTCAAGCTACTTCAGGTAAAAATAAAAACTATGCATCTTATTTTGATGATAGAAAATTTTATGATAACTTTTCACATCATAATCGTTTTTCCTCATGACTTTGGAAAAAGAGAGTCAACGGTAATCTACGGTCGTTTGATGAGCTCAAGGCTCATACTTGTGCTAATTAATCACAAGGTTGGAATCTCACTCACAAAAATCCTGGTTGAGTGAGATATAGTCAGGTATACTTGATGGCAAAGTGTTTTCTGATTCTCTAAACTATTTTCTTATCGTCTTTAGCTGGAGTATCAATCACAAACATTTTTCATAGGTACTTTTTTGTTTTGTTTGTTTTATTCTTTTTGGGCCATGTTGTATTCGTATGTATACACGGGTTTCCATCACGAGTCAACTATTTAAACCCTAATATCCCTTCCTCAATAAACCCTTAAATACTTACCTATTGAGTTACAAAAGTCACGTACGCACATTCTAGGTTGGTTTCTGGGTTATCAAGAATGTCTTCTTCTTCATCTTGCTATGGTGATTTTGCAAGAGGATTCCTTGACAAAGATTTTGTTGTTGAGTCCAAGAAGAAAATAACCCTTGTAGATGAAGATCATCCTAATGCTTCATGTTATTTTGCCTATGTTCATGAGGATGCTGAAAAGGATGATATGATTTCTGTTGAAGTTGTTCATGACTTTCTTAAGTACTTTGGGGAAGCAAAACAAGAACTCATTGTGACTCTGAAAAATCTTGATGCATTGAAAACTGAGTTGAAAAAGGTTATTGTTGACATTGGTCTCATAAAGTCTTACATCAATGATCTTCGCAAATAGAATCACCTCTCTAATGCTGCAATGAATGTTGTTGTTCACAAGATCAAAGACCTTATGACTCGTGAGGATCCTGAACCGTCCATATGATCTTATTTCGTGTTCGGCATAGCGATGGAGTATTTTTTCTTTGGATTGTTTCTTTTTGTTGCCTAGTATGTCTTCTTTTTGGTTTAGTTGGAAGAATAACTAGTTCTTGAATAACAATGATTTTGACTACATATAGATATTATTTTTCATCTTCTTGTTCTTTTTTAGGTTTATTGGTTTAAATTCTAAAAATATTTGGAGGATGATGTTTTTGCAGTATTAATCCTTGTGATTTGTTATATTGCAATTTGTTATGGGATAATGGTGTTTACGTCCGTGAACTATGTTTGTCCCATACTCTTTCAAAAGTAAAGTCGTTTGTGATCGGTATTCACATACTGGTAAAAGAATGGATAGACTTTTGACAAATACAAAAGTTAAGCCTATATTGTCAAACATTTGATGGAAGATAGGTTAAAATATTTTGTTTTCAAGGATTATGTCTATTAATATCGTTATGCAAATAGTGATTGAAGATAGAATGAATCCTTGTGTATTCTGCAGTATTGATCATCCCTGATCCATATTTTTATGTATTATTGTGAGGCTCCGTAATGCATCTTATGTTGAGCACTAAAAAACCAAGTTGATTTATTAGCTTAGTTGGTGTTCCGTGAGATATGTTATGTCGAGCATATTAAACTAAATTAATCATCTTGTTTGGTTATTTAGTTATTGCTCCTTAAGTTTTCTTATGTTGAGAAAAACAAATGACAATTAAATTGATTACTTTTGTGATTAGTTTGGTTGTGTATTCTGATTAGGTTAATTATGGGTTCTCTTGTAGTTAGTCTAGTTGAGTATTTTCGTGTCTCCATAAGTTCTCTTATGTTGAGCACAATCAATTGAATTGATAACTTTTTGTGTTTAATTTGATTGCGTATTCCGATTAAATTAATCATGGGTTTACTTGTGATTAATTTGATTGAGTTTCTTGGATATAGAAAATCATTCTCATGGTTTTTGGTGTCCAATAAAATCCTTCTTTTCTTTTGAAATTAAGGTCGCTCTTGTTGTTCTTTCGGGAATGACATCAAATGGGGGAGAGTTCTTTTGAACTTGTACTTGATGGTCATATCTTGAGAGGTGTGCGGTTGTGGAATATTAGAGGGGTTATCTTGTATCTTTAAACTCCTTGATGAATGCATTTAGCTTCGGATTTATGATTGCATCTAATTAGTTGGTATGTATTTTTTCCTTTTGTCATGAAATGTCTCTCTCGGAAATTTCATTATGATCCCGTTCTTATACCTTTGCCAATTTTATTGACAAAAAGGGGGAAAATTAATATGTAGGTCATGATAGACACATTTTTGTGTCTAATTTGATCTCAATACTATATTGTTGGCACTCGATTTTGTACTAATTTCGTTATTTTATGTCTTTGTAGGAAATTTTAGAGAAATAAGCCCTTGCGGCGAAATAGGCTCAAAAAGTAGTGTTTTACACCCCGGAGAAATGCACCGTAGGCACCCCAGAAATGCACCGGAAGCGTCCCAGAAATGTGCCGGAGGAATCCAGAAAAATTACTATTTCCACCCAAAATTACTATTCGCACCCCAACACTTTGGATAAGGGGCGACCACTGGATAAGGGGCGACCTTCTTCCAAAATTCAAAATTTGTTTTGGCGGGAAATTTTTTACTCTCTGGCAGAATTTTCGATTGATTTGTGATGGTGTTCTAGGGAGATTCAATGGCTGAAATTTGGTAGGATGTTGTGATTTAGCCTAAGGAAGATATTGTGGGTATCGAATCTGATCGAATTTGTCTGGAAAACCTGTTTGATCCCACGAGTTGAAAACAGGGGCGTATTGCATGGGAGAATATTCTCCATTAAACTCGAGAAGATTTGAGACATTTTTCTCGCTCCAATTAGTTTATACCATCCTGTTTAACCGAAACAGATATGGTAAGAGGTTTAAATTCGAGAAAATACTCTTGTGGTGTGATTATTCCCCGTATCTGCATGGAGAGTAAAACCGAATATATTTGATTGATTGATGAGATTTTGGATGATTGCGAGTATATATAAGGTCTTGGGGCATCAATGAGAGGGGGTCGAGAGTTGGGAGGAGAGAAGGAACGCTGCAGATCGAGAACCATGATTTCTCTCTGCTGCTGTTGCTGCCATTGATGAAGATGAAGAACATGAAGAACGGACGAGCGGAAGCAGTCGTTTATCAACAGTGAAACGACTCGCAAGCCTGGGTCGCAGCACAGTCTAAACAGTAGCAGCACTTGTCATTTATCGTTCATTCTGAGACGCTTTTTGTGCGTCGCAGATTACAGTTTACACCATTTTCTCTTCTTCTCATCATTTGTAAACCACTTTTTGAGCAATAAATAATTATTTTGAGAGCATTTATACTGTGATGAGCTAATTCCCTCGTAACCAAGTCAATGGAGGAAGCTATTCACGCAACATAAATGGGTAACTATTTCATTTAATTATATAATTCACCTAATCCTGCTTTTGCGGAGTTTTAAATTGTTTGAATGATTGTCTTAATTATTTGTTATTCAGTTTGATAGGTTATGCTTGGTTTAATCTCTTGATAATCTATGCTTAAGGTTTACAAATAATGTTTGAGAATTTGTATGATTGATAGTGAATTAAAGATAAAAGAGGACTTAAGAATTGAATAGAGTTTTGAAATATTTATCATAATTTTGTGTAGTAGTGGAATCTAGTGTCTTGGTTACCTCTCGCCCAAATTGTTAATATTTTGTATAATTATTTATTAATTCTAAAAAAAATTATCCTTCACAAGTCCGAGAGTTTGAACCTCATTACTACAACCACGAAAAATCTATAATCATTTTGGCGCCGCCGACGCGGATTTGTTCTTAGGTAGAATTTTTTTTAGGTTTATTATTATTTTTTTTAGAATTGTTTGTTCCTTTTTACGTTTCTTTTTGTCTTTATTTTGCAGGTTCAAAGTGAAAACTAAGGACTTGGAGAGGAAAAAGCTTAAAGCGAAAAGAGAAGAAAAAAAAGGACAATTTTAGGATTTAATTTTTAATTTTTAATTCTTTTGAGTGTGTGAGGAAAACTGTCATTTTTTTTTTAATTTTGGACTTTAAACAATTGGACTTTATTTTATTTTTTTTAACCCTACGGAAGGGTATTATTATTAAAAAAAAAAAATTTATTATATAAACTGTGTGCAGGGAAGGACGACGATTACTATATCGTCTCGGCCCCTCGGGTTCGCACACGGCATAGGAGTCGTGGCCCGAGTCGACGACAACGGTTCATCCCCCGTCTGGTACGGGAGGTAAGTCCATCGAAACACTCGCGAATCTCCTGTAAGCGAGTTACTGTATTCCTTAAGGTGATTCATTGATTGAGGACGAATTTGGACTGTTTTTAAATTCCTAGTAAAGGGCAAGGCCTGGCCAATACAAGATAAGGGTTCGGATTTCATCACCGCTCCCTTCTTGCCCGCCTTAGGAAAACGAAACCTAACGCGAACCCAAGCTTAAAATTTGGAATAGAACGAGACCGATAGGGTAAGGAGCTTAATAGGAAACTCGTTCGAAAAATATTGGTTGCTCTTTAAGCACACTCCAAAGTTCGTGATGGTTTCTGTGAGTTGAATGCGTGACTGCGCCGCCTTGTGATAGCGGTGAGGCCTTGGGTATCAAAGCTCCACTGAGCTTCCCTCGCCTCAATTCAACTTACTTTGACTCGGATTGATTCCAGAGGGGTTTGCTCAAATTGCAACGAATTCCCTTTCGAAAGATAGAAGCTGGTCTAGAAACAATCTAAGTGGAGCCATCATGCTTTTTGTTTGCTATAAATCTCTAGGTTTGCTTTGGTGGAGTCGAGTCGGCCTTGTTTGTGATTGTATAGAATCTCTGTGTAGTTTATATTTCTTCGGTGATGAATCCTTTTGAGGAGACGCCACCTGCGATGACGTTGCGAGAATATATGTCTAGAAATTATCGTTATCAAGAGACGTCTTCGGAAATGACTCTTGGTGAATATATGCGTGAGCAGCGATATATGGATACTCCAACTTTTATTGAGGAATCACCTCTAACGATCTATGAGAAATATTATAAACATAGACCATGTAGTTTGGAACAAAGATTGAGAATTCTTGAATTTCAAAAATTGTATCATGATGATGAGGATAGTGATGATGAAGAATCTGAAATATGTAGACAGAGTAATCAGGAATTTGTTTCTCCAATTGAGCCTTATAATGATAATGTTATTTCTAGTTCAAATCCAAATAATTTTAATAATTATTCACCTATTCAAAAGGAAGAGGATTTGACTAGAGATACCACAGTTTTAGACGAGGATTACGAAGCCGATAATGGTCTAGAGGAACGAGTTTATTCTGAGAATATTGTTTTAGAGTCTAGCGATTTAGAAACATTAGTCTTAGAAGAAGAACATGAACTCGTAGAGATTTTAAATATGAGTAAAGATGCACCACCTGATAATAACTTAGAAGAATCAATTGACCATTTTCAAGAATCTAATGATCCAGAAATTAGGGAGATTGTGACTAGTCTAGCTAGAGACACTGAAAACTCTAAGTTTGGGGGTGATTATCACCTTCCTAGTGCCTTACCTTTAACTCTTAGAAAGGTCCCTCACTTGGGACTTGACATATGTGCCTCAACCATTTTACAAGATTACCTTCATGCTCGTTTTCCCGAACCTAATGATGTCCAGGAAGAAGTTCAGTCGTTAGAAACCCATCCTATGGTTGATGTGGTTTGCCCAGGATATGATCCCCAGATTGACTTTGTTTTCCCACCAAATAGTTTTCTTCCAACTGTGGGAACGTTTATATTCCAAATGTGTCGAATATTAAGTTGTGAGACTAAACCTAAATGCCTTAGGAAATTAGAATCGATACATTTGCTTAAGAATGACCACTATTCTCACTATGGTCAATTTTGTAAGTCATATCTGATTGACTTAGAGGATCCGCAATTATTTAGGTTATTACTTTGTGATTCCAAGTTCTTATTTGAGTTTTTCCAGACTCTAGGACCTAATAATTTGGATCCAACCTATGAAGAAACGCAACCAATGAAAATATTCTATTTAGACCCTTTCATAGAACCTGAACCTGAACCACAATTAGCGATAGTTATCATGAAACTAGGTAAGGGCATGCTAGTGTTGTTCATTTCGTTGGTTCACTGTAGTTTCCTTTTGTCAGCTATTTTTGGTTTTAAAGACCCACAGTTATTCCGGCTACTGTTATACGGTTCGAGTTGACTAAACCTTTCCTACGTCTGGCTGAAGACTTTAAACTTAGCACTACTTGGGAGGTAACCCAATCTCATGCAACACGGTAATATCCTTCCTTAACTCTTTCGCTTCAAATGGTAACAGTTTCTCCTTGTTCATGCTTTTAGTTTCATCTTTAGAACATTGAGGACAATGTTAGATTTATGTTTGGGGGTATGGGAGAAACTTTTTAGTTGCAATTAATAAACTCCAGAGCATAGAAATTTACGCCTATTAAGGATAGCACTAACCAATCTAAGTGGATGGAAACATTTTTGTTTTAGGAGCTGAGGAGCCAATCTGACTAGATGGAAACATTTATAGAGTCTATTCATAAAAGCACAGAGCTCAGGTGTTAGAAATAACATGATAGTTTCGCCATATCTCGTCGAGTCCTTTTCACTTTCTATTTTTAGTTTTCTTTTATTTCAAGTGATTTGGTGGGGCACACGATTCAAGTTGTTACCTTTGTTAGGGTGAAATAGAGTGACTGAGTTACCAAAAAAAAAAAGAGGCCGGACCAGTTAGACCAATCGGAATAAGTATTAACACTTGGATGACAATATGCGTGTGTTCTCCCTGTTTCCGTCGCCTAAGCAAGCGTGGAATGCAGGACCCCTGGGAACTATCGTGTAATCTGCTGACAAGAAGCATGCGCTTGGATCCAAAAGATCTATTCATGCCGTTAAGTTAAAAAAAAAATGGTTATTGTTATGTATAGTCAACTGCTGGTTCCCTTGTATTTGCCAGTTTGTTGATCTAGATTTAAGTTATTGACCACTGGTTCCCTTGTATATGCCAGTGTGTTAATATTAGTCAGACCGGTATCTCAGTCATTTAGGTTAGGTTCATCTTGGCAGAGGCCTTCAGACAGATATGGGAAACACCGTTCACTTTTCAACCATCTACATTTTTCTTTTTCCATCTTCTTAATCTTTTCATGTGATTAGTCTGACTCCGAGTATGATGTCCATCGTGAAACTATCTTAGTAGAGATCTGTCACTTATATGAATTTTAGTATGCTTGAGTGCAAACTCGTGTACAGCAATTGGAATTTCGCATCAGGGTTCTTCCTCTTAGAGTCAATAATTGTATGCCAACCAAGGAGGTTCTTTAGTGCTTTCCAAGGTTCTGCGTAGATAGCTAGGGTCTGGAGTATTGGTTTTTGTGGGTACACCTCTGATAAACCCATCCGAGATTAACTCGGTCACTTCTCTAGAATAAATTTGCTCGAGGACTAGCAAATAATAAGTTTGGGGGTGTGATAGACACATTTTTGTGTCTAATTTGATCTCAATACTATATTGTTGGCACTCGATTTTGTACTAATTTCGTTATTTTATGTCTTTGTAGGAAATTTTAGAGAAATAAGCCCTTGCGGCGAAATAGGCTCAAAAAGTAGTGTTTTACACTCCGGAGAAATGCACCGTAGGAACCCCAGAAATGCACCGGAAGCGTCCCAGAAATGTGCCGGAGGAATCCAGAAAAATTACTATTTCCACCCAAAATTACTATTCGCACCCCAACACTTTGGATAAGGGGCGACCTTCTTCCAAAATTCAAAATTTGTTTTGGCGGGAAATGTTTTTACTCTCTGGCAGAATTTTCGATTGATTTGTGATGGTTTTCTAGGGAGATTCAATGGCTGAAATTTGGTAGGATGTTGTGATTTAGCCTAAGGAAGATATTGTGGGTATCGAATCTGATCGAATTTGTCTGGAAAACCTGTTTGATCCCACGAGTTGAAAACAGGGGCGTATTGCATGGGAGAATATTCTCCATTAAACTCGAGAAGATTTGGGACATTTTTCTCGCTCCAATTAGTTTATACCATCCTGTTTAACCGAAACAGATATGGTAAGAGGTTTAAATTCGAGAAAATACTCTTGTGGTGTGATTATTCCCCGTATCTGCATGGAGAGTAAAACCGAATATATTTGATTGATTGATGAGATTTTGGATGATTGTGAATATATATAAGGTCTTGGGGCATCAATGAGAGGGGGTCGAGAGTTGGGAGGAGAGAAGGAACGTTGCAGAATCGAGAACCATGATTTCTCTCTGCTGCTGTTGCTGCCATTGATGAAGATGAAGAACATGAAGAACGGACTAGCGGAAGCAGTCGTTTATCAACAGTGAAACGACTCGCAAGCCTGAGTCGCAGCTTAGTCTAAACAGTAGCAGCACTTGTCATTTATCGTTCATTCTGAGACGCTTTTTGTGCGTCGCAGATTACAGTTTACACCATTTTCTCTTCTTCTCATCATTTGTAAACCACTTTTTGAGAAATAAATAATTATTTTGAGAGCATTTATACTATGATGAGCTAATTCCATCGTAACCAAGGCAATGGAGGAAGCTATTCACGCAACATAAATGGGTAACTATTTCATTTAATTATATAATTCACCTAATCGCTGCTTTTGCGGAGTTTTAAATTGTTTGAATGATTGTCTTAATTATTTGTTATTCAGTTTGATAGGTTATGCTTGGTTTAATCTCTTGATAATATATGCTTAAGGTTTACAAATAATGTTTGAGAATTTGTATGATTGATAGTGAATTAAAGATAAAAGAGGACTTAAGAATTGAATAGAGTTTTGAAATATTTATCATAATTTTGCGTAGTAGTGGAATCTAGTGTCTTGGTTACCTCTCGCCCAAATTGTTAATATTTTGTATAATTATTTATTAAGTCTAAAAAAAATTATCCTTCACAAGTCCGAGAGTTTGAACCTCATTACTACAACCACGAAAAATCTATAATCAGGTCATACTACAAATACATATGGTTTTCGGATCATTATGTAAGGGGGAGTGGTTTCCATGTGAGATGGAGTATTGACTAAGGGGGAGTGATACATATCACCATAGTATTATTGTTAAAGTTGTGATACAATTGAACTTTGACACTGTGTAATAATACTATGACACTGTATAACAATGATCGAGAACGATGCTTTCTCATTGTTATAGCTACGGATCTTCAACAACGGTGATGTTAAACATACAACCTTTGGGATCATTGGAGTACTTGGAAGTGACGAAGATTTCGAGGAATGTTGAAGATTAGACATGTGGAATATGAGATACTAAAGTTTCTTTATCTTTTTTGTATTTCATATGTATTGATAGTTTTGTCACTAAAATTGACAAAGGGGGAGATTGTTAGAGCATTGCTCGGTCAACCTCGCATGCGTTGCTATATCAAGCATGTTTGTCAATGTTAGTGATCAAAACTATAAGTCTTGATTTCTACTCTACTTATAGATAAGTCTCGGACTAGGATAGAAAGTGTAGTTGAGCTCAAGGACTTCATGGAGATTCATCATACAAGCAGAAGAACTACTCAAGGAAACGGTGGAACTTTTAGACAAAAAGGTATGTGAAGACTTGAACTTATCTATCACTCAAAAGTCTATCTACTCTATCTCCTACTCTTTGAGACAAGAAGTCGTATGCTATATATATAGACTTGGATTATACACATTTGGTACTTCGAGCCGAGTATACCTCGCCTATCTATATCTCGAAATATGTGTTGGTAAGCTTTTCGCTTCTATCAAGTTTATATTTACCTAGTGACGAAAGTCATGATATGTTTCAATCACTTTGAAAATTGCTTTGACGAGAAATGGTGTAACAACTATATAACATCCTCTAAGAATATTTCAATGATTAAATGAGAGTTTAAATTACATAACCAATGATGGACATAAGCATTCTTGTGGAAACACAATTATGTATAAGTCTTATTCCTTGAACCAAAGTTTGTGAACTTTGTTGATCAAGAGAAACCGGAAGAATGGCTTGTTGCCAAGTCCGCGAACTCAGTCCGCAAACTTCCGAACTTCTCATCGCGAGAAATTCTGCTGGAGTTGACAAACTAGTTGCGTGAGTACCAGTCCGCGAACCGACGGAAGGTCTTTTGCCGATATTTTCTGCTGGAGTTTGTAAACTCTGTCGGTTGCTTAAGACCGCGAACCTAGTCTGCGAACTTAAGAAGGTTATATATCTGAAGATGATTTCTGAACTTAAACTTAAAAATACTAAGGAATGCAGTTTGCAAACTGATAGACGCATTTATGTGTCTAATATATCTCAATTGTATATATTGTTAGTGCTCGATTTTATACTTATTTAGTTATTTTATGTCTTTGTAGGTGTTTTTGGAGAAATAAGCTTTTGCGGGAAAATTGGCTCGAAAAGTGGTATTTGCGCTCGTGGGAGAAAATCACTAAAGACACCTCTTATTTGGATAAGGGGCACTCAATTACTAAGGGACACCCACTTGTTATTTACACCCCAGGATACCCAGTGTTAAAGGCACCCGACAGTTGGTTAAGGGGAACCTTTCTTCATCATTTAAAATACTTAGATTATGGAGGGAAAGTTGATTCTCGTCTGCAACAATTTCACGATCGATTTTTGGGTAGACTTTACCAGAGATCCATGGGATTTGGTTAGTAATAGTATGTCATGATGAAACAGGCTTGGCACTCGGGTTTAAAGTCGAAAGAAAAGTCACGTAGTTTCTATACAGGGAGAGTTACGGGATTTGTTTGAAGGAAGAATATCTCGGTCTGATTAAGTTGCGTGTGAAGAATATGTGCTGTTGATTTGATTCTATCTTTGGGAAGAGTCCAGGAAAAAGCAAAGTAGCCGCGTAGGAGGAAAAAGAGGAGTTTTCATCAGTTGGATTCAAACATGGAAGAATATCTTATTTACGGAAACATGGGAGTAATCTTGGTCCTGTTCGACTTAATATGGAAGTTATATGCATTATCAACCGAGGATTTTTCTTGTGGAGGCATAATAGGAGAGTTTGAATGAATCTGCAAACGCGTATGAGAAAAGAAAGGGAGATATTGACGTGACTTGGAGTAAAAAAAAAATAGAAGAAATCTCGAGTATTTCGGGAGATTTATTAAGCTGCCGTCTATAAAAGGAGAGGGGATAATTCATATAAGGGGACGAAACCTTAGGAGAAGTTTAGAGGAGAATAGAGAGCTCCAGAAATCGAGTTGCAGGAAAAATACAATATTCTGCTGCTGCTGCTGAAGAGGAAGAACACGAAGAACATTGACGCACAAGCAACTGTCGCAGCAAACTATCGTTGTTTTAAAGCAGTACCTATGTGTCGTTCATCACAGCGGTTGCATTAGGTCTTTAGTTACCATTTCTCCCTGTAACAGTGATTCTGCAACACCAGCAAACTGTTGCGAATCGTCTGTATTATCACTTTTCATCTTTTTGATCATCTTTTGAGCCATAAACAATTATTTTGAGATCATGATTAATATGAGGAGCTAAAACCCATTGCTGAGGCGATAGAGGAAGCTATTTTTCCAACAAAAAGCGGTACAATATATTTTATTTAATTTATTGCAATTATTTTTATGATTATTTGCCTTGAACTATTATTGAATATGATTTTTATTTGAATGATTGTGATCTATTTTGATGGAGTATACTTAGTTTATAGACTCTTGATGCTTCATATTTGGTATTTACAATTATTACTTTTGAAAATCTATTAGTTGCAATATTTTAGAATCAAATTAAAAGAGAAAATTGCATGAATATAAATATTTGGACCAAATCACTTTGAATTTGGAAAATAGTGGAATCTTAGCCTCAGTGTTCTTTTAATATTGATACCAACTTTGTCGGTGTTTGTTATAATTATTAGCGAGTTTTCTATTTAGTTTTGAATTTAAGTCTAAAGTTATCCTTCACAAGTTCGAGAATTTAATCACTTTTTACCACTATCTACAAATCACATCAATTTTTGGCGCCGCTGCCGGGGACTTGATTTTAGGGTTTTAGATTTATTTTATTTTTATTTTTCTTATTTTTGTTCTTTTTATGTTTTTGGGTATTTATCTTGTGTCTACAGGTTCTGGATCATAAAGAGATTGGTGATTTCATAAAGACTTGGAGCTAAAGATTAAAGAAAAAAGAACAGAAAAGAAGACAATTTTATTTTAGATAATTTTAGTTTAGGATTTGTTTATTTTCTTTTAGAAAAAAAAACTGTATTAGGGTTTATTATTTTTGTAATTTTTCTTTTCTTTTTGGACTTTTGGACTTTGGGACATTATTATTTTTTATTACCCTACAGAAGGGTACTTTAAATATAAAATGTTTGCAGAGAAGGAGGACAATTACGATATTGTCTCTGCACCTTGGGTTCGTACACTTGACATCGGAGTCAATGGCCTGATTCGACTACAACCGATTCATCCCCCGTCTGGTACGTGAGGTAAGTTTGTCGAAACACTCGCGAATCCCCTGTCAGCGAGTCATTGGACTCCTTCGTATGCATATATGTTGAGGACTGAATACAAACATTTATTTTTCTAGTAAAGGGCAAGGCCTGTCCATACAAGATAAGGGTTCGGATTTCTTCACCGTTCTCTTCTTGCCCGCTTTAGGAACACGTAACCTACGCGAATCTAAGCCTAAAATTTTGACTAGAACGAGACCGATAGGGTAACGAGCTTAACAGGAAAGTCATTCGAAAAATATTGGTTACTCTTTTAAGCATACTTCGAAGTTCTTGATGGTTTATGTAAGTTGAATGAGTGACTGCGCCGCCTTGTAATATCGGTGAGGCCTTAGGTATCAAAGTTCCACCGAGCTTCCCTCGCCTATATTCAACTTACTTTAACTCGGATTGATTCCAGAGGGGTTTGCTTAAATTGTAACGAATTCCCGTTCGAAGGATTAGAAGCTGGTCTAGAAACAATCTAAGTGGAGCCATCATGCTTTTTGTTTGCTAGAAATCAATAGGTTTGATTTGGTTGAGTCGACCTTGATATGTGTTTCCTTACCCTTCCAATTTAGAAAATTCTACTGTATGCCTGAACGTAAAAGAGACGCACTAGGTAGATTTGTTAAAGAGAAACCTAGTAGTTCTAAGCGTCTCGATTACCTTAATCTAGAGAGTACGACTTTTGAAGAGTCTGTTTTTGAACGTCCTTTGACTGAGGAGAGAATCCCTGTTGCTCTGATAGCGCCAAAAATGGAAACTTTGAAAGCTTTGTTGAATCCAACTAGGACTACTCGTCCCTCATGTATCAGGTTAGCTGAGACGGAAGCAACTTATGAACTTAAATCTGGGACCTTACAGCTGCTCCCAATATTTTTAGGGAAATAAAATGAAAACCCCTATTTCCATGTTAGGGACTTTGAGGAAATTTGTAGTACCCTCAGGATTAGAAACCTAGATGATGATGCTTTGAAACTTAGGTTATTCCCCTTTTCCCTGAAAGATAAAGCTAAATCGTGGCTATATAGTTTGGCTTCCGGGTCAATCGAAACGTATGAACAACTTACATCTGCCTTTTTGAACAAGTTTTTCCCTAGGCACAAAACATCGTCTATTAGGACGCAAATCTGCACGTTTTCTCAACAGGAAGGAGAAACTTTGTATAGGTATTTGGAAAGGTTCAATGATTTATTAACCCAATGTCCTCATCATGGTTTAGAGAAGGTTAGGTTAGTTCAGATCCTTTATGAGGGTTTAGATTATCCCACCACAACCACAATAGAATCTATGTGTACTGGTGGATTTGAGAACCAAACAGTTGATGACGCGATGACATATTTGCATGAAGTCGCCGAAAAGACCCAACAATGGGAAAGTAGTAGGGGACCCCAGAAAACAATTCTTCTCGGCAGAGGAAACGTTAATAGGGTAGAAGGAGGCTATGAATTAGATGCCAAAATTGCTGCTATAGCGAAAAGGTTAGAATCTTTAGAAGTGGGTAACACTAGTGGTAGATTGGAGCCTTTTTGGGAAGGCCAGCATAATGAAGATCAAGCCAATGCTCTATATAATAACACTATGTTTGATAATCGTCAGAAGTTTGACCCATATTCAGAAACCTATAATCCTGGTTGGAGAAACCATCCGAACTTTTCATGGTCTAAGGGCCAGAGTCAGGGTCAGTCTAATAATTCTAATGCTCCCCAAGGTTTTGGCTACACTAGGAATACATCAGGCCCAGAAAATAAAACGACTAGCTTAGAGGAATCTATTAAGATGTTAGCAAAAACTCAGGAAATGTTAGCACAGATCCATGTTAGTTTTCAACAGGAAACCAAGCAGAATTTTCAAACTAATGCTCAGAGCCTTGCTAAGTTAGAACTTCAATTCAGCCAAATATCTAAGACCTTAAGTGAGAGAGATAATGGTAGGTTCCCTAGTCATACTAATCCCAATCCTAGAGGAGTTCATGAAGTAGGTACAAAAACATCGAATCAATTGAATGCTATTAGAACCCTTAGGAGTGGTAGAATAGTAGACAATCATGTAACCATGCTCGATAGTGAACATATTGTAGTTCACCCCTCAGGACCACTAGCTAAGGAAACTGATAAATTTTCTGATGATGCCAACTCAGTTCCTGAGAGGTCTGATTCTGTGCCTAGATCCCCATTTCCTCAGCTATTAGTACCAACAAAAAAGGAATCGAACTTTAATGACATATTGGAGGTTTTTAAGCAAGTTACCATAAACCTTCCTTTATTAGATGCAATTAGGAAAATTTCTGCTTATGCCAAGTTCCTTAAGGATATGTGTACGCGAAATGGAAAATTTGGCGTCTATAAGAAAGCCTTTTTAGCTAGTCACGTAAGTTCAATTATTCAAAACACTACAACTCCAAAGTACAAAGACCCAGGTTCCCCAACCATTGCTTGTACAATAGGTAAACGCCGGGTAGAAAAAGCTTTACTTGACTTATGAGCCAGTGGGAACCTACTTCCGTACCATGTGTACTTACAGCTAGGACTTGGTGAAATGAAACCTACTCAGATAACACTACAATTAGCTGATAGGTCTGTTAAAATTCCTCGAGGTGTTATTGAGGATGTCCTTATTGAGGTCGATAAGTTTATCTATCTAGTGGATTTCGTGGTACTAGATACTCAACCTGTCCCTGACCCAGAGAACCAGATACCTGAGATTTTAGGTCGCCCGTTTTTAGATACGTCGAATGCGATCATTAACTGTCGAAATGGTGTGATGAATTTATCTTTTGGTAATATGACTATAGAGATGAACATTTTTAATGTCAGTAAGCTACCTTATGAGCTAGATGACACATGTGTTGAAGACGTGAACATAATATAACCCTTAGTTCATAAGTCATTACCAAACATTTTATTTGAAGACTCATTAGAAAGTTGTCTATCCCATTTTGGTTTAGATTTTGATGACGATAGCACTATTGAACAAGTGAATGGTCTATTAGATTCTACCCCTGTGTTAGACACTGATAGATGGAAAGCTAGGTTCGAACCGTTACCAGTTTCTGAGACTACCCCAATTCCTTCTTTAGAAGAGCCCCCAAAGTTGGACCTTAAACCACTACCCAATACTCTAAAGTATGCATTTTTAGGCCCATCTGAGACTTTACCTGTGATTGTAGCTTCCGATTTGGATAATAACAATAAGGAAGCTTTAGGGTGGACTATAACAGACATTAAGGGTATAAGTCATACTGTGTGTATGCATCAGATTCATTTAGAGGAAGACTCCAAACCTTCTAGGGAGATGCAACGTCGACTGAACCCTAACATGAAAGAGGTAGTTCGAAAAGAGGTGCTTAAGTTGTTAGATACGCATATTATTTACCCAATTTCAGACAGTAAGTGGGTCAATCCTGTTCAGGTTGTCCCCAAGAAATCAGGTATCACTGTAGTCCAGAATGATAATAATGAATTAATCCCAACCCGAGTGACCACGGGATGGCATGTGTGTATTGACTATAGGAAATTGAACAAGGTCACAAGGAAGGATCACTTTCCCCTTCCTTTTATCGACCAAATGCTAGAGCGATTAGCTGGACATAGTCACTATTGCTTCTTAGATGGCTACTTCGGTTATAATCAGATCGTTATTGCCCCAGAAGACCAAGAGAAAACCACTTTTACCTTTCCCTTTGGTACCTTTGCGTATAGACGCATGCCTTTCGGGCTATGTAATGCCCCTGCGACTTTTCAGCGTTGTATGTTGAGCATATTTTCTGATATGGTAGAACGGTTCTTAGAGGTCTTTATGGATGATTTTTCAGTGTTTGGTTCATCTTTTTATGAGTGCTTGCATCATTTGACATTAGTGTTGACTAGGTGTAAGGAAAAGAATTTAGTGCTTAATTGGGAAAAATGCCATTTCATGGTTGAATCAGGAATTGTCTTAGGGCACATCGTTTCTTCAAAGGGTATAGAGGTAGACAAAGCCAAAATTGACCTTATTAAGACTCTACAGGTCCCAAAAACCGTAAAAGATATTAGGTCATTCTTAGGGCATGCAGGTTTTTACCGTCGATTCATTAAGGATTTTAGCTTGATTTCTAGACCTCTTTGCAATTTGCTTGCAAAATGTTAAGTTTGTCTTTGATGATGCTTGCTTAAAGGCTTTTGATAAGCTTAAAACTTTACTCACTACTGCCCCGATAGTCCAGGCACCTAACTGGAACCTACCCTTTGAAATTATGTGTGATGCTTCAGATTATGCTATAGGCGTTGTGCTAGGTCAGCGAGAAAACAAATTACTCCATGTGATTTACTATGCTAGCAAAACTCTGAATGATGCCCAAATGAACTATACAACTACCGAGAAGGAATTGCTAGCCATCGTGTTTGCCTTGGATAAGTTTAGATCCTATTTATTAGGTTCTAAGATCGTAATCTATACTGATCATGCTGCTTTGAAATACCTTTTGTCTAAGAAGGATACCAAACCTAGATTGATTAGATGGATCCTTTTGTTACAAGAATTTTGTCCAGACATTAGAGACAAAAAGGGTGCAGAGAATGTGTAGCAGACCACTTGTCTAGGCTAGTTGTTAGTTCCCCTAATAATTCCCTTCCTATAAGGGATAGTTTTCCTGATGAACAATTGTTCTCTGTTTCCCAATCACCTTGGTATGCAAATATAGTGAATTATCTTGTTACTGGTCGAATGCCTCAACATTGGGGTAAGCAAGATCGTTCTAGGTTTTTAGCCGAGGTTAAGCATTTCTTTTGGGACGATCCTTATCTGTTTAAGTATTGTCCGGACCAGATTATTAGGAGATGTGTATCTGAGAGTGACCAGTCTAGTTATCTCCTTTTGTCATGAACATGCATGTGGGGGTCATTTTAGTGCTAAGAAGACTGCTGCTAAGATTTTGCAGTGTGGATTTTACTGGCCTTCGTTGTTTAAAGATTCCCATAGTCATTGTGTTTCTTGTGAGCGTTGCCAGAAGTTAGGAACCATTTCCCGTAGAAATATGATGCCTTTGAACCCTATTTTAGTGATTGAGGTCTTTTATGTTTGGGGCATTGATTTTATGGGTCCATTTCCTATTTCGTTTGGTTATCTTTACATACTTGTCGCTGTAGACTATGTGTCTAAGTGGGTTGAGGTGGTTCCGTGTAAAACAAATGACCACAGGGTCTTAGTCCAGTTTTTGAAAGAGAATATACTTACACGTTTTGGTACGCCGCGAGATATAATTGGTGATGGAGGTTCACACTTTTGTAATAGACCGTTTGCTCTTTTAGTGAAACAATACGGTATTACCCATAAAGTATCAACCCCATATCACCCTCAGACTAGTGGTCAGGTAGAGGTTTCCAATAGGGAAATTAAACGTATTCTAGAGAAAACAGTTAATCCAAATAGGAAAGACTGGTCGCCGAGGCTTACTGATGCCTTATGGGCTTACCGTACTGCGTTTAAGACACCCATTGGAATGTCACCTTATCGTTTAGTGTTTGGCAAGGGATGTCACCTGTATGTTGAGTTAGAGCATCGAGCCTATTGGGCTATTAAGAACTTAAACTTTTCACTTGACAAGGCAGGAGCTCAAAAAAAGCTCCAGCTCAATGAGTTGGACGAGATTCCTAGAGATGCATATGATAGTGCTAAGGAGTATAAGAACAAAATGAAACTTGTGCATGATAGGAATATTTTACGAAAGTCATTTTCTCCAGGTCAAAAAGTTCTTCTATATGACACTCGGTTGCATCTATTCCCCGGGAAGTTGCGCTCTCGATGGACCGGTCCTTTTGTGGTCCGTACTGTTTTTTCTCATGGCGCTGTTGAGATTGAACACCAGATGGTAGTAGTTCTTCGAAGGTTAACGGTCAGCGATTGAATCCCTTTTTAGATCCTTTTCCTACAGGTGATGTTGAGGAGGTCCCTCTGGAGGACCCTGTTTACCTTGATTGACCATCAAGGCGATTTTGTATGTTGTATATTATTTTTTTAGGTTTTTGGTTATACTTCACCCAGGTACTATCTTTCCGACTTCTCTCTTTACTATTTTCTCATGTTACTTATATTTTTGGTACTGTTCTTTAATTAGAAACATTGAGGACAATGTTAGATTTAAGTTTGGGGGTGAGGTAGAACTTTTTGTTAGAACTTTTTGTTACCTTTTCGTTGCAATAAATAAACTCCAGAGCCTAGAAATTTATCCTTATTAAGGATGGCACTACCCAATCTAAGTGGATGGAAACATTTTGGTTGTAGGAGTTGAGGGACCAATCTGATTAGATGGAAACGTCTAAAGAGTCTATTCATAAAAGCACAGAGATCAGATGTTAGAAATAACATGGTAGTTTCGCCATGTCTCATTGAGTCATTTTCATTTTTTTTTAATTTTTTTCTTTTTAAAATATGTTTCTCTAAGCGATTAGGTGGGGCTCACGATTCAAGTTGTTACCATTGCTAGGGTGAAATAGAGTGATTGAGATAGACAACAACAAAAGGAGAAAAAAAAAGGTTGAAAAAAAAAATTGAGACCAGACCATCAAACCAACTGGAATAAATTCAATAAAGTCGACCACTACAACCCTTGTATATGCTAGTTGTGTTGACCTAGAGTTAGGATTATCGACCACTGGTACCCTTGTATATGCAAGTGTGTTGATATTAGTCAGACCGATATCTCAATCCATTAGGATAAGTTCATTATGGCAGTGGCCTTCAGACATATATGAGAAACACCGTTCATCTTAGTCAACATCAAAACCATCTATGTTTTTCTATATCCATCTTCTTAAAATCTATCCATATGATTTGTTTGATTCTGAGTTTGGATTCGACTATCTGAGTAGAGCTCTGTCACTTCATATGAATTTTAGTATGCTTGAGTTGCGAACTCGTGTACAACAATTGGAATTTTGCATCAGGGTACTTCCTCCTGTAGTCAATAAGTATGCCAACCAAGAAGATTCTTTAGTGCCTTCCAAGGTTCCGTGTAGATATCTAGGGTCTGGAGTATAAAGGTTTTGTGGGTATACCTATGGTAAGCCCTCTAGAGACAACACTCCGCCACTAGGGCCACCTAGGGGTTTAAAGGCTTATTGCATACGCTAAATGCAATCGATGATGCCTGCGACAGTGAGTTAGGATTTTATTTTACTTGATTTGCTCGAGGACTAGCAAATAATAAGTTTGGGGGTATTTGATAGACGCATTTATGTGTCAAATATATCTCAATTGTATATATTGTTAGTGCTCGATTTTATACTTATTTGGTTATTTATATCTTTGTAGGTGTTTTTGGAGAAATAAGCTTTTGCGGGAAAATTGGCCCGAAAAGTGGTATTTGCGCTCGTGGGAGAAAATCACTAAAGACACCTCTTATTTGGATAACGGGCAATCAATTACTAAGGGACACCCACTTGTTATTTACACCCCAGGATACCCAGTGTTAAAGGCATCCGACAGTTGGTTAAGGGGAACCTTTCTTCATCGTTTAAAATACTTAAATTATGGCGGGAAAGTTGATTCTCGTCTGCAACAATTTCCCGATCGATTTTTGGGTATATTTTAGCAGAGATCCATGGGATTTGGTTAGTAATAGTATGTCATGATGAAACAGGCTTGGCACTCGGGTTTAAAGTCGAAAGAAAAGTCACGTAGTTTCTATACATGGAGAGTTACGGGATATGTTTGAAGGAAGAATATCTCGATCTGATTAAGTTGCGTGTGAAGAATATGTGTTGTTGATTTGATTCTATCTTTGGGAAGAGTCCAGGAAAAAGCAAAGTAGCCGCGTATGAGGAAAAAGGGGAGTTTTCATCAGTTGGATTCAAAAAGCAAAGAATATCTTATTTCCGGAAACATGGGAGTAATCTTGGTCCTGTTCGACCTAATATGGAAGTTATATGCATTATCAACCGAGGATTTTGCTTATGGAGGCATAATAGGAGAGTTTGAATGAATCTGGAAACGTGTATGAGAAAAGAAAGGGAGATATTGCCGCGACTCGGAGTAAAAGAAAAAGAGAAGAAATCTCGAGTATTTCGGGAGATTTATTAAGCTTTCGTCTATAAAAGGAGAGGGGATAAGTCATATAAGGGGACGAAACCTTAGGAGAAGTTTAGAGGAGAATAGAGAGCTCCAGAGATCGAGTTGCAGGAAAAATACAATATTCTGCTAATGCTGCTGAAGAGGAAGAACACGAAGAACATTGACGCACAAGCAACTGTCGCAGCAAACTATCGTTGTTTTACAGCAGTACCTATGTGTCGTTCATCACAGCGGTTGCATTAGGTCTTTAGTTACCATTTCTCCCTGTAACAGTGATTCTGCAACACAAGCAAACTGTTGCGAATCGTCTGTATTATCACTTTTCATCTTTTTGATCATCTTTTGAGCCATAAACAATTATTTTGAGATCATGATTAATATGAGGAGCTAAACCCCATTGCTGAGGCGATAGAGGAAGCTATTTTTCCAATAAAAAGCGGTACAATTTATTTTATTTAATTTATTGCAATTACTATTATGATTATTTGCCTTGAACTATTATTGAATATGATTTTTATTTGAATGATTGTGATCTATTTTGATGGAGTATGCTTAGTTTATAGACTCTTGATGCTTCATACTTGGTATTTACAATTATTACTTTTGAAAATATATTAGTTGCAATATTTTAGAATCAAATTAAACGAGAAAATTGCATGAATATAAATATTTGGACCAAATGACTTTGAACTTGGAAAATAGTGGAATCTTAGACTCAGTGTTCTTTTAATATTGATACCAACTTTGTCTGTGTTTGTTATAATTATTAGCGAGTTTTCTATTTAGTTTTGAATTTAAGTCTAAAGTTATCCTTCACAAGTTCGAGAATCGAATCACTTTTTACCACTATCTACAAATCACATCACAAACCTTGGATATAAAATTCATATACCGATTCAAGTGAATCAAATCATCTTTGCTTCAATTGTGTCTTGTGTAGTACATAAAATTTCCTTGCAATTGAACAACTCTCTAACTAGTTCATTTGAACTAGTTATGGTGAAGAAGAACATGGTTGATATGAGATGCTCATATGGCTAACCTTTTGGTTAACTATTATTGAACCAACAAGTGCATACGTTTGGGTACGGTTAACAAACCTATAAGCGTGTATTTTCAAGTGTGTGTAACAAGCTAAGTTTTCGATCTAACGATTGAGAAATATTAGCTTGAATCTAAATCAGGTTTTCATCTAACGGTGAATATTGAATGCTTTGTTACTAAGCTAACATTGATTGCAAGCCCTGATTTGAAAGACTATATGTAGGAGACATCTAGTATTGTGCAAAAATAATCCTCCCACCTTACGTGTGATACTAGTTTGCATACTAGAGTCGATTCTCCTTTAACCTTTGGTTTTCTTCTTCAAAAACCAGGTTAACGACTTAAAGACTTCATTGGGATTGTGAAGCCAGACCGATACTACTTTTCTCATAGTTGTGTGATATGATCTTGCATCTTCTATCGTACGAGTACAATCAGATTGATTGGCTTGAGATTGATATCTCCGATAGGCAAGATATAAAAAGTAATCACAAACATCTTCGTCTCATCGTTTGTGATTCCGCAACATCTTGTTTCGCTACCATACGATTAAGATTGTTGTGAGGTGATTGATAACTCTAGGCTGTTCTTCGGGAATATAAGACCGGATTATCAATTGGTTCCTGTTCACCTTGATTATTATCAAAAGACGGAACAAAACCTTTAGGGTTTATCTGTGGGAGACAGATTGATCCTTTGATCTACTTGTATGTGTGAGACAGATTTGTTTATTATCAAAGCCTGCGATTTTGGGTTGTAGCAACTATTAATTGTGGGTGAGATAAGCTAAGGGAATCAAGTGCGCAGTATCCTGTTGGGATCAGAGGCGTAGGAGCATAAATGTACCTTGGATCAGTGGGAGATTGATTGGGGTTCAACTACAGTCCATTCCGAAGTTATCTTGGAGTAGGCTAGTGTCTGCAGCGGCTTAATACAGTGTGTGTTCAATCTGGACTAGGTTGCGGGGTTTTTCTGCATTTGTGGTTTCCTTGTTAACAAAATTTCTGGTGTCTGTGTTATTTCAATTTCCGCATTATATTGTTTTATCTTTGTAATTTAAATAATACAGGTTGTGCGTTAGATCATCAATTAGAGTAATCCAACCTTTGGTTGTTGATTGTCATTGATTGATCCTTGGATATTGGTCTTTGGTACCATCCAAGTTATTTCTTGTGTTTCATTAAAGACTCACTGATTTCTATTAGTTTGAGTAAATCAAAACAAGAGAGAGATATTAACTCCTCGATATACTTTAGTCTAGATTGAGTCTGACTGTCTAGTTGATTCTCTAGAAAAGTATATTGGAG
Source organism: Papaver somniferum (assembly GCF_003573695.1). Taxonomy (NCBI): domain Eukaryota; kingdom Viridiplantae; phylum Streptophyta; class Magnoliopsida; order Ranunculales; family Papaveraceae; genus Papaver; species Papaver somniferum. The sequence goes on along the minus strand of NW_020651082.1, from coordinate 3,786,695 downwards.
TTAGTCCATACAGATTGCTAAGCAAAATATTGGGTGTTGTTGTTAGACCCCCGTTTTTTCACAAATAAAAATGGTGGTGGTGGACGATACACACGTTCCATTTCGTGGACTTGAAACAGAAAGTTTATTAAACTAAAATTGATCTTTTTAAGAAATTGTTAATTAAACCAAAAAAATTAATTAAATGATATCTTTATCATTATAAGAATTACCCTTTTGATTTGTATTTCATATGTGGAATACCAAGTGGTTTGGGAGCCCCCGTACCATATAACCAAAACGAATGGGAGTTAAAAAATTTGGTGGAAGTCGCTTCTTCCATTGTTTCTGGCATCACATGTTCAACAATATCATAAATAGTTGAAAGGGTTGTTCCATGCTGAAGCTTTTCCTATTATCCAAGAAGCGCTCACCTAATGTAGTTGAATATGATGAATTCAAAAGAGCGTTTTTGTTATAGTTATAATAGGGTCAAACGTTCTTTCCTAACTTAATAACATTACAACATCTTCATGCTGCACCATATCATAATTTTGGGGGTGGGATGGGTTTGCAATTTTAGCAGAAATGTACCAGCATGCATAGGTGTAACCAACTTCACTGGTTTCTAGATCATCATAAAGGTAAATATCTAAATTCAACCTTTTAAATTAAGTACTTTTCTGAAGAAAAAAACACGGTCAAAATACTAAATTATAAATTTATTTCCAGTATTGTCAGCAAATCAGTTCTTAATGACAACACCCTAGAATTCCAGTAATGGATATGTACTACAAGATTAACTAGGATAAGGGCACTGGTGAAGATGGAATTATTTTCTCTTTTGTTCAAAGATATCAACAAATGACAAGGAGTGCACCAAAATATTGTTATTTATTGTTACATCAATTTTGATGAGCTTTGAGATCCCGAGAAACACTTGATTATTCACTCAGAATAATTGTTTTTTTACCCCGAAAATGAACAAAGGTGTTTGATATTTAAGAGAAAGACTACTTCCTAGTTACAAAGTACTTTTGGAAAGGCGATTAACCCCAAAAACAGATGTAAGTGTCTGCATCATATTCCGATAGCCCGCGACAGACATCATGAGATAGGTTTGAATTAAACGTTCAAATGAATATTACTGAAGAAAAGTATCTCAGGTAGTACCAAGGAATTATGAAAAAACGAAAATTGGTGCCGACGTTATGCACATTTGGGGGTTTGATTTCCCTGGTTAGCTCATGTGGGTCGTTATAAGTTTATCATACCGGGCCATCCGCCTCCAGGAGAACCATGCTTTATGACTTACCCCACAGATGGAAGTTCTTCACCATCTTCATCAAATATGCTGAAATATGTTGGGAGTTTCCAAGTATAACTTCATAAGGTGAACCAACCACGATACCAATAGTTTCGACAAGTATGGAACGTACCGATCCTTATTACAATACAGATGCCAATGAGGATCAATTGAAGACAGAGCTTAACAATTTGTATTGGATATATTACCAAATGTCTTATTTTGCACTTGCAAACGTCTTGGCAACGGAAGACAAATACCGTTTTTGTATTGAGTCCATCTGTAAATCCTAATGGTCGTGAAAATTCTGGCAGTACACGTAGGAGAAATTCATTATGGCATGAGAATATGAGGGGGGATACACAAGTGTTATAAACTGAACCATAAAATGTGTCTATTTCCCAACCTCAAGTATTTCAACCATCTCTGATACGCCTTTCTGCATCATTCTCGTCCTGAATCCAGAATAAAGGTTATTATCCCGCTGCACCACAAGTAATCTCATCATTTATGGTTTACAACCACACACTTCTGCTTTTCAATATCATGGGGATATAGGTCAATTTACAAATTTATTGGCAAGTGAGAATATTTTGGGTCTAGGAGAATGAAATCAAGGTGAAGAAGGCAATGATGAACAACATTAGAAGAATTATAGCTTTCATTTCTGCTACTAATCTCCCCCTCTTTAATACTAACAAGAGAGTTGAAAAGTCAACAGAAACAAATTTCATGTCATTTTTTTCTTTACTTGCTAAAAATGCCCTCCATCTTCTCAATAAACACATTCTTTTTCTTTTGATCCACGATTCCTCTCCACGTTACCATTGCTGGCTCCGTCGCCGATGCAATCACTAGAAGTAGTACCCCCACTAGCGTAACCAGCGGTTCCACCTCCGATGCCACATAACATCTCTCTTTATTCACCAGAACTACCACCACCAACACCAGTAGCACTACGAATTCAATTGATGAAGCTGATAATTTTACTCGATTGATTTTCCTAATCAAATCGATTTCCCCAAAAATATTAACGATGGTTATGAAGATGGTGATTCATATTTACTCTAAATTATGGTAAATTAGTTTGGTTTCATCTTTTCGATTAGGTATGTCATTCCTAAATCCTAGATTTTTATCCTTACTTCGATTAGGTATGTCGTTCCTAAATCCTAATTTTTGATCCTTACTTCAGTTATTTGCTAAAAAAGAAAATAGTTTTTTTTCCGGATAATTTGTTTGTTTAGATAAGTTTTTGGATTTGTTTAGTTTTAAGAATTCGACTAATTTTGTAATCTGAATCTAGGGATCTGAACAACTAAGAAACCCTAGATTGGCAAATGAAATTAACGATTTCAATTAATCTAAAATATTTGAAGAAAATTTTACAATTGTGTTATGATTGAAGTAGTCGATCGTGATATTACGATTTCGTTTTGAGTATTACTCTGAGTGACAATAATAAATTGAAGGAACAACAATTGTTTGGTTTGGAATGCATGTCGCTGTCATATAGGAGACTATGGAGAATTTTCATCAAGGCTGTAACAGTAATCATCGCTCAAGGCTTCGTCTACCTCCGAATACTGAGATGGATGAGACAAGGTATGTTACTCTTTTCAAAGTCTATTTTCGCCTAAGCGTAATAGAAGTTGGAATATTTTAGGCCTTGACATGATGCATTATAGGGTTATATGTTAGAGTTTATTGTGCACTTACTGTGCTTAATATTTTGTTGAACCCAACTCATATGACTCGGAATGGATTCTCGAAAAGTGATAATCAAGGCAAATCTGACCTTAGTTTTCTACAGAGGGGAAGGTAAGTTTATCACCGTCAACTAGCTGTTTTGCTAGGGGTCATTTGCTACCTGAAACTATTGATTGTACGGTGCGTATAATAATGGACACCAAAACTGGAAAAACGAGGGTCTAACAACGACACCCAATATTTTGTTCAGGAAATATGTATGGACTAACTCCAATATATTTCCAAGAGAATCAACTAGACAGTTAGACTCAATTAAGGAAAATACATCCAAGATTTATATCTCAATTTCTCAAATCAATTTGCAATCGAACAGATAGAAATTTGTGAGCCGTATTAATAAGAGAAATAACTTGGATGGTACCAAAGATCAATATCAAACTGTCAATCAATTTATATCAACAACCAAAGGTTAGATTATCTAATTTATTGAACTACGCACAACCTGTGATATTTCAATTATATAAAAATATAATGCGAAAAAGAAATAACACAAACACCAAAATTTTTGTTAACGACGAAACCGCAAATGCTGAAAAACCCCGGGACCCAGTCCAGATTTGAACACCACACTGTATTAAGCCGCTACAGACTCTATCCTACTACCAATTAACTTCGGACTTGATTATAGTTGAGCCCTAACAAATCTCACGCTGATTAAGGTACAGTCGCGTTCCTTACACCTCTTGAACCACACCGGATTCTGCGCACTTGATTCCCTTAACTGATCTCATCCACAACAAAGATTTGTTATGACCCAAAGTCGAGACTTGAGAAACAAATCTGTCTCACACAGAAAAGTCCATTGAATAGATAAATATGTCTCCCACAGAAATAACTACGAGTTTTTGTTTCGTCTTTTGATAAATCAAGGTGAACAGGAACCAATTGATACACCGAACTTATATTGCCGAAGAATAACCTAGTAATATCAATCACCTCACAATAATCTTAATTGTATGGAAGCGAAACAAGATTTTGTGGAATCACAAACTATGAGACGAAGATGTATGTGACTACTTTTTATCTTACCTATCAGAGATTAAATCTCGAGCAAATCTTAGAGAAGATAGTACTCAACACGATAGAACAAAGTAAGATCAGAACGCGCAACTACATAGAAAATAGTTGGGCCTGGATTCAGAGTCCCAATGAAGTCTTCAAGTCGTTAACTTATAATGGTTTTAGGAAAACCTAGTTAAAGGGGAACCCACTCTAGTTGCAACTAGTATCACACATGAGGTATGAGGATATTAGGTTTTCCAGTTGCTAGAGTTCTCTCTTATATAGTCTTCAAATCAGGGTTTGCAATTCAATGTTACCTTGGTAACAAAAAATTCAATATTCACTATTAGATGAAAACCTGATTAGAGTCAAGCTAATATATTTCAACCGTTAGATCGAACTTAGCTTGTTATACACAAATGGAATGTGACTTCATTTAGGTATGAGTAACCGTACCCAAACGTGTGCACATAGTTGGCTCAACAATAGTTAACCAAAGTTATCCATATGAACACTTTCATATCAACCTTGTTCATCTTAATCACAACTAGTTCAAATGACTCAAATGAAACTAGTTATGGAGTTGTTCAATTGTTTATATTCTCATAGAAGTGTACAAGACACATTTGAAGCAAATTCAATTTTGATTCACATGAATCAATTCATGAACATTATAGCCACGGTTTGCAAAATATTGCATTCCTTAATATATAAATGTATTAGTTCATGAACAAACCGATTTTAGAAGTTAACCCATTCAAGTATGCAAAGGGTACGCATATCTAAGTGGCGGAAATAGTTTGGGTTCGCCAGTATGCGAACGGGTACGCATGCCTCCAAACTCAGTTGAATTCCCGGACTTGAACTTTACGCCGGTACGCATACAGGTATGCATACTAAGTTCCCATACTCTCAACTAACCAACCAGTACGCATACGGGTATGTATACTATGGTTCCCGGACTTTGTATAACTTGCAACAGTTAGCATACAAGTACGCATATTGTGCTATATTCAATCAATGGTTAATCATTCTAAACTCCATCTTAATCATTGAAACATTCTTGGAAGACGAGAATAGCCATCTCACACAAACTATTAGCTTCAAAGCAATTTTAAGTGATCAATAGATCAATACTAAACATTCCGAGTCTACATCAAATGACTGTCTCACACAAATCATGTAAGATGTTACCAGGAGATTTTCACATGATCATCTTTTGACTTTCGTCAAGAATAAAGATGAACTTGGTTAAAACGAAAGCTTGTCGACACATATTTCAAGAAATATGCAAACGAGTTAAACTCAGCTCGAAATATCAAATGTGTATACTATAAGGTCTATATAGCTATACAACTTTTTTCTCAATAGGAGATGGAATGGAAATATACTTCTGAGTGATAGATGAGTTCAAGTCTCCACATATTGTTGATGAAGTTCCACAAGCTCCCCTTAGTAGTTCTTCGTCTTCAATAGATGAACGCTGTGAAGTCTAATGCTCAACTAAACATTATCCTAGTCCGAGACATAACTATAATTAGACTATAAATCAAGACTTATAGTTTTGGCAACTAAACTTGACAACAAGCTTGAGATAACAACGCTTGGTTCATACACACACTTAAGTTTTATTTTTTGGAAGGCTGACATTCTTTCAATCTTTTGATGATGGATGTCATTAATCTATTTGTAGGTGCATTCCCAGTTAAGCATCCACTTCCTGCAGTCGATGGTACACCATTGTTGGGGAAGTAAAGGGATATTCTGACAGCAAGTTCGAACGTAAGTGTCAAAGGTACATAACCTGTACTTGGCTAAAGCAACTTAATAATTATTCTTTTGGTAGGTAATCATAACTGCAACACTTAACATCAAAGTCGTATTCAAAAGGATAAGACTTTTTGTATACTTAGTTTTAGTTGTGTGTTAGGCGTAAGCGGGAAACACAAATTTTAGTAGGTAAGACTAAATTTGGGTGATCAATAGAGTTGTTGTGATGTTTGATGTATATTCATCACATGCGTGTTAGTTTGGCCTGTTCATTTGTTTTTTTTTTAAAGTATTATGAGAAACTGTAGAATTTCGTAAGAATTGGATTTTGTTTTTTCATATTAAGCTTACAACCTTTAATTTAGTCATTTCAAATTTTAAACCGAACAGGCTAGAGAAATGTAGAAAAGGCAAGTTAAAGACAAAGATGAACACTGTCCCAAATCGTATCAAAAATGGAAAATGTGTATGGAAAAGGCTTTTGTTTGCCGACGTGCAACGTATGTACACTCCACTTGTGTCATTTTAATTTTCATTAGTGAAAATACCGCTTTCTGTTGAAATCAAATTACATGTTTTCTATATTAAAATTACATTTACTTCTAGTTAGAAATAACCATTCAATTTACTAACTTAATTGACTAATCAAAAGAGTTGCAACAATTGACATCTTCATTAAGATGTACTCGGTGGAACAACATCTAACAAAAAGAGGTTGAAACTGTCCAACACCTTAAGGATTTCGAAACAATCTTCCAAACATAAAATCATATTTTTCCATCTTCGCCATTCATCTAAAGATCTTCTTAACAACTCAACATTAGTTTCAACCCTCACTCTAAATCGATTGACCTGCATCATTAAAGCTACAAATTCACTTACATCTTTCTTAATTGTCTCGGAACCAGAATGCAGGTCACTTATAGCACGAAGATCGGGTTACAAGTGTCACTGCAGAACTTCTCATAAATAACTTCCCAGAAATTCATACCCGAAAATTGTACTTCAACAAGCTGAGTTTGTAACAAAACATAGTTTCTGCAAATAGTGAAATCTTCTTCTCGAGTAAACTGAGCTCGACGAACTAATAAGGGTCTAATCATCTTTTAACAAAATTTTTGAAATTGAAAGAAATTTTGAAAAAGGTGTAAGCAGGGGCGAAGCCAGAAACTCTACTTAAGGAAAACAAAGTATTGTTAGGGGTGCAAGATAGCAAAAATAGACTTAAGGTTCCTAAATTTCATAAAATTTAGACAAATTTAGGCTTCAGATCTGGTTTTGCTTTGAACTGCCTATGCCACCGTGTGTGAGAAATGAGCTTTTATACGAAATTCAACAAAAACGATTGGGTCTAGCAGTTGGATGGTTTCGTCGGGTGTTGGAATGTTGACCCGCGTCTTGGGATAAGACGCCAACGGTGCAAGCTTCATTGCTTGTTGAAGCTCTGCGATAGGAAATGAGGCGCGCAGCTCTGCGACCGCGGTGGGCAAACCAACAATTTTTGCCCCTTGCCATCCATGTTTTGGGTTTGTTGATCCCATAGTGGGAGCAACATGGCCAAAATGATTCTCACTGCGTACCCCTCACAGGACATGTTTACCCCTTCCCAAATTTAACCTTGGTTAAATACTTACCCACGTGTAAAAAGCTTGCTCTCCCCCAGTTATTCATTTACTGTTTAAAGAGACAAATCGATTCTTCTTCAACCATATATCCCATACACGATGAGAGCAAAAGAACTCAGGACGATGCAGGGCAATTGATAACAGATCGAATGCTTGTTGATGATTCATATAGTGATGAAGAAGAAGAATCGACAATTCTGTTCTCTTGTATATCATGGCAGAAGTGAGGGTTTATGCATTCACCACTGGAAATAAAGATTTTATTATTATTAATTGAGGTCTACGGAAATGTTAATATGTTTGCCAGGAATTTCACTTGTATGATCAATAATGGGCACTCTGAAGAAGGACTAATGCTTGTGAAGTGTTTGTTGAAATGCCCCACAGAGATGTTCCGTTAACCACAACAAGAATTGAATCATCAGATGATTCATATGTGGTTCGGAACTCCGAGGTTACTTTTTTAAATTGGAGGTTTTCGGAGACTTGAAGTAAACTGAAATGCTTGAAGGAGGGGTCACGACACGCCCTGCAGGAATTGATACAAATGGAGAAATGGTGATGCCAGGCGGACTAAAACAATTGCCGAAAACATACGTGGATAAATTCAAAGAAGGTGTGAGAACCGACGATTATTAGAATGGTCGCATAATCACCTCAAATTTGACGTAGCAATCTGAAACAGGTAAACTTCTTATAATGGCAGCAATACCTTCCACAAATATAACAAAGTACACTTGTTGTAGTTGTGAAGTAGTCGCTAAATTTTACAAATCTCTGATCATGAATCATTTACAAACTGTTTGTTCGAATATTTGTGCATAGATAAAGAAAATGAGAAATGGGTGATAGTGATTCTTGCTTTTCCTGAGTTTTTCTTTCTCTAAGTTGAATCAGGATGTTACCATAGATGAGTAGGTGTAAAACTAGAGTAAGCATTAAGTAGTCCTATTATTTTGAAGCGTCACAATTTTAACATGATTTGGTGATTTAATCATTTAGATTTCAGGGGGCGCAGTCAAAATAGCCCCCTTTTTTTTTATATATAATCATTCCAATTATATTGGATGTCATCCTAAAAGGACAGTTATACAGAAACAGTATAGCATCTTAACTGAATAAATAGTCTAAGAAAAAAAAAATGGAAAAATATGCAACTTGCAGGGTTGATTGCCGAGTCTAGGTGACTTGGATAGAGACAATTTTCTTTAGCCTTAAAGTACTCTGCCTAAGTCTAGCTTACCGTACCAATTAAGAACATGTCAACTTTCAAGATAAGGGTTTCCCTTGAAATATATATAATCCTTGAGTTGAGAAGCTATTTGGAATAACCTTTTAGAAGTACAATTTTAAAAATGGAAATATGCAACTTGCAGGGTAGATTGCGAGTCTAGTTGACTTGGATGGAGACAAATTTCTTTAGCCTTAAAGTACTCTGCCTAAGTCTAGCTTACCATACCGTTTAAGAACATGTCAACTTTCAAGATAAGGGTTTCCCTTGAAATATATATTATCCTTGAGTTGAGAAGGAATGGGGAATAACCTTTTAGAAGTACAATTCTAACTTTGATGAGTTTTATAAACTGAAGTACACAAAAGAAGTTCTGTCCTACGTACTTTTTTTGATTCAAGATATGGGGAATAACCTTTTAGCTCATGATCATGAATATCTCAAACTTAGTAGAACTAGCAATATCAATCTTCTGTTGTTGGTATTTCTTTTGATTAATGTGATTTTAATAGATAATGTAATGAGTCAAAACACAACAAGACGGAAAAATGAGTTTAAAGTAGGAGTTGTTCTTGACTTGAACTTACCAATAACACAGGTGTGGTTGACATCCATGAACATGGCTCTCTCGGATTTCTATTCATCCACTGAAACTTCTCCTAAGAGAAGGTTAGTTCTTCATGTTGCCGATTCTAACGCTGATATTCTAGATGCATCATTTGCAGGTGAACCCCCTCTGGCTCTCTCTCTATAATATTACCTCCGTTTCTGGAAAAGAGATACTATCTCTTTTTGGAAAACAGAGGGAGTCTTTTCTTTACGTTAAACAAGCTCATGATGACTTAATATTGGTTATTTATCGCAGCTATAAATCTGATACAAGACGATGAAGTGCAAGCTATAATTGGACCAATGACATCAGCACAAGCAATTTACATGTTGCATCTCGGCAAAAAAACACAGATTCCAATTATTTCTTTCACTGCAACAAGTCCTTCTATTTCCCCATCTCACAACCCTTATTTCATTCGCACAACACATCAAGACTCGTCTCAAGTAAACGCCATTGCTGCCCTTGTCAAAACCTTTCAATGGAGACAGGTTATACCTATCTATGAAGATACTGAGTATGGAAATGGAATTATACCATACTTAATCGATGCGTTCCAAAACATCACTAAAGTTCCATATAGGAGTGTAATACCTGAATCAGCTAATGACGACCGAATTCTTCAAGAACTCTACAAATTGATGACAATGCAAACCAGAGTATTCGTTCTACATATGGACACGGCTCTTGGAGTCCGGATTTTTGAGAAAGCGAAAAGCATTGGGATGATGGGTAAAGGGTGTACATGGATCGTCACAGATGGCTTGGGCTATTATCTGACTTCATTCAATTCCTCTGTTCTTGATACAATGCAAGGAGTAATAGGTATAAGGCGTTACGTCCCCGAATCCTCAAGGCTTAGCTCATTTCGGTCTAGATGGATGAAGAAGTTCCGGAAGGATAACCCAAATAACGAAGAAAGTTTGGATATTTATGGTATAATGGCATACGATACAATCTGGTTGTTAGCAAATGCTATAGAGAAGCTTCAAAGACTAGATTCTCGATTTGTAAAAGAAAATGTTAGAGCAAAATCGAGCCATGCTGCGAGACTAAGTATCTCACAAATAGGTCCCAAGCTTTTGCAAGAAATTTCTAACACAAAATTTGAAGGTCTAAGTGGAGATTTTGGTCTGGTTGATAGGCAACTGCATGTACATACCTTTCATATATTGAATGTGCTTGGAGGTGACGGTGTAAGAGAAATCGGAATCTGGACACCTTCAGATGGAATTATAAAAGATTTAAGTTTAAATGGGACCAGGAAAAATGGGAATCTGATACCGACGCATGATAATCTATACCCAGTTATATGGCCCGGAAACACCATTGCCATTCCTAAAGGTTGGACCAATCCTACAGGCGAGAATAAGTTGAGAATAGGAGTTCCGGTAAGGTCTGGCTATACTGAATTTGTGAGGGTAACAAGAAATACTCATTCCAACTCAGCTGTTGTCGACGGATATTGCATTGACGTATTTAATGCTGCAATTGGGTTGTTACCATATGCCGTCCCTTATGAATTTCATCCATTTGAAAATGTAAACCATACAGCTGCTGGAAGTTACAATGATCTTATATATCAAGTCTATCTCCAGGTAATTAGTTCATTTGTAATTTCGTTTAGCATTTAACGATTTCATTTTATGTTGAATATTCGCATTAATCTCGTTTAATTCAAACCTGCATGTTAAACAGAATTTCGATGCTGTAGTTGGAGATGTCACAATCACAGCCAATCGATCACAATATGTAGATTTTACACTGCCTTATGTAGAAGCTGGTGCATCAATGATTGTATCAACAAGGAAGGATTTTTATAAAGAAGCCGTGATATTTTTCCTTCCATTAGAGTGGAGACTTTGGCTGACAATCGTTACTTTCTTTGTTTATATTGGCTGTGTGATTTGGATTCTTGAACATAGAGGAAACCGGGAGTTTAGAGGAGGGCCTTATCCTATGTACCAGATTGGCACAATGCTTTCCTTCTCCTTTTCGATGCTCGTCTTTGCGTACAGTAATGGTTTCCCAACCCTAATGTTTTCTCTTTACATTTTGTAGACACTACTGATACTTTTCTTAAACTAGCTGTGGCTGTGCTTAAACTGTTTTTTTGCCTTTCGTGGCAGAGGAAAAGGTGCTGAGCAGTCCAGGTAGATTTGTAATGATTTTATGGCTCTTTGCTGTATTCATTCTAACTACAAGTTACACGGCGAGTTATTCTGCCATGTTGTTGGCCAATAGATTTCAACCAACCATTACAGCTGATGTTAACCATCTCATCAAGAATAGGTACAATGTTGGATACAAGAACGGGTCGTTCATTGAAGGAATGTTGAAGCAAATGGGTTTCGATGAGTCTAATCTGAAGGGATATCACACATCCGAAGATTTAGATGAAGCTTTCTCAAAACCGAGACAGGACGGAGGTATTGTTGCTGCATTTGACGAGCTGCCTTATATTGAGCTCCTCCTCACAAAGTATTGTGACAAATACACCAAGGTTGGAGATATCTTCCCGACTGGTGGGTTTGGTTTTGTAAGTAATCCGGCAATCTCTATAATTTCTGTTATCATATCTGTAATTTCTGATAAGTTTTGAACTCAGGTCATTAACCATCGGCCAGTCAATTTGGTTTTTATCATATCTGTTATTGTATTAATGTTTGTCTACGTTATGACCTTGCAGGTTTTTCCAAAAGGTTCTCCTTTGGGACTTGACATTTCAAGGACAATCTTAAGTGTAAGAGAGGATAAAGAGAAAATGAAAAGGATTCGACATGCTTGGTTTGAGGGTAAACGAAATTGTTCAGACCATGATTCCTTAGGATCTTCGAATAGTCTTAGTCTCTATAGTTTTCGATACCTTTTTGTCTTTGTTGGAGTTCTTTCACTTATTCCCTTACTTGTACACTTGCAAATTTTTGTGTCTAAAAACCTGATGATCTTGACCTCTCCAAATACCTCCATTGCTCAAAAAGTTGTAAAGTTAGTGGCAAAATTCAACGAGGAGGATGAAAGGCGCTTGAGATACTATGAATACCATGCTGGAATTGGCAGTCAAAGCAGTCAACAAGACGTAGGTGAAGAAATGGTACGACGCGAAGTGCCACCATGCCCACCACCCCAGTGACCTTGAAACCCATGTCATTAGTTTGTGAGTCTGTATCTATGTCTTATTAGTTTTCTCCTCTATCCAACTGTCTTTGGAAATCTGTTAATGGTGTATTGATTTCTCGTTAACCTCTTATAAACTCGTGTAATCCTCATTTTCCTTCAATGAAAATCACTCAACACCAGTGGCGAATCCAGCTTATAGCAAGGGTGCGCACTTGCTACCCCTACTCATTTGGATTCCAAGCCTAAATTCTTAACCCCAAAATATCCTCCAAGCCTAATTTTGCATTCTTGCTACCCCTAACAAGATTTTGCTTCCCCTAAGTCTAGTTTCCAGATTAAATAGAGATGTTATCGGGTTTGGATACTATGAGATACGCAGTACTCCATTTAAATATCTCTGTTTTTTTAATTAGGAAATTGGTAGAGGATGTTCGGGGATTCCTTGGGGATACTATCTATAATGAGGAAAAATAGATCGAAGCTCCTCCACATTGAGATACTAGTGTTTATTCACACTAATTTTCGTCTCCTTTCACGAGAAATTGATAATTATACATTTGATTCACTTGATGGGGTGGAAGAACTCGAAAATGCAAAAAAAGAGAAAAAAATAAAATGTTGACAAGTCAGGTGCTCGGTGATGAAGAGAGTATTGATGCGCGAGTGAGGCGGCAATAAGATAGTTGTTATTTTATTTTATACTACTTTTTTGTTTTGTTTTTATTTTTAGTGAAAATTAAGGAAATTAAGAAAACTAATCATTGAAAGTGGTCCTCATGACACTTGTCAATAAAAGAAGTGAAGTGAAATGGTCCCCATGACACTTATCAGCAAAAGAAGTTAAGTGAAATGGTTCACATGACACTTGTCATCAAAAAAAGTTAAGAGAAAAATGGTTCCAAAAAATTAAAGTAACATTTGACTTTCCCAATTAGGAAACCAGCCTATTTTTTTTGAAACATTTATTTATAGAAACCATCTTATTAAAAAGGAACGGAGGGAGTAATTTTTTTTCAAGTAGGTTTTTGTCATTATGAATAACAAAAAAATTGTTTTGGCTGAAGTTAAATTATTATTTTTACTTAAAAGTATTTTGTGACACCTGAATTGATTACATATGAAAATAGTTTTTTTGCCGAGATTCGCGTGTCAAGTACCTCTACTGAGCTGGGTGGTTTTAAGATTTTGAATAGTGATACGGGAAATATTGGTTGTAATACCCGGTATTTTTAGTAATCGGTTTCGGTCGGATTTTACCCAAGTTAGTTTGGATTATCGTTTTCTTTGCCTTAGCATATATGGATTTCTTAGCCTAGAAAGCCAGGACGGAAATAAAGTCACGTAATTAACTTTAATTAAGCAAATAAAATTAAGGGAAGATGAAAATATAAATAAAATAATTAAGAAAAATGATAAATATATTTATGTGTATTTATGTTAGTATTAATTCATGAGTTTTGTATTAATATAGAGATAATAATTATAATAATGTATTGCATGTGTTTGGAAGTGTTTATTATTTAGTTGTATTGCATGTGAATTGCATGTGAAGTGTTTATTATTTAGTTGTAGCCTAGTACAAAAAATTGAGTACGAGGGTGTAGGTTTAATTTGCTTCAAATGTGGCAAAATGTCCCATAAGAAAGATCAATGTCCTTTGAATGCTAATACTAACAATGTTGCTCATGTTGATGCAGGTACTAAGACTGCAAATGTAGAAGATGATGCTTACGGTCCATGGATGCTGGTAACCAAAAGGTCACAGAAAGGTAATGGCAAAATAGGTGGTCAGGCTAAATGCCAAATTAGTGAGACAAGTAATGAGAAGGTGAAAGGTCAGAATGTTGATGTTATTAATAGTTTTGCTATTTTACAGAATGTAGATGGTGATGAAAGTAATGATAGCAACATTATTAGGAATAATAGGCATGCAAATGCATCAAGTATTGGAGGATCCGTTTCAAATGGTTTTCAACCTTTAGATAGAGAGAGAAATGCTTTTTCTTCATTAAGTGCAAATCCAAAAAATGGTAAGAGTCTTCAGTTACAGAGTTCTGGAATTAATAGAAGGCATGACTCTATGCATGATAAAGGAAATTCTAATAATGCAGTGGGAGTTGCGAATAAAGGAAAGAAAGTTATTAATACAGAGCGTGTTAAGAGGAGTGGAGGTAATGAGTTAGCCATGATAAATAGTAAGGCTATCAAGGAGGAAGATATCATTTCTCGCAACAAGAAAGTTAGTGATGGAATATCAAATTTCGATTCTGAATGTCTTTTGTCAAGAGTCAATCCAGCCATCAGTGGAGGTATGGATGGTGAAGGATTTGTTAGTGCACAAGGATCAGCTGAAGTTAAGTGCAATGGAGGAGGATTTAATGGAGTTAATCATGGAGCATATTCCGGAGGAGGAGCAAGTACTTCAATTGAGGGAGGAAGTAGCAGAGTTGCGCAACCAGCTCAGAGTCATAATGCCGGATCTGGTGCACAACCCATCTCAAGTGAATGTAGATGGATTTTTGGAGCAAACCAACAAAATTCTGAAACCAATCCGACTTTAAAGGTCCAATTGGGAGCACCAAAACCCGATAGCATTCCTAAGAGAAGGGAGGGAATAAGAAGCAGAATGCGACTCAAAGACTTGGTCAGATGCAACAATTCTGGAAATGGGTGGAGACTCCAGCGCTAGTAAAAAGACCAAAAGGTCTTTGGCAGTTCGAGATGCCGATCACTACCCGGTTGGATTCGGATGCGAATTTCCAAAGGATGTTCAAGACAAGACTCAGCCCATTGATGTCGATGGACCAACAAGCTGCATAGGAATAGAGGGACCTTCAGATGCCCATGAAGCCACATGTGCTTAATCCAAGTTTATCTCTTCCTTCTTCCTTTTCTATGAAGATATTATCTTGGAACTGTAGAGGTCTAGCTAGACCATCTTTTGTGCGTGTGATGAGGAAGTTGATTAAAAGGCACAACCCTTATGTTGTTGCCTTACTTGAAACTAGGATTTTAGAAGATAGTGTTGGAAAACAATTAATAAAAAAATAATTTTTTAAAGTTTTAATAAAAAATTATAATTTATTGTTTTATTTTGTGAATGAAACTTTTTAGTCCCACATCGTGGAGTTTCCAATTTTTAGTAGTTTTAAGAAACTATATAAAGCTTTTAGTCCCACATCGGGGAGTTTTTCTTCTTAAGTTGTATTTGTCAATTATATAAAGAAATTCACTACTTTTGTAAAATCTATGGGAAAGGGGTTGCTCTATATTTTAGAGGGACCCCTAAGGGAAAATATTTTATAGCGGTTTTTAAGCATTCGCGATTTTCCTTAACGGTTTTTTCGGAGTTGCCAAGCTCAAGTTGAGCATCTACTACATATGCTAGTAGTAGGTGTATTAGGGTGTTTTATCCTGGAGATATCCGTCCTGTGAGGGCTATAGCATCACTCTTGAGTGTAGCCGGGCGCTAATGTCTTAAGGACAGCGTGTTGAACACGTGACTCACTCTATTTTCCAAAGTTTTGCCTTGTTGCTGTTGCGGAGATACGGGGAGCTTGTTCGTTTCGTCAAAGCAATCACTTCCATTATAAAGGAGCTAAGTATCAATAACTTTTGCTTATTTGATTTTTCTTTGTTTTTGATTATTGCACCCAACAATCTTAAGACATTCGTATTTGTAATAATCGAAAACGATTGATTGGTTTGTGAATCATGGATGTTAATTGTGGAGTGAAAAACAAAAACGAATTTCTGGTCAGCTGTAGAGTTTCAATTTTATCTTTTAATATAGAAGGAATTTCGATGAACCCTTTTGACACAACGTGGTAGACATCCTGATAGTTACCCGCGTAAAATTTCAGAATTTTTGGAGTTGTACAAGTATTTGTTTGATATTTTACAAAACAGAAAAACGTTTCTGAAAAATTCTGACGAGCAGAAAATTGTTGTTAACTAAATTAATTTTTGTGGGGTAACCATGAGTTTTTTGAAACGCTGATTCAAACGAAGTTTGTATATATAGATGTTATCTTCAAAACTCATATTTTAATTTCTGATTTGGAATTGTGATTTGTTAATAAAGGTGTCATCTCCGAGGGACATGGCTAATAGCCGCATGTGGTTGGAAACAAATCTTCCAAAGATGGCAAAGGTGAGAACATCGAACGCAACTCTAAGCATGGTCTTCATGATAAAGGTATATTTCGTAAACCTGAATCCGGAATTACTTTAGTTAAGGGTGAGTGTTATGTTTGTAAAATTCTGGCCACGCGGCAGTAGTAAATTGTAGACAACATAAAAACCTTAATAAGTAGAAAGTTAATGCTAATTTAGTTGAAACAAACTAGAACGAGTTTGGTGGCATGATGTCGGAAGTTATTTTAATAACCAATGTGAGAGACCAGTAGGTGGACTCTGGAGCCACCAAGAATGTTTGTTGAAACAGAGACCTGTTCACCTCCTATCATAGGATAGGGGATGTCGAGAAACTCTTATTGAGTAACTCATATGCAATAGAGGTTGCATAAAAGGAAAAGGTCGAGCAGAAGCTCATATCTGTAATATTCTCACATTGAATGAAGTTTTCATGTTCCGAGCATATGCGAAAATCTTGTATCTTGTTCTGTTGTAGATGGAAAAATATTTAAGATCTTAATTGAATCTGGAAAACTTGTTGTAACTAGGCAGTGATTTTTTAAGCAAGAGTTATAGGACTTTGGGTCTATATAAGCTTAACGGAAAAACTGATGATGTGAACGTATTGATTCTTGTGATATCTTTGTGTGATTGATTGTTTTACGTGGTAGACTTGGAACCGTAAACTTATAAGTCAATGCTTAACTGGCTAGCATAGGCTTCGTACCCAAATTTAGTTTGGATTTTGAACACAAAAGTGAAATCTGTGAAGAATCAAAATATGCTATAAAATCTTTTAGCACAAATGTTCAGAGTAATATCTAAGCCTTTAAATTAATTCAGTTAGGCCTAGTTGACATGAGTTCAACCCAAAACCACTGTGGTAAAAGATGGTTATAACTTCCGTAGATGATTGTACGAGGTACTATCTTGTATACTTGCTTAGGATAAGGATGACGCCTTAGAAGCCTTAAGATGTATAAACTTGAAGTTGGAAACCAATTAGAAGCCTTGAACATAACAACCGTATCCTTAAGGAGATGATAATTTCCATGTTGATTAGTTCAGGATTACCTGCGGCCTTGTGGGGGGAGGCAGTCCTCTTAACTAGTATATCCTGAATAAAGTACCCTTTTAAGAATCAGATGAAACTCCATATGGTTTATGGAACGGTAGATGACCTTCTTATGAATGTGTCAAAGTGTGGGGGCGTTTGACTAAGATTGTAATTCCTCTTCCTAAAAGAACTAGATTGAAACCAAAAATGTTGATTGTGTTTTCGTATAGGGTATATTGAGTATACTTCTACAAATAGATTTTTGGTTGTGTGTTCTGATTTTTTCTGACATTGGTGTGAATATTATTACGGAATCTAGGGATGCTGAGTTCTTTGAACATGTTTATTCTAAACCTGTACCTCATTAGAGATGTGTTGTTGATCCCCTAGATTTATTTCAAATAGTCAGAACTTATTTTAAAGGAAGATGAAGTTGATGTTGAGCCTAAGAGAAGTAAAATAATTAGACTTGAGACTTCTTATGAAACCGACTTCATAACATGCCTAGCTTTAGTCCTGAGCCACGACTTGTAAAGAAGCCATATCTACTGAAACCCCATTCTGGTAAGAAGCTTCATTTAGTGAAATGGACTCAGTCCGTTGGAACCAGACTTGGGAGCTTGCTAGTTTACCTCCAGGTTGTAAGACCATGGGATGTAAATGAGTCTTTAAGAGGAAACGATAGGTAGATGAAACTGTGGAAAAATATTAAGCTAAGTTGGTAGCTAAAGGCTATAAACTAAAAGAAGGTGTAGATTTCCTTGATTCTAATTCAATTGTGACGGAAATTACTTCCGTTGAGATACTTGTTATTGCTGCCATAAAGAACGTAGAGATACATCAGATGGATGTTAAGACAGCTTTTTCTAAAACCGTGAATTAGGTAAAGAAATTTACATAGATCAACCTGAAGACTTTGTAGTGAAAGGTTGTGAATACAAAGTTTGTAATTTGAAAAATCTTTGTATGGTTTTCAAATAAGCACGTAAACAGTGACATGGAAAATTTAATCATGTGATAATGGATAGTGGATTTAAATTAATGAATCTGACAAGTATGTTACAAGTAACTTGTTAAGGATGTCTGTGTAATTGTATGCTTGTATGTTGATGATATGCTTGATACAAACATAGATGTGATCAATTCCACTAAAAACATGCACTGAATGAGAACATTGACTTGAAAGACTTGGGCCCTTTTGATGTAATCTTAGGGATGAGGATTAGAAGATAATCAAACATTTATAAGTCTTAGTCGTTCTCATTATGTTGAGTTGTGCTTAAGAGATACAATCAGTCTGATTGTAAACCTGCTTGTACTTCGTACGATTATTCTTGTAGTCTCAAGAAAAATAAGGGTAGTGGAGTATCTTAACTTGAATACTCAAAAGTTATAGGATGTCTGATGAATTTAATGAACTGTAAGAGTCCAGACATTGCCTATATGAGTAAGTTAAGTGGATATAATTGTAGTCCAGAGCAAGAGAATTCAGATGCACTGAGTAGAGTATTATGGTACCTAAAATACTCTTTTGATTTATGAAAGGTATCTTGTTGTCCTTGGGACTTTATGATGCAAACTGGATAGTTGACTCAGAGGAGTCTAAGTCTACGAGTGGATATGGTTTCACTCTAACATGTGGGTTTGTTGTTGGAAGATTTCCAAACAAACATATCGCTCAATTCATTATGGAATCTGAGAGTATTGCGTTAGATAAAGCATGAGAGGGGGCCGAGTGCCTAAGATTTTTAGAAGACATTCCTCTTTGGCATAGGCCTGTGCCAGCTATATCTATACATTGTGTTAGCCAAGCTATAATAGTTAAAGCTAAGAAATAACTAATCTCAATCGGCGTTATTTCCATTGATTGGATAAAGTCCAAGGAGAATATCGCGCAATCTTTGACGAAAGGTTTGTACAAAGAGATAGTTAAAAATGCATCGAGGGGGTTGGGGCTTAAGCTCATATATTAAACTTGCCATGAAGGATACTCAACCTTGCTGACTGGAGATCCCATGATCAAGGTTTCGAATGAGACAACTAATTTGTGGTGGGTAAAGGTAAACACTATCAGAGATTTTCATTCTATGTCCCTTCCCTATGGTGTAGACGTGATAGTGTGACTGCATGTGGAGGATGACTTTTTAATAAGTCTTAATGAGTTCTATAGTTTCAATTTAAGATTGAAGTGGGGTGTAGCAGTAACACTCTTTATGGAAACTCACCTATCTGAATGAGGAAGTGGGTCGCTTCCTGTGAGAATATGAGCTGATTCTCTAGAGCATTCTGAGAAACAGGATACGTCCAGGGCCAAAACGGACAAAACGGCACGAGCTTGGCAGCAATCTTGGAGATATCACCCGTGGTTGTTATCACGAATTACATCAAATGCTAGCAGTTCAAGACATAGTTCACTGTCTCTAGCAAGTAATTCTGGTAATATCTCACTAAGCAAAGGTTCAAGACCTCATGGACACCTCTGCCTAAAATGGTATTTCCTGCGTTTTTTATGTGATTTTCATTTTGATGGTTTTGGTATTACTGGAACTTAGGACCTAAAGGTCACTAAGGGTTCACTAGTTCATACTTTTTCACTTTGGTGAAAGATACCTATAGTCTCACCATGTGAGAATTAAAGATGAAAGCTCTCAATACTATTATGATTTATGCAATCCATAGTATGACCCTGGGGTCAACACACTTTTGTGTGAGGGGGAGGACGTAGAAATGACTAGTATGATTTCAACACTTGCACTATCAGTCTGTTTGGATCGTGAGGTTGGGATGTTTATTTACCAAGATCTATCTGCGTTTTCATGTTTTATTGAGTTTTCATTCATGTGGGGGATTGTTGGAAAACGATTAATAAAAAAAATAATTTTTTAAAGTTTTAATAAAAAAATTATAATTTATTGTTTTATTTTGTGAATGAAACTTTTTAGTCCCACATCGTGGAGTTTCCAATTTTTAGTAGTTTTAAGAAACTATATAAAGCTTTTAGTCCCACATCGGGGAGTTTTTCTTCTTAAGTTGTATTTGTCAATTATATAAAGAAATTCACTACTTTTGTAAAATCTATGGGAAAGGGGTTGCTCTATATTTTAGAGGGACCCCTAAGGGAAAATATTTTATAGCGGTTTTTAAGCATTCGCGATTTTCCTTAACGGTTTTTTCGGAGTTGCCAAGCTCAAGTTGAGCATCTACTACATATGCTAGTAGTAGGTGTATTAGGGTGTTTTATCCTGGAGATATCCGTCCTGTGAGGGCTATAGCATCACTCTTGAGTGTAGCCGGGCTCTAATGTCTTAAGGACAGCGTGTTGAACACGTGACTCACTCTATTTTCCAAAGTTTTGCCTTGTTGCTGTTGCGGAGATACGGGGAGCTTGTTCGTTTCGTCAAAGCAATCACTTCCATTATAAAGGAGCTAAGTATCAATAACTTTTGCTTATTTGATTTTTCTTTGTTTTTGATTATTGCACCCAACAGATAGTGTTGCTGAGATTGTGAGCAAGTTAGGCTTTTCGTATTCCATCATTGTAGACCTTCAATCTCTGGAGGTCTTGTGCTGTTGTGGAAAGCTAGAGAAGTTGATATTCAAGCTACTAAGAAGTCAAGATGGGCAATCCATGTTGTAGTTACTGCCAAGTTTCAACATCCGTGGATTTTGTCCTCTCTGTATGGGAGCACCATTAAGCTTGGAAGGAAGAGGATGTGGAATGAACTAGGGGCTATCTCTGAGATTCCTAATATAGATTGGATGGTGTTAGGATATCTTAATACTATTGCTGGTAGTTAGGAGAAAATTGGAGGTAACAAGCCATCTACAAATCAGCTATCAGAGCTTAAAGAGGTGATGGACAACTGTGGGCTTATTGACCTTGGTTTTAATGGTCCAAGATTTACCTGGAACAACAAAAGAGAGGGTGCGGCTAATATCAAGGAGCGTATTGACAGGGATGCTGCTAATACTAATTGGCAGAATAGATTCCACAAGGCTCAGGTATATCATTTACCCTACTATAATTCTGATCATAGGGCCATTATTGTCGATTTAGATCCAAAAAGTAAGTTTAAACCTAGACCTTTTAGACTTGAGGCTGTTTGGACTGAGGACCCTAGATATGAGGCCATTGTAAAGAAATCTTGGTCTTGCCATGGTTGTAATTCCACTAGTAGTCACTTCCTTGATAATGTGGCCAAAATTCAGTTTGAATCCAAAAAGTGGAACAAACATGTTTTTGGTAACCTGTTTCGTCAAATTGATGATGTCCATGAACAACTTATTTTGAGACAAAATGAATTTGACAATTGGCCATCTGAAGATGCCAAGCTTAAAATGGCCAATTGTCTCATTGAGTACCTTAGACTTCTTAAGCTTGAGGAGGGTGTATTGGAGATAAAAATCCAGGGTCTCTTGGCTCAAGGATGGAAACCTCAATACTAAGTTTTTTCATACCTCTACTATAGTTCGAAGGAAAAGAAACTCCATTGTTATGCTTAAATACAATAGGGGTGATTGGATTAAGTCCAGTGAGGATATTGAGTCTCATATTGTGGATCATTTTAATAACTTGTTTAAATCTTCTACTTCTGATGTGACTCTTAGTGAATTAAGCACTTTGTTCTCTCCTGTTATCACTGCTGAGGACAACTTGTAGCTCAACCGTGACGTAAGTGTGGATGAGATTAGGTAGGCTATTCGGCAATTGGGTGCCCTTAAGGCCCCTGGTCCTGATGGTCTTCAAGGTATCTTTTATTCCAAGTATTGGAAGTATGTGGGTGATAGTGTTGTTGCTCTGGTAAGAGACTTCTTTTCTAATGGTCATTTGGATGCTAGACTAAATAAAACGTTTAATGCTCTTATTCCCAAAATAAGTAATTCCACTTGTATTAAAGAGTATAGGCCTATTATCTTATGTAATTTTAGTATGAAAATTATTATTAAAATTTTAACTAATAGACTTAGACCTTTTCTAAGTAAAATTATTTCTCAAAATCACCATGCTTTCATTCCTGAAAGATCTTTGTTTGATTCTACTATTTTGTGTAATGAGATTGTCCATTATTTTAATAAGAAAAAATTATCTAAGGGGTGGATGGATTTAAAATTAGATTTTGATAAGGCCTATGATCGCATTAGTTGGAGTTTTCTTGAAAATATTCTAACTTGCAATGGCTTTGATCAGGTTTTTGTTGGCTGGATTATGAAGTGTGTCTCTTATGTTTCTTTCCAAGTGTTGATAAACGGACCTCCTAGTAATAGCTTTACGCCTACTAATGGTTTAAGACAAGGGGACCCTCTGTCCCCTTATCTTTTTATTTTGTGTCTTGAAGTTATGTCTAGACTTATCAATGCTGGGATTGCTAATAAATCTCTTTCTGGTTTTGCTGTTGCTAAAGGAGCACCAATGGTTACTCATTCTCTCTTTCCTGATGACAACATTATTTTCCTGAAGGCCTCCTACAAGAATGCTCTAAATCTTAGGACTATTTTGGACAAAATGTGTTCTTGGATAGGGCAAAGGATAAATGACAACAAGTCCACTTTGTTGTTCTCTGATAACCTTGGTAGGAGATTTTCTCGGGGTATGTCTAATTCTCTTGAGGTTCAAGTAGCTACCATCCCAGGTAAGTACTTAGGTGTCCCATTACAATGGGGCAGAATTAGCGATAAAACGTATGTTGATATTCTTGATAAAATGAGTAATAAGCTTCAGGGATGGAAATATAAGAATCTCAATATGGCTGGTAGAAATACTATGTTAAGTGCTTGTATTGACCATATTTCTTATCATGTTATGTATGTTGTTAAATTGCCTAAAACTTTGTTGAATAAACTTGATAAGTTTAGGAGAAACTTCCTTTGGGGGGAGGAAGGAGGATGGGGGGGGGGGGGGGGATTAAACATCCATAATGTTAAGTGGTCTACTGTCTGTGTACCAAAAGATCTAGGTGGATTAAACATTAGGTATTTAGAGTTTAACAACTTAGCCCTTCTTGCTAAAATGGCTTGGAAGGTTGCTGTGGAGACAAATAGCACTGTGGTTAGGTTGTTAAGAGCCAAGTATCATAAGCATATAGGTTTCTAGGATGCTTCTCCAAATTCTGGCGCTTCGGCTAGTTGGAGAAGCATTATTCAGGGTAGAGATGCCATTAGGAATTGTTTTAGATGGAACATTGGAGATGGGACCCATGTTGATTTCTGGAAGGATCCTTGGATTGTCGATTCATCCATAGCTTCTTTATCTAATCAGGATAATACTGATCGTCCTAGAGAATCAGTTAGCTCATACATTGATCCAGTCACTCTTGAGTGGGATATTGTTAAATTGGAAAACATTGTTGATCCTAATATTGTTTAGACAATTAAGTCCATCCCTCTTAGTAATATTCCCAACAATAGTGATAGGCTTATCTGGTCCGGTAGAAAGTATGGTAATGTCACTGTTTGTGATTGATAAGTGCATAATTCATATGATTTTAGTGTTCATTCCATACTTGCTTTAGCTATTATTCTTGCATATTTTCGTACTATTAATCTTGTTTTATCTTATTTACCTATAATAGGTGAATCATACAAAAAGGAGCTACAAAGTGCTGAAAATATCTAGGAAGAGAAGTATTCCAAGTATCCAAGTGCCCAAGTCCAAGAGAAGTTGAATAAGTGCGACGAAAAGGAGCAAAACGCTCAAAATCATTAGAAGGGCCAAATACCGATCTTAACTCATTAGAATGAAGGAATTCTCATCATCATCTTTAATATAATTGAAATATAAAAAGAATTAAAAAAGAATGAGGTCATTCCGAGTTCAGATGAAGAAGTTGTGGACAAAACAAGCTTTTATCGAATACCGAAGACAATAAAGTTCGCGGACGGGTTTCATAATTTAATTCCGAAAATATCTGCTAGAATTTGAAGTTCGCTGACTAGGTTTGCGTACTTAGTAAGTGTAAAACGTGTATTAATACCTTGGACAGCCTAAGGGCACGTTTGGTTTCGCTAGTTCGTGTTTTCGGGTCGGGTTCTAGAACCGAACTAAATACTTGGAGACCAAGCAATGTAAACCTATAAAAAAGTATTAGGTTATGTAAAATAATATCATCGAAATCTCATATCACAAGTTCTACATCAAAACCTAGGGTTTATCCCTTTAGGAGGAAACCACCATTATTCATCTTCTTTGTAATATGAATAGTTAAATCCTTTGTTGATTAAGAATGAATTCAATGTTCCAAGAGTGAAGCTTTATTAATAATACAAATATATTGATAGTTTTTATCATCATCGTTTGTCTTTACCATATCTAGGGTTTATGAATGGTTCTTAGATTGATTTGGAGTGCACGCTAGATTGATTTATTGATCGTTCTATTGCTAGTGGAAGTTAGGAGATAAGTAATCGTCGAATAACTCTCTACGCAAGTAGAAATCACGAGACCTTACAGAGGTATTCTGTGGAGGAATCGTGTGTAAAAACAACACCATCAAGTAAACCTTGAGCTAAGAGTTTAACTACTGGGATTAACCTAATTCATAAAGCTTAAAGCATTCGATTGGATTACACCTTGAGTGAGCTACTACTTGGTGGTTCGTTTGAATAGAATCTGATATTGGAGAGATTCCGTATCCTTGGTAAAAGGAGTTTGGGGGATATCACTGAGCTAGCTGTTATTCTATGGTTGGTGATGAATGGTTCTTACGAACAATAGATAAGTATTTTAATCCTGTTAACGCTTGGTAACGGCGAAGGATTCCTTGATCATCTCTTTCTTTTATTATAATCTTTTTATTTACTTTAATCAAACAAACCCCCCTTTGTTATTTACTTTATCTTGATGATCAAATAACCTATCAATTACACAGCTCTCCGTGGGAACGATCTCTTACTACCGCTTACTAGTTAATCAGTGAGAAATATATTTATTAATTTGTTGTGCCTACGACAACCCATCAGTGATACGTATAGGTATATTCAGAAGAAGAACGTTGGTGAGGAGACTACAAACAAGGACTGGAAATTCCTTTGGGCACTTAAGTGTCCGTCAAATACTAATTCTTCTTGTCGCAATTATGTTACAACAAAATTCAGGTTAATGAGTCCCTTTACCGTAAAACAATTGTGAAACATCCAGGGTGTTTACTTTGTAATAAGGATATAGAAATCTGTATGCATATTTTTTTCGGTTGTGCTACTGTTATGCCAATTTGGAAGAAAATTATGGATTGAACATGGATTAAAATTGATCTTGAACAGTTCTCTTCTCTCCTAGTTTTCTTAAGCGAATCTCCTCTTCTGAAGGAAATATTAGTGCGTTGACTTGGAAGGATCTCTGTCCCTTCTTTTTTTGGGGTATCTGGATCCATAGGAACAAGTTGATTTATGATAAAAAGAGGTTTAATGGACTCTAGGTGTTGGCTGAATCTATTAAGGATGCTAAGGAGTTTTGCAAGGTTAACTCAGATTTGGTCATGGGAGACAAGGCAAAGGAGGAAATTTTAGTTGCTTGGTAGAGTCCAGGCAGTGGTTTCTTTAAATTAAATACTGATGGTTCTTCTAATGGGTGTGGTTTTACAGGGATTGGAGGAATCATTAGAAATGAGTCTGGAAACTTTGTTGCTCGTTACGGCAAGCACATTTTCAAGAACAATAACAATGTTGCAGAAGTTTGGGCGATCAGAGATGGCTTGCATCTGGCTGCTAACCTGGGTCTATATTGCGGGGAAGTGGAGAGTGACTCTAACTATGCTGTTCAACTGTGTCAAGAAGAAGTTGCATCCAATTGGGATACCTATGGTTTCATCAGGGAGATCACAGAACTCAAAAGCTCTTTCAGTCATGTGAAGTTTGTGCAAAGATATCGAGAAGCCAATAATGTTGCTGATCTATTGGGAAAGAAAGGAACTACTAGAGAACATGAAGGAATTTGGATTAAGGATATGCCTATTTTTGTAGCTAATTTATTTCATAATGACATTGTGGGTGTTGCTACACCAAGACTTGTAAGCGTTTCTGCTTAGTTTTTCTGTTTTGTGTTGCCTTATCAAAAAAAAAAAAAGAATAGAAAACGCAAGCTAAATTTGAGAGGTAGAAGCGTTTCATTTTAATATACAATTTATAATGAAATTAATTTAAATTAAGTTATTATAATTTTAATGTTAACGAATACACCTATGAACTAGCGGAATAGGGATCTGTCAAAATTTGCATGAAGTCTAATTAGATTTTTTTGTACATTTAATAGAGATAATACTTGAAATTAATAAATAATAATTATAATTTGTTTAGTATAATAATTAAACATGGAATGCAAATTGAAAGTCCTTTTTTTTTGGACAATCAACATATTTCAATTCATTCAAATCAAAATCGTGATTACATGTTCGCTTACAAGAATAACAAAAGCATTTACAAGTAGATCGTGAAGAGAAATAAGGACATCAATTACAAGTAGATCGTGAAGAGAAAGAGCGATAAACAACAAAGATTTCCAAAAGAATTTTATGTACAAGGGAGAGATGATGGTAAATACGGAATTAAAATCTGACCATTTAATCTGATTGTATTCTTCTTGTTGAATAAGAGATGCTCCTAACACAAAGGAGTACTTTGCCCATAGATTTGTCGATCCACACGAACACAGATGCCGTTACAAAGTGATGTCGTGATGAATCGTTGATGTTTTTGAATCAAGAATAGAAAGCCACGAACCAATCATTAAAATTTGAAGAACTCGCCCCATAACGATGAAGAAAAATCGTCCCAAAACGACGAACAAATATTTCAAAAGACACCAAAAACGATGTAAAAACATCTTATTCAATTACCTACTACCCTAAACTTTAAAAGAAAATGAATTCTTGCTCAGATCTGGTCCAAAAGGACCAAATCTGAGCAAGACGGCTGTAGGAATTTTTTTTGTTTTTTTTTTTAAGAAAAGGAAGAGGGCAAATTGAAAGTCCTTTCACCCGTTCAAGTTTCTTATTAGAAGTTTCTTCTTTGGAGCACTAAATAGATGCATGAGATTTAAATTGAAATTATTATTATTTAGTGGTTAATGGTATTAGAAAGAATATTAATTAGCTTTTGATAGATATATTGGTATATATATTGGATAGAGATGATATGTAGAAGAGCCAACCATTCTCTATCCTGATTTATCTTCTTCTTTTTCTTTGTTCCTTGTATGCCTAAGAAAATTAAACTCTCTATCCTGCTTTATCTTCTTCTTTTTCTTTGTTCTTATATGTGAATAATTTGGAGAACAATATTAGGAGTGCTTTATTGAATGGAAGAAACATATTGTTCTTTGGATTGATTTATTGGTTTCATTGGAGTATAAATGTTGAGATATAAATTATAAAAAAAGGTAGGTTTACTAACTCATCTTCTTTAAATATTATTTGTGATTTCTTTGGTTGAAAATGATATGTTCTTCTCTTATTGTATTTTGGATTGTATAATTGTTGTTTTGATAATGTTCATGACCTTAAAACTGAAATTGGAAGATTATATAAATTAGTTGTAAAAATAACTTACAAAAGAAAGAGTTCTTGTCTTTCCGTTAGATGAAATTTCATACTAACAGCGGGTAATGATCCCCGAGATTTAAATGGGTAATGATCCCCAGTAGGAACTTGTGCTTCCTGACCATCAATCGCGGTTGTTCGTGCCAGATAACGAAAAGGAAACGGATGATGATCCCTGAGAGCAGATGGGTATGATCCCCATAGGAACTTTTGTTCCTGGCCATTGATGGCGGCTGTCCGTGCCGGTAAACGATAGGTGGGTGTACGAACCAAGGACATTCGTACCGTGAACTTGTAAAAACTAAAATGATAGTGAATAATAATTCAAAATTAATTCGGGTGTTGTGAAATTATAAACAAATGGTTGAATGTATTTTTTGTTTAATTCATTGTGATGTTCGTATATTTTTAGAGGATGGGAAAGTATTCCTATTAAGCCGTCAACTCACCCCAATTGGCATTTTTTTTGCGGATATTATGGAATGTGGAACTGTAATTTAAGAATTAGCTATCTTGTTGATTTTGTTGTATTTCTTTTATTTGTTTGAACTGTAATTTGATTTTAATATTTTTTTGAGAATTTTTTTAGTGGAGTTATATAATTAATTAAACTCATGTATAAGAATAATTCCTCAAGTTTAATGAAGTAATTATATAAAAATAACATTTTTGTCTCTTTCCGACACGTAACACTTTGAGTTTGGACCTCCATATAGGTTTGATCCTGTTCCGGAACTCGGGGTGTTACATGGGTATTCTGCCGGTATCTTTGCATGTACAAGATTTCCGTAATATTCAAAATTCAAATTTGAATCGGGACGATAATGGCGCAGACTCAATTTGGTTGGTCAACCCATTTTTTAATACCGAGTCAGCTACCAAGTCTACAGATTCCCCATCTTATTTTGTTTCAAAGGAAAAATCGAACTCGGGTATGGGTTTTGTTGCAGGAAAAAGGTTTAATCATATGCCTTGGGAGAGGATTTTGTCCCAGAAGTGATTACCAGTTCTGCACATAACACATTCTATAATCATGCAGATCAATATACGGGCGAGATGGTGTTCGGAGGCCCTTCAGATACTATTCCGTGTAAGAGAGATCCATTCGGACCTGCCCATGATCCTGCTGATTTTAGCAACTCACAACCGGCCATTTATATGGGCGAGATGGTGTTTGGAGGCCCTTCGGTTTCTAAACTGTGTAAGAGAGCTCCATTCCGTCCTGCCCATGGACCGGTTGATTTGGGTACCAAGGATAATTCTTCGAATCAAACTGATACCATTGAACGGCCTAGGCAAACAAGAGCCGAGCCAGTTAATGATAAATCAGTTCCTAATTCGTTAGATATATCCTCGAGTTCAACAAACAAGATGGATACTTCTACTTCTCCATCTTTTATTTCTTCACCAATTTTGAATTCAAAAGATTCTGATTACTCAACGGCTGTCCAACGGCTTCTATACCTACTCCATTGTCTCATGCGGAGGATGAAGTGAACAATTTAGTTGAGTATCACATCGACTTCAGCAAAAAATTGGGGGTTGATTGTGAGAATCGATTTTCAAGGGATCTGTGTAGAGATATGTTGATCAATTTGGATAATGCTGAGATTGAAAGCCGATAAAAGGAAAACCAATTTGATGTTATGGATAAGTTTGATGAAAATTCAGTAGATGCAAACTGGGAAGCTGAAGAAGCTAAAGGAACTATTATTATGACTGAAAATAGCTCTTCTGGTGATTTTTCGGCAAAGGCTACTTCTTCTGATGCTAGGGATTCTCTGCAGTTAAATGGATCATAGAATTATTTCTTGGAACATTAGAGGATTTTGTAGTGAACTCAAAACCACTGCTATTCGTAATCATATTCGTAGAAATAAGGCTACTATTGTAACTATTCAAGAAACCAAGATGGAATCCATAGATGATAACTTAATTAGATCGCTATGGGATAATAATGGTTGTGATTATATTTTTCTTCCATCAATAGGAATTGCAGGTAGTTCTCGTGGTATTTTAGTGATGTGGAATCTAATAGTGGTTGTCAAAGAAGATGAACTTTTGGGTGCTTTTTCAGTGTCATTAAAATTTTGCAATGTGACAGATAATTTCAGCTGGATTTTCACTTCAGTGTATGGTGCTTCAGATCCAAGTGATTATGACTAGTTTTGGCAGGAAATTCAAGATATTAAAATACTATTATCAGATCCATGGGTAATTGGAGGTGATCAGAATGCTTTTCTTTATCAATCTGATAGAAACAAAAATGGAGGATGCAACAGAAATAAAAATAATTTCAGGAATTTTATCAACAAGAACAGCTTAGTAGATATTCCAATGGCAGGTGGAAGTTATACTTGGACAAACTCACAAAACCCACCAATTCTTGTGAAACTGGACAGATTTGTTTTTCTCTACATAATGGGAGGAAAGATGTCCTTCTTTAGTTCAATACAGA
This sequence comes from Papaver somniferum, assembly GCF_003573695.1. Classification (NCBI taxonomy): domain Eukaryota; kingdom Viridiplantae; phylum Streptophyta; class Magnoliopsida; order Ranunculales; family Papaveraceae; genus Papaver; species Papaver somniferum. The sequence continues at coordinate 3,756,101 of NW_020651082.1, read as the reverse complement.
CTGAAATGGCCAGTGTCAGATCATGCACCAATTCTACCAAGTTGTAACAATGGTACTGTTCCTAAACCTTCTTTTAAATTTGATAATTATTACTTGGATCATCCTGGATTTCTAGACAATATGAAAATTTGGTGGGAGAATTTGACTTTTGTTGGTATTCCTAGTTTTGTTCTTGCTAAGAAACTTTAGGGACTTAAATTTTTTATAAATAAGTGGGGGAGAGAAACATTTGGTTCTTTACAAGCTGAAGTTGATAAGCTTGAGATACTTATAGATGTCTATGACAATTTAGAGGAAATTAACACTCTAAATGAAGAGGATTATGCTAGAAGGGAATTAGCAAAAATTAATCATAAGAAGGCTCAATTGAATTTTTCTAGAAAATGGTTCTCTAGGTCTAAAGGTCAATGGTTGGCTGATGGAGAAAAAAACTCAAAATTCTTTCACAAGAATGCATCTTATAAATAGAAAGTTAATGCTATTAATTCTCTACTTATAAATGGGGAAATGTGTCAGGACAAAGAGAAGATTAATGAAGAAGAAATTGTTTTTATGTGAATCTGTTTACAGAGACTGTGACTGTAAGGCCTACTTTTGATAATCTAGAATTACCTAGTCTAAGTGTAATGCATAGTATTAGACTAGAGAAGCCAATAGAACAAGAAGAGGTAAAGAGTGTATTGGGGTTTTGGTAAAAACAAATCTCCAGAGCCAGATGGATACACTATGGAATTCTTCAAGGCTGTTTGGGATGTTATCAAATTTGATCTAATGGCAGTAATGAAGGAGTTTGAGCATACAAGCAACATATATAGATTGGAGGTTAAACTGTACAAACATAATTTTGATTCCTAAGACAGATGGTGCCTCTTCTACGAATTCTTTCAGATTAATAAGCTTAATTGCGGTTATTTACAAGATTATATCAAAATTACTAGCAGACAGGATGAAACAAGTACTTCCTTCTATTATTTCTGAATTCCAAGGAGCATTTGTGGATAACAGACAAATTATAGATGGTATTTTGATTGGTTCAGAGCTCATTGATTCAAGGGAAAGAGAAGGTATTTCTGTCTTGGTGGTAAAAGTGGATCTAGAAAAGGCATTTGATAATGTGAGTTGGTGTTGTCCGGATTATACTTTATCTAGATTTGGTTTTGGTAATGTCTGGAGGAATTGGATTAGGTGGTACTTAACTAGTACAAGATTTGCTATGGAAATCAATGTAACTGCTTCTAGTTTGTTCAAAAGTAGTAAAGGCATTAAAAAAGGAAATCCCATGTCTCCCTTTCTCTTCATTTTAATTGTGGAGGTTCTTTCTGTCATGATAAAAAAAAAGCAGCTTCCTTGAACTTAATTTCTGGGTTTAATGTGGCTAGTAATGCAACTGAGATTAATCATCTGCAATTTGCTGATGATCTCATTGTTTTCATAGATGATAGTGTTGAGCAGGTAAGAAATCTCAAAAATATAATGCTGAGTTTTCAATTGGGGTCTGGTATGAAAGTTAATTTCAAGAAAAGTGCATTAGTTCCAGTTGGGGATACAATTAATATGGTGGAAAGTGCTGGAGTTTTTGGTTGTCCTGTTACTTCTTTCCCAATAAAATATTTTGGAATTCCTTTAGGGAGCAAGTCTAAATATGTAGGTGTGTGGGATGTGATTATTCAAAATTTTCGGAAGAAGCTTAGTATGTGGCAGAGAAGATACCTTTCCAAAGGAGGGAAAATTATGCTTATAAAACATGTGCTTTTAAGCCTTCATGTATACTATTTGTCTCTTTTTCAATTACTATCTTCTGTGGAGAAACAAATGGAAAAGATAATGAGGCAGTGCAAATCAGAAAGTTAAGAAAGGTTGGGTTGGATGGAAGAAAATGAATTTTCCAAAAGAAGGTGGAGGTGTTGGCATTAAGAAATTAAGGCTTATGAACAAGTCTTTGCACGCTAAATGGATCTGGAGATATGGAAAACAAGAGAAGGAACTTTGGAGGAGAATTGTGAATGATAAATTTGGAGGCAATGAAAAGGCATTTTTACCTAATACTTCTAATAGAGCTGTTAGAAAAAGTTTATGGATGGGAATTCTGAAAAGTAGAAGTATTGTGGAGCAAAATTCAACTATTCATGTAGGCATTGGTGATAGGGTTTTTTTCTAGAAAGATACATGGTTAAATGGTCATGCTCCAATGGTGTTATTTCCTAGTTTGTACAAGCTCAGTAGATTACAGGATGCTACTATCCAAGAGATGCTGGTTATGAATACATGATTGAGCTGGAATTTTGCTTTCTGTGGAGCTTTGAAAGATAGAGAATTGGAGGATATTGCACATTTATTAAATATGATTTCTGCTTTCAACATAGGGAATGCAGAATATCAAAGAGTTTGGATGAATAGCATTAAATAATTTTTTTCAGTTGCAGAATACTACAAAAGTTTGGAAGATGAAGGTTTGATTCTATTTCCTCATAAGTATGTCTGGATCCCAAAAATTCCTCAGAAGGTGGTCTTTTTTTTTTGGTCTTTATGCTACAATGTTGCTTCTACAATGGACACTTATAGAAACACCATTATGGTTAATGGTTTTTTATTATACAAAAAGGCTCCAGAATCTAATCAACACATTTTCTTACATTGTGAGGTTTATAGAGAAGTTTGGAACTACTTTCTGGGTTGTTAGGAATTACAATGGGTTTTTCAGGAGTCTGTTAGAGATACTATATGGGAATGGAGAACAAAGAAAAACCCAGCTTTCAATATTAGAAGAAGAATATGGGACATTATATCATTCCTATATGGCGGGAACTGTGGTTAGAAAGGAATGCTAGGCATTTTAATGGTAAACACAAATATGTAGAGAAAATTAAGGAATCAGTCAAGTTTTTCATCTTCAGTTGGTGCATAGGAATAAGTATTTTTAAGGTATTTCTTTGAATTCAGTTTTGTATAACTGGGAAGCTCTTATGCATTAGTCTGCTTTTGGTGTTTTCTGTTTTTTTTTTCCAACATCTCCACTACAATTGAGTTACTCTTGTTTTCCTTTTTCCGAGTTCAGTTACCTTCTTGGTGATTGTCTGATTTTTAATAAACTCTTCCCTTTTTGAGACAAAAAAATAAATAAAATAGTCCTCATATTTTATTTTATTTTATTTTAAATCTGAATTAGTTCCTCTTTACATATTGGCTAATATCATTCCTCCAAAGTTTTAGAATGATGACTATTTGACATGAAAATCTTTCATCACACCTGTTCTCAAGGGATATATATTTTTTTTTTGGAGGGATATCGAGTACTAGGTTATCTTGATGGATTCACTCCTTTCCAGATCAATATCCATGATGGGTTTGTTCGCGATGACTGTGACTAGCGTTCTACTTGCTCCATAACTATACGAGTTAGTCCATCGAGTCGACTCAGAATGGCGTCAAGTTTTATCATATATATAACTATTCTGTCATTGGGTTTACGTGTTCGATAGTGGAGATATCAGCCGGGACTCAAACCTTTCTGTTGGTATATTCGCCTCTAACCGCCTTCTTCTCTCAAAGTCCACTACCACCAGTACCTGGAAATTTCTTCAAAGGCTGGCTCCTTGGAATCTATTCATTTGCCGTTGTAGGGAAAATTTTGTTTCTCGTCGCATTGTGTGCGCTTTTCATTCGTCGCACGTTGCATCTTCGTATTTTCCACTGGACCTGACACTGGTAGTGGTTATAAGGCCGACAAAGCTAGTCTATGAGGAAGGTTGGATGTGAAGATTTTGTGTTTTATTACTAATCACATTATGTTGGACACATGGCTTTCATGCAAGGTTATATATATATATATATATATTCTACGATGAAAATTTAGTGATTTTATTTTATAATTTAGTTTATAAAAGAAAGAGAGGCTAAATCAAGATACCGTTAACAACCGTCCAACTGTCTAAGACTCCAAAAGACAGTAATAACTAACATGCACATGGTACATATGTTATCCTCTGTTATAAATGTAAGCATACAGGGAATTTAAGTCACTAGCTAGGGTGGCATTTCGCCTCGTTCCGTATCTATACCTACGTCCCTTGACTGCCAATTCCTGCATGGTATTCATAATATCTCAAGCGCTTTTCATCCTCCTCGTTGAATTTTTCCACCAACTTTGTAATTTTTTGAGTAATTGAAGTTTTCGGAGTGGTCAAGATTGTGTGGTTTTTATACAGAAAAATTTGGAAGTCTGCAAGTAAGGAAAGCAGTAAAAGAACCCCCAACAACTATGAAAAGGTACTGAAAGCTGTAAAGACTAAGACTATATAAATATCCCAACAATTCATGGCCTGAACAACTTTGTTTACCTCCAAACCAAGCATGCCAAATCCTTTTCATTTGCTCTTTACCCTCTCTTACACTTAAGATTTTCCTTGAAATATCAAGTCCCAAAGGAGAACCTTTTGGGAAAACCTGCAAATTAAGTGATCATGCATAGATAAACATTAATACAAGATGATTGTAATACTACTACAACTATATCTGTACGATGTAAAGGTATTAAATATCAGATCCGATATTACTTACAAAAACCTGCAAATTATCTGTACGATGTAAAGGTATTAAATATCAATGTAAGGTAGCTCATCAAATGCATCAACAATACCTCTGTCATGTCACTGATTTGAGAAAGCTTCATCCAATCCTTCGGGTGTGTGATATCCCTTCAGATTATACTCATCGAAACCCATTGCTTCAACATTCCTTCAATGAACGACCCGTTTTTGTGTCCAATGTTGTACATATTCTTTATGAGTAGGTTAATATCAGTGAAGGTTGGTTGAAATCTATTTTCCAACAACATGGTTGAATAACTCCCCGTGTAACTTGTTGTGAGAATGAATACAACCAAGAACCATAAAATCATTACAAATCTACCCGGACTGCTCAACACCTTTTCCTCTGCCACGAAAAGTGACAATCTTTATAAAGATCGTATAATAATTTCCAAAGTATCTGTAGTCATATTATGCAAATAGAAAATCAAGGTTGGAAAGACATTACTGTATGCAAAGACAAACATCGAAAATGAGAAGGAAAGCACTGTGCCCATTTGATATAAAGGATGAGGCCCTCCGCTGAACTCCCAGTTTCCTCTATGCTCGAGAATCCAAATCACATAGCCAATATAAACAAAGAAAGCAACAACTTTCAGCCAATGTCTCCACTCTAATGGAAGGAAAAATATCAAGGCTTCTTTATTCAAATCCTTCCTTGTCAGTACAATCATTGATACTCCAACTTCTACATAAGGTAGTGTAAAATCTACGTATTGGGAACGATTGGCTATGATCGTGCCATCTCCAACTACAACATCGGAATTCTGTTTAAGATGCAATCAAACAAGATTTGTATAAATATTCAACATTGAAAAAAAAATTATTATGCCAGATGAAATTATAAATGAACTTATTACTTGGAGATAGACTTGATATATAAGATCATTGTAAGTTCCAGCAGCAATATGGTTGGGATTTCGAAAAGGAAAAAATTCATAAGGAACAACATATTGTAACATCCCAACTGCAGCAATAAAAACGTCTATGCAATATCCAGCGACATCGGCTGATTTGGAACTAGTATTTCTTGTTACTTTTACAAATTCCGTATAATTTGACTATACATGAAAATCAGAATTAAACTTGAACAAGTTAAATAAAATAATTTTATTAATTAAAATTAACTGTCTAGAATAATAACTTTGCAGATTCTTAAATAGACTTCGAAAAAAATCCTAACTCGTGCAACAAGAAAGGATGAAAAAAACCCAAAACCTACTCAAACCCTAGTCTGCTATTTTTGAAATTTTTTAGGTTATTTAAAATGATTAAAGTATTCGCTAAATAAAACTCTACGCCACAAACGGCGACCCAAACGGACTCCTAATAAGAAGGTAATATGCAAGAACTATAAGAAAAGCAAGTATGAAATTGACACTAAAATCATGTAAATTAAGCACCTATCAGATCCCCATACTTAGCTTGTGCTAGTTCGAGCAAACTACCTCCTAAACTAAACTAACTCACTTTCATGGGAATCACGGTTGCAGTTAGCATGTGCAACCATCTTTTAAACCCCTAACTGTTCCTAGTGGATGAGTTATATCTTGTGATGGTTTACAAGAGGTATAACCACAAACCTTTGCTCTAAACTCCTATATACTTCAAATTCTTCAGCATCCAAAGAGTTATGAGGACATAAAGTTTCGGCACCTAATAATAAGAAGTTAGAAGTACAAAAAAAACATTATTCTTGAATCAAAAATACGCTTAAATATTGAGAAAGAGAGTGTAATGTGTTAAATTAATGCCATATAATGGAATATTGTGATGTAGGAGATCCATTAAATTTAGGATTTATATTTATATTTTTGTTATTAATTACTATTATTTTGGAATTTATTTATTTTTAGAACTACTTATTTTACAAGCTAGGTTAATAGAGTTTTCTTAGACTAGAAGTTTATTGCTTCTCCATAAAAAGGAAACAAGTTTATTGTAGACATACATATAGTATTATTATCATAGATAAAAATTATTTTATGAAAATATGAGTTGATCTCATTTATCTATCTGTGCTAACCTATTTTCTATATTCCACGCTTCCGTTCTGCATTAAGTGGTATCAGAGCTTTGGCATTGATCCTTAATTTCTTATCGTCTAATTTTTCTTTACCTTTTCGTCTCCTCTACTTATCGAGATCTCCGTATCTCTTCCCCTGCAACACATATTATCAACAATCATTTTATTTTCATAGTTCTCAAAAAAAAAAAAAAAAAAAAAATCATCACTTCACCTATGTGTGTTCGGTCCACTTTCTTTCTTTTGTTTTCAATCTTTATTCTTCCCTACAGCTACTTTCCACTCCCAACATCTTTGATAATCCCACTATCTCCGTCTTTAGTTTCTTGTTCAGCCCAACTACTGAACAAAGATCAAACTAAATATCATTCCAAATCTTCATAACCAACCAAGCCCATTACCTTTCACCGTTAACTTTTCTTCACGGTTTCAATCCATCCAACACCAATTACAACATCAACTATTCTATGCCAAATACAAGTTTGTTGAGATTTTTATCATGTTTAATTTTGACGACGTATTTCATGAACTTGCAGAATTAAAAAGTGAAAATCGTTGTCGATTCGCAAAATTAAAGATTGTGTTAGATCAATTTAATTGGTCACAACTCGTTATCTTTCATGAGGTTACTCCTCCAACGATACAAGTCCCGATACCGACGCTTTCTTCGCCAATAATTATATCACCATTAAAACCTTCTTTGCAGGTTTCGAAAGTTTGTCAAGCTGAATACCAGTTCTTTTTGTCGTTGAAGATCAAAAACTAGCCACAAAAATTTTAGTCGGTCAACGTACTCCGAGAAAATTACTATGAAGGATATTCCGTACAACATTGACAATAATTTTAGTATTAAACGATAAATTTATGGCGTTCTACTCGCCATCATCAATGCACTCAAAGTATATTATTTGTCGGACAAGATATTTACAATATTTGGTGAATTCGAAGAGGACTGTTTTTCAAGATGGCGGGAATCATGTAGGACACGTTTTGCGGTACTTTGTTAATTCGAGACGAATTTTTTTTAAGATGACAAGCTTGATGTGGGACATCCATTAAATTTAGGATTTATATGTGTTGGGATGGTAAAATATTTTCACCTCCAAAAAAGAATCCGATGATGATGTTGATATTGATCGAACTGCTATCTTTCTCATCACGTGAACAATGTTGGGGGTGGGGGATACCTGCAAAAAAAAACTCTGATGCTTAAGTTAGCTAGAGTTTTTCACAGGAGTTTTAGTAGGGAAGATTGCATACCTCTTTAGGGTTGTGAACCCATCAATTGGTATCTTGCCAATCAGGGTCTTTCCCTAATTTCGAGGTAAGAGGTGAGCATAAATTGTATTAACTCCCCTGCATGCCTCCTGGCATCAATTGTATTAATTTTCCATGCATGCCTCTTGGTATAAATTTGCCGTGCATGCCCCCTGGAATATCCCAGAATATTCTCTGTATGAATTGGCCACCAAGTATTCTGGAAACTTATGGAATATTCTTTTAGGGTTATGGAATTAGCCAAGCAAACATAGGTTTGAGTGACCAAGCCCAAGAAATGGTGCAATTGGCTAGGCCCACGAACTGGGGCGGTTACATCTTTAATCCAAAGCGAACGAGGATGAAGTATCCATCAAGATTGGCTCAACTCAACTGGTGAGCTAGCTCGGCTGAGTTGACTCGACTTAGCTCGGCTGGGTGGAAATATCTTGCAGTTCAAGTGAGTGGGGTGAAATAATCCAGGGACCATGGAATTAAATTAAACCGCTAAGTACAGGAGCATCACCGCCGGTCAAGGCCGTCGTCGGAACAGGTGACGGAGCCGGAGAAGATAATTGCAACGTCAGGCTGACATTATCAGGTGACGCCATGATGATGCAGTAGACGATCAATTAACGGCGTTACAGTGGACGGTCCAGATTGGCTGGCGGGTTAACGGCGTTAGGATAACCTGACGGAGTCATAACTCTTCTAACGTTGATGATGCCATGCTGACGTCTTGCTGATGTCGTGTTAATGGCGTTACTAACTTTGACAGAAAATTCCCTTTCTCGGCAGAATATGCTAACGGCGTTACTGACGGTAACCGAATTTTCCTTTTCAAGACAAAATATGCTGACGCCGTTAGCTGTTGCTGACATCATCGCTGTGGAGTGACTGGTTGCTCTTTCTTCTGACGTGGCAGCCGCTGGTTGGTCATGACAGTTGACGTGGAGATGCTGATGTGGACCTTCTTTGCACTTATTTGGGTTTTTGCACATGGGCTTGTATATAGAGTGCTTCTAAGGCCCAATTTTCCTATACTTGGCTAATATGAGGAACATATTAGGCCCATGTGAGCCCATTTTGTGTGTGAAATATTATGGTATAAACACCGCCCCCTCTTAATCCATAACTTGTTATGGGTTAAGAATTCGGGTTCCCCAAATCCGTTCGCGACTACTCTTTGTATTTTTGAGTGCTGCATAACTCGTTCCCAAGCGTTTTGTTAGAGTCTTATGTATCTCGCCCCAAAGTAATAGTGTGTTTGTGCTGAGGTGTTACATATCTCGCCCCTAAGTGATTGAGGTGATTGTAACTCGCCCCCAGTATGTCGGTTTTGTCATGCTTCTCAATGCTCTTGTAAGGGTGTACTTCCTTGCTGTATTTTGCTCGCGCACGACATAAGAATGAGTTTTTCTGCTATCTTGGATTCGCACAGGGGGACAATCCCATTATCCAAGATGTGCACAGAGTTGAGATGTGTACATTTTCCCATGTCTAGACAGGAGAGAATGTTCTCTACATTTGTTGACGTCCAATATGATGGGGATATGCTTGGAATAGGGTAAAAATGCTCGAACTGTGCGTTCACCTTATCTGCGAGGCGTTAGATATGTTGCTGACAACAGACTCGAACTGTACTGCTTTCCCATTTAGGACTGACTAAGGATTCGAACCATCCGCAGCAGCTTACAATTAAACACAAACAATTTTGATAGAATGTGGAATACCAAAATAATATTGAATTAAATATCTGAATAGGAATAACAAGATAAGTACATACTGCCCAACAACAGCTGCCTCGTTAAAACCTTTGCGTGGAAAACCCAATGAGATAAAACCATCATAATGGAAAAAGAGTGCAGCACAGCAGGATTTGAAAGAAACTACTCATATGCGAATTTAGCTAATGATAAAAATTATTCAAGTGGAACGAATTCCACGGCTTCCATGGTTTCGAATCTTGAGTTCCATCGAGGTTCCTTAGGTAGTAGAAGCCACGAGACGAGGGCCTGTCTACTATGTATGGACCCTCCAAATTTGCTCCGAGCTTTCCACAGTTTGGTTCCATCGTGGCTGCTCGAGTTTTCTTCAAGACATATTCCCCTGACTTAAATGTTCGTTCTTTGACTTTTCGGTCGTAACTCAGCTTGATTGCCTGCTCATATTGATAGACGCATTTATGTGTCTAATATAGCTCATTTGTATATATTGTTAGTACTCGATATTGTACTTATTTGGTTATTTTATGTATTTGTAGGTGTTTTTGGAAAATAATCTCTTGCGGCGAATTTGGCTAAAAATGTGGCATCTGGACCTCCGTTGATAACGTACCGGAAGCGCCTCAGAAGTGTACCGGAAGTATCCCAGAAATACCCCGGAGGAACCCCGAAAAAAGTGCGGAAAATGCCTCAGAGGACACTTGCTATACGGACCCTTGATTTTGGATAAGGGGTAACCTAATTACTAAGGGGGGACCTATTTCCAGGCAGCTGCTAAAGGGAGAACAACACAGGATAAGGGCACCCACCTTCTTCACGTTTTGAATTAAAAAAATGGCGGGAAAATGCATGCAGCGTCTGGCAGATTTGAAGATCGAATTTTGGACGTGATTTGAGGAGAAACCTTTAGGAGAGAGTTTAGAGTCGATGAGAGCCTAGGAGAAGCAATTATAGAGGAGACAACGCTGCTGCTGCTGCTGCCATTAAAGCTTCTGAAGAACACGAAGAACAGACTTGCAGAGTCAGTCGTTCTTCAGAAGACTTATTTTCATACCACTGTCGTTGTTTCACAGCAGTAGATAGTTATCGTTTACAGCAGTCTTAAATTACCATACTCTTTTGTAACAGTGGCGCTGTAACACCACTACAGCGTTGCTAATTCCTATTTCATCATATAATCATCAATAAAAACATCTATTTTAGCCATGAATTTATCTTGTGAGTGTGTTTTTGGGATGAGGAGCTAAACCCATTAGCCGAGACGACGGAGGAAGCCATTGGTAATTTATTGGTATGATTCTAATTTTTATATTTATTTGCAATATTATTATTTGATTATTTGCACGAATTAAAATTGAATTAATAGTTTTTATTGAGTAATTGTGAATTGACTTGATGAAGCATGCTGGGTTTTAGTAACTTTTGATGTTTTATACTTTTTAATTACAATTATTACTTCAAAAACTTATTTGAGGCAAATTTTAGAATTGATTTTAAAGATAAAATTGCATAAGAATTATTTAGAGTTTACTATTAAAATGGTCATTGGTGGAATCCTAGTCTTGGTGTTTTTCTCCAAAACTTTGAATTATTTTATTTAGTTGCCTGTTTAATTTAAATCTAGAAAAAATTGTTTTCTTCACAAGTCTGAAAAGACCCTGTTTTTACCACTACTACAATCACTATTTGAAAAACCATCAAATTTTTGGCGCCGCCGACGCGGACCTGTGTTTAGTTAGCATTTTTTTTTAGATTGTTTTTTTTTTTTTAGATTTTTATTATTCTTGTTCTTCTTTACGTTTTTGGTTTTTTTTTTTGTTTCCTTGCAGATTTTTGAAGTTGGAGCGAGAGATAAATTTGCCAAAGCTTGTGGTGATTTAATTAAAGTTTGGGAGTGAAAACCAAAGCTAAAGGAGCGAAAGAAGAAGATTTTCTTTATTTTGTTAAAAAGAGAGAAAAAAAAAGAGACATTTTTATTTTTGTAATTTTTTTTTAGACTTTCTTTTCTTTTGTTTTTTTTTATGGACTTTGGACATTAATTTGGGACATTTTTATTTTTATTTTTAAACCCTACGGAAGGGTATCCTTAAATACAAACTGTTTGCAGGGAAGGACGGTGATTACAATATCACCTCGGCCCCTCGGGTTCGCACACGGCATAGGAGTCGTGGCCCGAGTCGACTTCAGCGGTTCTTCGCCCGTCTGGTACGGGAGGTAAAATTCTAAACACCCGCGAATCTCCTGCAAGCGGGTTACTGGACTCCTTAAGGTGAATATATGCTGAGGACTTGAATATGGACTGTTTTTAAATTCCTAGTAAAGGGCAAGGACTGGACCATATAAGATAAGGGTTCGGATTTCATCACCGCTCCCTTCTTGCCCCCTTAGGAAAACGAAACCTAAAGCGAACCTAAGCCTAAAATTTGGACTAGAAAGAGACCTATAGGGTATCGAGCTTAACAGGACAATCATTCGAAAAATATTGGTTACTCTTTTAAGCACACCTCGAAGTTCTTGACGGTTTCTGCGAGTTGAATGCGTGACTGCGCCGCATTGGATCGGTGAGGTTTTGGGTATCAAAGCTCCACTGAGCTTCCCTCGCCTCGATTCAACTTGCTTTAACTCGGATTGATTCCAGAGGGGTTTGCTCAAATTGTAACGAATTCCCTTTCGAAGGATTAGAAGCTGGTCTAGAAACAATCTAAGTGGAGCCATCATGCTTGTTGTTTGCTAGAAATCTTTAGGTTTGCTGTGGTAAAGTCGAGTCAGCCTGCTGTGTGATTGCTAGAACCTTCCTGTTAGGATTTTTATTTCTTTTTGAATTTTTTTAGTGTATGCCCGATTTTGTTAGGGCTTGGAAAAGAGATACTCTAGGTCGATTGATTAGCGAAAAACCTAGTAGTTCTTCTGATTTAAGCAGGGAGCTCGAAGACTCTTCTTTGGAGAGCCCTGTTTTTGGAAACTTCAGTTTTGAGAATTTATCTCTGAGTGAAGAGTACTCCGTCAGTACCCTAGTACTCCAGTTGCCAACGATGGCAACTTTGAAAGATTACATGTTCCCAACTAGGACCAACCGAGCTTCATGCATTAAATTGCCAGCCACTACGGCTAATTTCGAGATAAAACCTAGTATTCTTCAATGATCCCTATATTCTTAGGAAAAGATGATGAGAACCCTTATTTTCATATTAGGGACTTTGAGGAAATCTGTGGGACAATTAGATAAAGACCTTACTGATGAAGTCTTGAAACTTAAATGTTTCCCTTTTCCTTGAGAGATAAAGCCAAGACCTGGCTAAAACTACCGTCTGAATCCATAGAAACATGGCAGGAACTTATCGCTGCCTTCTATATGAAATTCTACCCTAAGCATAAAACTGCAGCTGTTAGGCAGAAAATTAGTGCTAGTGTGCAACAAGAGGGAGAGTCTCTTTATAGGTTTTTAGAGCGATTCAATGATCTCCTATCTCAGTGTCCTCACCATGGATTTGATAATATGAAACTTGTACAGATTATTTATGATGGTTTAGACTATTCGACCAAAGCCATGGTTGAGTCTATGTGCGCTGGTGAGTTCACTAGTAAAAATGCTGATGATGCTTTTACCTTCTTAGGAGCTATCGCTGAAAAATCCCAACAGTGGGAATTGTGTTGAACCCCCTAAAAGACTCTTGGTCAATAGAAGTAGCACCAATGGTAGATACGAGTTTTGGTTCAGATGCTAAGTTTGCTGCTTTATCAGAAGGTTAGAAGCTTTGGAAATGGGTCAGTCTAAAAATAGGTCCCTTGTTGAACCTAATAGAGCCTCTCAAGTCTCTAGTTGTGGAATAGAGCCCGATAATTCATTTTGGGAAGGTCAGGTTAGTGAAGAGCAAGCCCATGCTGTCTATAACAATGCTAGGTTTGAGAACCGTCAGAAGTTTGACCCATACTCAGAAACCTACAACCCTGGTTGGAGAAACCATCCTAATTTCTCTTGGTCTAAGGGCCAGAGTCAAGGCCAGTCTAGCAATTCTCAGCCTCCCCCAGGTTTTGGTTTTAAGAACTCTTCAGGTCAAACCCAGTTTCAGAACACTTCCGAGAAAAAGATCTCTACCTTAGAGGATACTCTCACTATGTTAGCAAATAACCATGAAATGCTAACAAAGAACCACATGAGCTTTCAACAAGAAACTAGGCAAGAATTGAAGAATAATTCCCAGAGTCTTGCCAAATTAGAACTTCAAGTAGGACAAATAGCTAAGTTCATAAGTGAGAGAGAAGATGGAAGGTTCCCTAGTCGTACTGATCCAACCCAAAAGGAGAGAAATCGTACAATCATGTGAATGCTGTCACAACCCTTAGGAGTGGAAAGAAAGTTGACAACAAGGTGCCATGCCTGATAGTGAACATGCTGTAGTTCACCCTGCTGAGCCAGAAAATGAGGAGACTGATAGAGTCTCCAAAGAGACCAATGAGGGTCCTGTTGAGCCCGCTTTGTTCCCAGAGCCCCATTCCCCAGCTGCTAGTTCCGACTAAGAGGGAGTCCAACTTTAATGATATATTGGAGGTTTTTAAGCAGGTTAATATCAACCTTCCATTATTAGATGCAATTAGGCAGATTCCCTCTTATGCCAAGTTCCTTAAGGACTTGTGTACGCGAAAGCGTAAGCTCAGTGTCCAGAAGAAAGCCTTCATAGCTAGTCATGTGAGTTCTATTATTCAGAATACCACTACTCCTAAGTATAAAGACCCAGGGTCCCCTACCATTTCTTGTACAATAGGTAAGTACCGTGTTGAGAAAGCGTTGCTTGACTTAGGAGCCAGTGTGAACTTACTGCCATACCATGTGTACCTTAAGCTAGGACTTGGTGAGATGAAACCTACCCAGATAACACTCCAGTTAGCTGATAGGTCCGTTAAAATCCCTCGTGGTGTGATCGAGGATGTTCTTATTGAGGTCGACAAGTTTATTTATCCAGTGGATTTCGTGGTCCTAGATACCCAACCTGTCCCCGACCCAGAGAACCAAATACCTGTGATTTTAGGTCGCCCATTCTTAGCTACGTCTAATGCGATCATAAACTGTCGAAATGGTATTATGAATCTATCTTTTGGTAATATGACTATTGAGCTGAATATTTTTAATGTAAACAAGCTACATTCTGAGCTAGATAGCACATGTATTGAAGAGGTGAACATGATAGGAACCTTAGTTCAGGAGTCATTCAAACATCGTACCGGAAAATACATTGGAGAGTTGTTTATCCCATTTTAGCCTGGATTTCGACGATGATAGTAACATTGAACAAGTAAATGCTCTGTTGGATTCTGTTCCTATGTTAGATATTGATATATGGAAAGATAGGTTCGAACCATTACTAGCTTCTGAGTCTATCTTAATACCTTATTTAAAAGAGCCTCCTGAGTTGGAGTCTAATTATACATTTTTAGGCCCACCCGAGTCTTTCCCTGTGATTATAGCCTCCGATTTGGATAGTGATCAGGAAAGTAGTCCAGAGACCGTGCTTCAAGAAAATAAGGAAGCCTTAGAGTGGACCATAGAAGATATGAAGCAAGCTGAGGATGAACCACCTGATTATGACTTAGAGAAAGCAATTGACCTTTTTCAAGAACCCGATGGTCTAGAAATTAGGAACATTGTGACTAGTCATTGTAGAGGCACCCAAAATTCTAAGTTTGGGGGTAGAGATTGTCAATTATCCCCAATAGAAGTCCCTAACTTGGGACTCAAGCCTAGTGCATCTGAGGTATCGCTTGAGTGTATTCAGACTCCACAACCTGATCCGCCTGATAATGTCCAGGAGAAAATCCAATGTTAGAGACCCGTTTTTCGGATGAATCTGTTTGCCGAGACACTCATATGAAGCCCAAGTGGGCACCTCAGATAAATCCAGTTGTCTTGCGAGAAACTTTAGATCAGGTTGTGCTCTATCTGCTCATTTTTCTGATCTTGAGCATTTGTCTCCTATTTGTGGCAGTTCTATTTGGTCTTATGGACCCACAATTATTTCGACTATTGGTATACGACTTTGGAAGGTGAAAATTCTTTTTGAGGTATTTGATGTCTAGCTAATGACTATAAATTTAGCATTTACTGGGAGGCTCCCGCGTTCATGTGATACGGTAATATCCTTCCTTATTTCTTTTCCCTCCAGTGGTAATAGTTTCTCCTTGTTCATGCTTTTATTTTCATCCTTAGAACATTGAGGACAATGTAAGATTTAAGTTTGGGGGGGGGGAAGAAACATTTTTGTAGCTTTTTTGCAATAAATAAACTCCAGAGCCTAGAAATTTATGCCTATTGAGGATTGCACTAACTAATCTAAGTGGATGGAAGCATTTTGATTGTAGGAGTTTGAGGAACCAATCTGATTAGATGGAAACATCTAAAGAGTCTATTCATAAAAGCACAGAGCTCAGGTGTTAGAAATAACATGATAGTTTCACCATATCTCGTTGAGTCCTTTTCACTTCTATTTTTATTTTATTTTGTTTTTAAACTATGTTTCTCTAAGTGATAGGTGGGGCCCACGATTCAAGTTGTTACCAATGCTAGGGTGAATTAGAGTGATTGAGATACCATGAAAAAAAAAAAAAAAAAGAAAAAGAAAAAAGAAAAAGAAATTGAGACCAGACCATTTGACCAAAAGGAATAAATTCAATAAATTCGACCACTGGTACCCTTGTATATGCCAGTTGTGTTGACCTAGAGTTAGGTTATCGACCACTGGTACCCTTGTATATGCCAGTGTGTTGATGTTAGTCAGACTAGTATCTCAATCCATTAGGATAGGTTCATTTTGGCGGAGGCCTTCAGACAGATATGGGAAACGTCGTTCACTTAGTAAACATCAAAACCATTTATATTTTCTATATCCATCTTCTTGATCTATCCATGTGATTAGTTTTGACTCCGAATATGATGTCCATAGTGCAACTATCTGAGTAGAGCTCTGTCACTTTATATGAATTTTAGTATGCTTGAGTGCAAACTCGTGTACAATAATTGGAATTTCGCATCAGGGTACTTCTTCCTGTAGTCAATAAGTATGCCAACCAAGGAGATTCTTTGGTGCCTTCCAAGGTTTTGCGTAGATAGCTAAGGTCTGGAGTATTAAGGTTTTGTGGGTATATCTCTGGTAAGCCCTCCCGAGACTATAACTCGGCCACTAGGGCCACCTAGGGGTTTAAAGGCTTATTGCATACGCTAAATGCAATCGACGATGCCTGCGACAGTGAGTTAGGATTTTATTTTCTATTTGATTTGCTCGGGACTAGCAAATAATAAGTTTGGGGGTATTTGATAGACGCATTTATGTGTCTAATATAGCTCATTTGTATATATTGTTAGTACTCGATATTGTACTTATTTGGTTATTTTATGTATTTGTAGGTGTTTTTGGAAAATAATCTCTTGCGGCGAATTTGGCTAAAAATGTGGCATCTGGACCTCCGTTGATAACGTACCGGAAGCGCCTCAGAAGTGTACCGGAAGTATCCCAGAAATACCCCGGAGGAACCCCGAAAAAAGTGCGGAAAATGCCTCAGAGGACACTTGCTATACGGACCCTTGATTTTGGATAAGGGGTAACCTAATTACTAAGGGGGGACCTATTTCCAGGCAGCTGCTAAAGGGAGAACAGCACAGGATAAGGGCACCCACCTTCTTCACGTTTTGAATTAAAAAAATGGCGGGAAAATGCATGCAGCGTCTGGCAGATTTGAAGATCGAATTTTGGACGTGATTTGAGGAGAAACCTTTAGGAGAGAGTTTAGAGTCGATGAGAGCCTAGGAGAAGCAATTATAGAGGAGACAACGCTGCTGCTGCTGCTGCCATTAAAGCTTCTGAAGAACACGAAGAACAGACTTGCAGAGTCAGTCGTTCTTCAGCAGACTTATTTTCATACCACTGTCGTTGTTTCACAGCAGTAGATAGTTATCGTTTACAACAGTCTTAAATTACCATACTCTTTTGTAACAGTGGCGCTGTAACACCACTACAGCGTTGCTAATTCCTATTTCATCATATAATCATCAATAAAAACATCTATTTTAGCCATGAATTTATCTTGTGAGTGTGTTTTTGGGATGAGGAGCTAAACCCATTAGCCGAGACGACGGAGGAAGCCATTGGTAATTTATTGGTATAATTCTAATTTTTATATTTATTTGCAATATTATTATTTGATTATTTGCACGAATTAAAATTGAATTAATAGTTTTTATTGAGTAATTGTGAATTGACTTGATGAAGCATGCTGGGTTTTAGTAACTTTTGATGTTTTATACTTTTTAATTACAATTATTACTTCAAAAACTTATTTGAGGCAAATATTAGAATTGATTTTAAAGATAAAATTGCATAAGAACTATTTAGAGTTTACTATTAAAATGGTCATTGGTGGAATCCTAGTCTTGGTGTTTTTCTCCAAAACTTTGAATTATTTTATTTAGTTGCCTGTTTAATTTAAATCTAGAAAAAATTGTTTTGTTCACAAGTCTGAAAAGACCCTGTTTTTACCACTACTACAATCACTATTTGAAAAACCATCACATATCGAACCAATTGCTGCAAGGCTATTTCTCTTTGTTCTTCCAACAGATCTTTATCTAAATCCAGTACGCTTTCATTGTTTCCATATTCGACAGAATGGGTCTTGGTAGTCTTCAAGTGTACCTCAATGTGTATTAATTCATCTGTTTATAAGCCAGTGTGGATGGGGAGAATCCATTAGATTTTATCGGTGTTGTACGGTAAGACCATAAGACTCCCGGGAACTCCTCTGTCCACTTTCCATTCGCGTTCTCCAGTCTTTTCTTGAGGTTGTCCATAATAACACGATTTGTTGATTCTACCTGCCCATTGCTTTGAAAATAATATGGAGCAGAAAATTTGTGGCGAATGCTTAGGTTCTCTCAGAATTGTTTGATCACTCCGGAATCAAACTGCTTTCCAGTGTTTGACACCAACTCGTGTGGGATTCCAAATCTTCAGACGATGTTCTCCCATATGAACTTTTTTTTACGTCGTATACAGTAACATGTACCAATGCCATTGCCTCAACCCATTTTGTAAAATAATCATTAGCGGACAGTACATATTTCACTCCTCCATGAGCTGGGAGGAGTGGTCCGACGACGTCTAGTCCCCACTTAGCGAACGTCCAGGGACTTAAAACTGGATGCAATTCCTTGGCGGTCCTTTTAGGAATTGGAGGATGCTATCGTCATGGCACACATTTCTTCGCGTATTCTTTAGCATCTTTCTGCATGTATGTCCAGATGTACCCCTGGGTAAGTATCCTGTGCGCGAGACTGCGCCCTCCAGAATGGTTGCCACATATTCCTTCATGAGCCTCCGCAAATATCTGTTGTCCTTCTTCGGCTGATATGCATCGCAAAAATGGCTCTAAAGCTACAGGTTTGCAGAATAACTATCCTTCGATCAATGCATATCTCCATGTATTCTTTTTCACTTTTGAAGCGAGTTGCTCATCTTTTGGGAGTTCACTGGTTGTCAAATACCTAATATAAGGTTGACACCAGTCTGAAGCGTTTTCAACAGGATTGCCTGAATCGTCTATCACTGGACTGTCAATCCATATTGTTGTCAATGTTTTCGATATCTTCCTGTGCTGATGTAGTTATCCTCTCGCCCCCACTAGCGTGTTCGAGATCCATAACAAATTGGCTGTCGGATATGCTAGGTAACTCTTGGAAATCCACTACAACAAAATGGGTGGTATCCGTATCGACTGCGGAAGATAGATACGCTAAAGCGTCTGCGTGCCTGTTTTCCAACCGTGACCGCTGCCCAATAGAGAATTGGTCGAATTCATTTACCAGCTCTCTCATACGATCTAAATATAAGGCCATCCTCTCTTCCTTGGCTCTGTAGGTCCCTAGAAACTGGTTAACTACTAGCATAGAATCAGTTATCATCTTCACGCTCTTCGCATCGAACTGTTTGACATCTTTTAAACCGATAATTACTGCTTCATATTCATCTTCATTGTTTGATGCTCGAAAGCCTAATCTATTCGGTTTCGCGATCCTTGAACCTTTGGGAGTAAGGATGACACATCTAACTCCAGCTCCACCAACATTTGATGACCCATCAGTAAACACAGTCCATAGTGTCTCAGGTGTATCAACCTCCATTATGGACTCTCCCCCAGTCTGATTAGTGGTTGACTCTATGGGTTTGTTCAACAACTCCTCTTCTTCTTCGATAACTGTTTCGATGTTGTCCACAGAAAAATCTACTAACAGTGCAGCCACAGCATGTCCCTTCTCTGCAGTTCTGGTTTCGTACTTGATTTCATACGCCCTCAGAAAATTCGACCATATGGCTAGTCGGCTGGAATCATGAGCACGTTCCAGGATTCTCTTCAGCGGATATTCAGAGTTGACTACGATCTGTCTCCCTTGGAAATATGGTTTGAGGCGACGAGATGCATGCAATAGTTCAAGTGCTATCTTTTCAAAAAAAAAATTACCGTGTTTCCGCCCGCGTCAAAGATTTATTGACGAAGTAAAAAGGATTTTCATGTGGATCGGTAACAAACAACATTGCGCTTACAGCGTTCTCCGTCGCTGCTAGATAAACTCTGATTGGTTGCTCAGTTTTTGGACTCACCAACACTGGAGGAGTTGATAAATATTGTTTGAATTCATCTAAAGATCTTTCGCGCTCATCTGTCCAACCAAAATTCACTACTTTCTTCTAAACGTCAAATACTGGTTTGAATCGATCCTATGAGCGTGAAATGAAACGATTTAAAGATGTTAATTGTCCCGCTAGTTTCTGGACCTCCTTCTTCATTTTTGGGGATGACATCTCTATGATGGCTCTTATTTGCTCCGGATTCGCCTCGATTCCTCTGCATCGATGGGGTATAACCAAATACATGATTAAGTTCCATCCAATTACTAATTTGGTCTTCATCATTTTCCGCTAACTTTATTTCATGATTTCGTCGTTGGCCCTATTATGATTTCATGTTCACAACGGTCCTAAAGTTGTCTTTATCCAAAAAAAATAAAATCGTCTTCATCATCTATAATTTATCATGTAGAAGCCTATTTAAATATTTTTTGAGACCGCTAATGGTATAGAATCCTAAAAATAAATCTATACTCAGTAAAATAAAATAAAATAATACAATTGATGCCAGGAGGCATGCAGGGGAGTTAATACAATTTATGCTCACCTCTTACCTCGAAATTAGGGGAAGACCTTGATTGGAAAGATATAAATAAATGGGTTCACAACCCTAAAGAGGTATGCAATCTTCCCTACTAAAACTCCTATGAAAAACTCTAGCTAGATTAAGCATCAGAGGTTTTTTTTGCAGGTACCCCCCCAACACTGTTCACGTGAAGAGAAAGATAGTAGTTCGATCAATATCAACATCATCATCAGATTCATGTTTGGAGGTGAAATATTTTACCATCCTAACATTGGCTCCGAACTAAGGGGATTCGAAAAAAGCTATCGTGTTTTTCCCGAATCGATATTACGACAAAAGTTAGACAGACTCCACGAAAGATCGTTTCTGCTAACAATCCTCGACACTCAATCCAATAAGCACCTGCAGTTCCTACAGGAAACAGACAGGGTCGAGATCGTGTTCATGATAGAACCCCAGATCATGGTCGAGATCGAGATCGTGTTCGTGACAGAACCCCAGATCGTGGTCGAGATCGAGATCATGTTCGTGACAGAACCCTAGATCTGAATAATCGGAGAAGCGAAAAACGACCGATGATCGAAGACGAAGGAATGGATGTTGACTCCGTACCTGATGGAGAAAACCCACGATTTCAATATGTGAGATAAATCACTGCGAAAATGAGGCAATCATGGACACAATAAGTCGATTTCTAAAAACTAATATCTTAGAGGTGCTAACATATGTTAGCGTCATTTATCCTGTACTTCATGGTGACAAATGAGATAATGTATTTACATATGGTATATGCTCCTGTTTTTAGGATTCTTTGTAAATACATGATTTGTACAAAGATAATCATTCTCACCCTCTTATGAACCATTATTACTACTTTACTAACACCATCAACTTAACTATTTCCTCATCAACCAAATTCTCATTCTATCTAGCTAGATAGAATACTTATACCTCACTGATTTCTCCTTCCCTTTTATTTGTTACTAGCTTACAATCGCGCAAATACTAGACACACCACCTGTAATACCCAGATTTCGGCTACGGTTCGCTGATGGAATAGAATATTGGTAACGGTTTGTCCTTTCCTAACACCGAGGCCTGATGGGTTCACTTGACTGAGTTGTGGGAAAAACTTCTCAGTTAAGTGTGCTCAGACAGAGTCACAGGATGGGTGACATCTCTGGAAGCTGCTGCTGGATATCCGCAGTAGTGTCGTTAAAAATCCCACACTGCTGGATAACCGCAGTGGGTAAGTGGGAACAATATCGGTGTTAGTTGAGATACAACTAGGGGTCGTTCGATTGTGCTCGGGTGGGAGAGTATGCTGGGATGTTAGCCAGATACTGGTCTCACGAGAGGCAGGGAACGTCTATATTATATCGAGGCCTTTTTAGTACAATTGGCTAGAGAGTTGATAGAAAACTCTGCAGTTAAGCGTGCTCGGGCAGGAGTGGTAGGCCTCAAAGATGGGTATATAAAAATGAAGCGTAATGAAACGGGCCTACAGTAATACCGCAAGTGCACGGTCGTCGGTTGTAGCTCGTGCAAGTACGGGTCGATCCACAGAGATTGGGAGTGTTTTGTTGTTTCTAGCTATTTTGGGTTCTAGTTGCTATTGTTGGGCTTTGGGTACCAATGGATTTTGGTAACCAATGGGTTATGATTGTGCTTTGGGCTTAGTTGGTCTTGAAGTGCACTAGGCTTTGGGCCTTTGAATGATGAACTGAGAACTTGGGCTTTGGTCTCTGAATTAGGCTTTTGATTAAGCCCACAGTTGACTGAATTGGGCCTTGAGCCTTAACGAACTGGGCTTCAACTTTTGGTTCAAACCTGGGCTTGGTAACAATGAACTGGGCCTCAATAATGAACTTGGGCTTGGAGTGTCAATGGGCTTTGAGTACCCTTGACAGAGAACTAGGCCTTTTCTTGTTCTGAACCTATTTCTGGGCCTTTGGTTGAGTTTGGAGCAGTAGCAGCTAACAAGGTTGGGCCTGGCAGGAGAAGTGGAGTGGCAGCAACAGAAGAAGAAGTAGCAGCAGGGAAGAAAACAGTGCAATACAGCAGTGCAATGCAGCAAGGCAAGTGCACAGCAGCAGTGCAAGGCAAGTGCAAGAGAGGCAACAACAGGGCAAAACAAGGCAATGAAGAACAAAGGCAGTTAACAGGAAAGACAATGGAGAAAATTTACAAGACAATGACTAAACAAGCAGAGAACAATGCAAAATGAACCAAGGCCTAAGCCAAGGGCAAGGGAGATGGTGAAGCTAACAGAGCAAGGCTAAGGCATTCATCTAGAGTGGGAAGAGAACTAGCTTGCTCATTGTCACTGGTGAGCACTAGTTTCTCCCCACTACTCAATCAACACAATGCATCAAAGGTTTTAGCCTAACATTCCATTAAACTAACAGTAAATTAAAACAACAGTTGAGCAATGAAGGAACAAACATCTAGAATGCAAAACAGTAACACACATGTAAACAACACACATTAACATGAACAACAATTTTAACAGAACACATGATTAAACAGGAGCAACAATTTTAACAGAACAATTTTAACAACACACATGAAGAGAAAAAAACATTAACAGAACATAGTTCTGGACACTGGCTATTCCAGCATTTCACATGTATCACAAAACAGATATATTAACATTACATGGAACTAAACATGGCACTAACATGAAGATTAAAACAGGAAATTCAAACATGCACATTAACAGGGGCTTGCACAACAAACATGAACATCAAAACAGGATATTAAGAGTAAAACAAATACATGATTAAACAGGAGCACAGCACCTTAACATATGCAGTGAAATTGAAATTGAAAATTAAATTGAAACATAAACCCTAAATTGATTTTGAAATTAAAAATTAGAAATTAGAAGTGAACCTAACCCAAATTGGGTGGTTACTTGGATAGTCCAAGAACACCCTCTATTCGACACCCTTGTGTTCAATTTATACAAAAAAAAAAAACCTATGAACCCTAAATTAAAAACCCTAACTTTACAGACCTAGGGTTTGATTTTTTTTACCTAATTTGATGTGATAACTCCCAATTCTTCTCGACCCATGCTTCCATTTGTACTCCTCTACCTCTCCATAGCCTTGCTGTCGTTATTTGAAGACATGCAATCACTTTCATCAAAATCACTCGAACTCAGTGGCGTGTGGAATTGATGAAGATGATTGAAAATCATCATACGAGTTAGGTGGTGAGAGTGGGCTGTGGTGGTTAGATAATTTGGTGGCGGTTAGGTGGTAGAGATGGCTGTTGCAGGGTGATGGTGGTGGAGCAGTTGCAGAGGAGAAGGAAGGAAGAAGTCGATGGAAAGAAGGAGGGGAGTGTTTGGCGATGGGTATAGGGTTAGGTTGCTCGGGTGTGAGGCGGGTGCAGCGATTTTTGATGTTTAGCGAGACTAAGCCGTGAGATGTGGATCTGGTAGGTAGATCGGACGGTGATGCGGAGGCAAGCGAGGAGCGACCGTCGGATGAAGGGATACAACGAAACGGACGGTGCTAGATTAGGTTAGGTGCTGTAGTGTAAGGCGGAGATATCAAACTTTGATGAACAACAAGGGAGCAACCGTTGGATTCAACTACCATCTAATCTGAAGGCTTGGAATTTCAGCGCTGTGGTGCTTGACAGAGACTTCAGATTTTGAAGCTCTATGAAGGAGCGACCATCGGATGCTTCTGAGAACTGATCTGATGGCTGAGAACGGAGGCGTTTTTGTGTGTAGAAAATGAGGTTGTGCGCACCATTCTTCGCGGCTTCCTTGCGTGATTTCTCCCGGCTTTTCACTACTTTTCTGCTCTTTTTGCTCCGCAAGTCATCCAGACTTTATTTATTACCTAAAAATGCAAAATTAATTAAGAAAAATATTTATTCTTGAAAACAATGAAAATACAGAATATGGGATAAAATGTAGAATTACTGCACAAAAGATGAGTTAAATGCCAACAAAAAGGGATAAATATATACATTATTTGGCACTCATCAAATACCCCCAAACCTGAATTTTACTTGTCCTCAAGTAAAACAAAACTAAGGGAATCCTAACTATACCACTGTCGCTGGTCTCTCGAATGCATTTAGCGTATGCACTAAGCCTTTTAAACCACTAAGTGTCCCTAGTGGACGAGTGAAGTCTCGTGAAGGTTTACCAGAGGTGTGCCTACAAAACCTAAGGACAAAATATGAGCTCAGATTCCATCAAATGTGACATGTGCAAGTCAGTTTAAGCTCACAGCAAAATGGAGATGTCAATCTAGCTATCTAAGGCACAATCCTAGCACTGATAACAAAAAAAGACATGTGATAAGAGTGTAAAGTGTATCTACACATGTGTAAAGAAAGATCTGAAGTTATGACTACTAATCACCAAGAGATAGTTTCTCAGGCTAAGAACCAAGGTCGAAATCTAGCTAGCTGTCCCGACTTTACGAGAATTGTGAATGAGTTGGAGGTATTTCACAATTACTCGCGTTGTACATCAATGGCATACACCCTCCTTGCTTATTACAATGAAACAACAAAATGACTATTTACATGACTCTTATTTACATTGACTATTCTCTTTTATTTTTGGAACAAGAGATGATGGAATTGATAAGTACTTGATTTTTTTTGTATTTTTCTGATATATTTTTTTCTCTTCTTTTTTTTTTTCTGAATATATACATCGTTTTTTTTTTTTTTTTTTTTGAAATCAGGAAACACTTTTGATACATATACAAAAGGAAACAAAAGATTACATGACACTTTGCAAGAGGTAGCCCTTTTTGATGCACCCAGTTAAATTCGATGGTTGTCTTTCTTAATGTAACCTCCACCTTCTATCCCAACCAACCAAAGAACAGGCTAGTCAAGTTTCGTTCAGTATTCTAAAGTGATTGGCAATCGTAACTTCCTATCAAACACCTTGAAGATCGAGGCCATACATGTATTGGTAGATCGTGCGCGTGCAAATTTCTTATCACTATGTGAATTGTGCTAGAATCAGGGTGCCTAAATATCTAGACTAAGACTCATAATAAAAATACATATTTGCACAAGAGTCAACATTTCAAGGTAAATGAGCTCCATTTTTATGATTTTTTTCAATTTTTTTAATTTTTTTTAATTTTGATTTTTTAATTTTTTTTTGGAATTTTTCAATTTTTTTCAAAAAGAAGAAGGAGTTCGTTTTCAATTATAGCATATTATCGTGGCATCTACTCTATACCCCCAAACCTAAACTAAACATTGTCCTCAATGTTTCAAAATATGGAAAGAATTAAAATGCAACATATGGAAAGGGACATGCTGAGTAGAGTAAAAGGAGAGAGAATACCCGATTTCGGCGAAAGCAGAATTAAAACTCCGTTAATCAAGGCAAAAATCCAACATATTTCAGCCGAGATCATATTGGATTAGCAAAATATATACAAAAGGAACAAAAGGGTTTTTAAGAAATTTTATCTACTGGATTATATACAAAAATTCACCATACACCAAAAGTCTAAAGAGTTGAGGATCAACCCAAAAGAAAAAGTGTAGAGACATAGAAAGTTTCAAAACATTAAAATTGGACTTAAATGGGAGAAAAATAAAACTTTTTTTTTTTTTTTTTAACAAAGAAAATAAAATTTGGTTTTTGAATGGGAGCAAAAGAAAATTTTGGTTTTTTTTTTTTTTTTTTTTTTTTTTTTTTTTTTTTTTGAAAAAGAAAATAAAATTTGGTTTTTTTGAATGGGAGCACGCCCACTGTTGGTCTTGTGTTTGCTTTGGTTCCGCTTGGTTGAAAACTTTTGGTGGAACTGAGTCCAAAATCTCGGCCTAGAATTAGGGTACTCGGCCCACTAACGAGTTCAACTAGCGTGATCGGTTACAAGCTCAGCTGGGTTTAAAAACCCAGAATACAAAATACAAGTCCAAATTAAACAAGCTCACAAAAATTAAATACAAGCCCACAAATTAAACAAACAAGCCCACAAATAAATTATTACAAACCCAACAGAAAATAAGAGAAGCCCAAAAATTGGCTTTAATATTACATGCCCACAATTAAAAAAATTGGAAGCCCACAATTCGGGTTCTCTTAAATGGGTTACCTTTTAAGCACAGCCCAGCTGCTCTGATATTGTTGCAAAAACCCAGTTGGGTTTTGGTTCTTTTCCTTGGTGGCGTCCCAGCAGAGGAAAAACAGGTTCAGAACAGCAGGTCCAACAGCAAATGAAGTGAAGCAGATGCAGATGCAAATGCTATGCAGTGAAATGCAAAAATAGCTAATAAAACAACAAGAAAAACACAGCACCAATCCCCGGCAGCGGCGCCAAAAACTTGGTAGGCTCCTAAAAGGTCCTAAAAATTATCCCCGGCAACGGCGCTAAAAACTTGGTAGGCCTCAAAGATGGGTATATAAAAATGAAGCGTAATGAAACGGGCCTACAGTAATACCGCAAGTGCACGGTCGTCGGTTGTAGCTCGTGAAAGTACGGGTCGATCCACAGAGATTGGGAGTGTTTTGTTGTTTCTAGCTATTTTGAGTTCTAGTTGCTATTGTTGGGCTTTGGGTACCAATGGATTTTGGTAACCAATGGGTTATGATTGTGCTTTGGGCTTAGTTGGTCTTGAAGTGCACTAGGCTTTGGGCCTTTGAATGATGAACTGAGAACTTGGGCTTTGGTCTCTGAATTAGGCTTTTGATTAAGCCCACAGTTGACTGAATTGGGCCTTGAGCCTTAACGAACTGGGCTTCAACTTTTGGTTCAAACCTGGGCTTGGTAACAATGAACTGGGCCTTAATAATGAACTTGGGATTGGAGTGTCAATGGGCTTTGAGTACCCTTGACAGAGAACTAGGCCTTTTCTTGTTCTGAACCTATTTCTGGGCCTTTGGTTGAGTTTGGAGCAGTAGCAGCTAACAAGGCTGGGCCTGGCAGGAGAAGTGGAGTGGCAGCAACAGGAGAAGAAGTAGCAGCAGGGGAAGAAAACAGTGCAATGCAGCAAGGCAAGTGCACAGCAGCAGTGCAAGGCAAGTGCAAGAGAGGCAACAACAGGGCAAAACAAGGCAATGAAGAACAAAGGCAGTTAACAGGAAAGACAATGGAGAAAATTTACAAGACAATGACTAAACAAGCAGAGAACAATGCAAAATGAACCAAGGCCTAAGCCAAGGGCAAGGGAGGTGGTGAAGCTAACAGAGCAAGGCTAAGGCATTCATCTAGAGTGGGAAGAGAACTAGCTTGCTCATTGTCACTGGTGAGCACTAGTTTCTCCCCACTACTCAATCAACACAATGCATCAAAGGTTTTAGCCTAACATTCCATTAAACTAACAGTGAATTAAAACAACAGTTGAGCAATGAAGGAACAAACATCTAGAATGCAAAACAGTAACACACATGTAAACAACACACATTAACATGAACAACAATTTTAAAAGAACACATGATTAAACAGGAGCAACAATTTTAACAGAACAATTTTAACAACACACATGAAGAGAAAAAAACATTAACAGAACATAGTTCTGGACACTGGCTATTCCAGCATTTCACATGTATCACAAAACAGATATATTAACATTACATGGAACTAAACATGGCACTAACATGAAGATTAAAACAGGAAATTCAAACATGCACATTAACAGGGGCTTGCACAACAAACATGAACATCAAAACAGGATATTAAGAGTAAAACAAATACATGATTAAACAGGAGCACAGCACCTTAACATATGCAGTGAAATTGAAATTGAAAATTAAATTGAAACATAAACCCTAAATTGATTTTGAAATTAAAAATTAGAAATTAGAAGTGAACCTAACCCAAATTGGGTGGTTACTTGGCTAGTCCAAGAACACTCTCTATTCGACACCCTTGTGTTCAATTTATACAAAAAAAAAACCTATGAACCCTAAATTAAAAACCCTAACTTTACAGACCTAGGGTTTGATTTTTTTACCTAATTTGATGTGATAACTCCCAATTCTTCTCGACCCATGCTTCCATTTGTACTCCTCTACCTCTCCATAGCCTTGCTGTCGTTATTTGAAGACATGCAATCACTTTCATCAAAATCACTCGACCTCAGTGGCGTGTGGAATTGATGAAGATGATTGAAAATCATCATACGAGTTAGGTGGTGAGAGTGGGCTGTGGTGGTTAGATAATTTGGTGGCGGTTAGGTGGTAGAGATGGCTGTTGCAGGGTGATGGTGGTGGAGCAGTTGCAGAGGAGAAGGAAAGAAGAAGTCGATGGAAAGAAGGAGGGGAGTGTTTGGCGATGGGTATAGGGTTAGGTTGCTCGGGTGTGAGGCGGGTGCAGCGATTTTTGATGTTTAGCGAGACTAAGCCGTGAGATGTGGATCTGGTAGGTAGATCGGACGGTGATGCGGAGGCAAGCGAGGAGCGACCGTCGGATGAAGGGATACAACGAAACGAACGGTGCTAGATTAGGTTAGGTGCTGTAGTGTAAGGCGGAGATATCAAACTTTGATGAACAGCAAGGGAGCAACCGTTGGATTCAACTACCATCTAATCTGAAGGCTTGGAATTTCAGCGCTGTGGTGCTTGGCAGAGACTTCAGATTTTGAAGCTCTATGAAGGAGCGACCATCGGATGCTTCTGAGAACTGATCTGATGGCTGAGAACGGAGGCGTTTTTGTGTGTAGAAAATGAGGTTGTGCGCACCATTCTTCGCGGCTTCCTTGCGTGATTTCTCCCGGCTTTTCACTACTTTTCTGCTCTTTTTGCTCCGCAAGTCATCCAGACTTTATTTATTACCTAAAAATGCAAAATTAATTAAGAAAAATATTTATTCTTGAAAACAATGAAAATACAGAATATGGGATAAAATGTAGAATTACTGCACAAAAGATGAGTTAAATGCCAACAAAAAGGGATAAATATATACATTATTTGGCACTCATCAAGGAGTAATCCAGGGATGGGTGACCATCCGGGAAGTTTCCGCGGATTACCGCAGCGATGCCCGTTGAAAACTCCACACTGTTGGATAACCACAGTGGCTAAGTGGAGACAGTATCGGTAGAGGGACGGGTCATTACACCACCCTCATATCTCACCAAAATCAAAACTTTCATTGTCTCTCAAGGTCCCCCTTTTTATTTCCTACAAAATAACTACACCCTTTTTATTTCCTACAAAATAACTACACTCAACAACTCCTACTCTCAAGATCTGTCTGTCACTCACTCCTTTGCTCGATAATACATCAACTAGGTGAAACAGGAGGGCTCAAAATGAAAAGATAAGTCTTCCACAAATCTCAAATTCAAAACTATATATTTGAAACCTTTTTTAAGACTTTACTATGTACCATCCAGATAACTACTAAGGGATAATTTATTACTACACAGGTACATTGAATTTTAGAGGTTCGGTCAACTATAGTCAACGGGCAAGGTAGCGGTCAACGATCAAAAGTCAAACTTTGGCACTAAAATTTCCGAGTGTGATATCTTTCTCGTTCGGTGTCCGATTGACGCGTTCGAGTAGTCCATTTCGTGTAGCTTTTCGAGATCTATCCAATAATACTAGTCTCATATCCAAATCATTGTTATATTAATTTCTAATAATTAAGGTTCACCTCTAAATAATCGAGTCACTAGCAGCTTAATCGTCTCTTGACTGGTTTAATAGCGTTGACGAGCTTGAGGTCCTTACATGGCACAAAGCAAAAAATATAGAGTTGCTGTAGAAATCGAGAAGCTGTTGGAAGTAGGCTTTATTCGACCGGTACATTATCCTCGCTGTCTGTCTAATGTCGTTCTCGTTCCAAAGAAGAATGGTAAAATTCGTTTCTGTATCAATTTTACTGATTTAAATAAAGCATGTCCGAGTGATCCGTGCCCACTTCCGCGGATCAGAGATTTGGTGGATACAACCTCAAGGTACGGGATTAGCAACATTGGTTTCCATTTCAAAGATTTGGTAAACTAGACACTTGTTAGGATAAATATTGTAATGGAAACAATGTATTATCCTATTTAATTTTCCTAATGAAATAAAAGAGCTAGATAAAAAGAAAACCATTAAAAAGAGTCTAGTCCAGTTGAAGATATGGCGAAAATAATCATTCCAGAAAAGAATCCTAAAAACAAATTACTAATTTAGGATGAGATCGCTGACATTATTTCATGTTCACATTTTTTAGAATTCTTTGTAAATACATGATTTGTACAAAGATAAATGATGAAGATCACTTCTCATCGATGGGGTATAAGTGTTAAAAACCCGTTTTTAATTATTTTCTTCCATATTATCATCCTTGTAAGCACCCTTTGAGCAATGAATTATCTTTTTGAGTGTGTTTGCATCATGAGAAGCTAAACCCATCACTGGGACGATGGAGGGAGTTGTTTTTCACCCATATGGAAATTAAATTAATTCTTTTATAACTATGTGCATAGAATTTAATTATTTTATGATTTCAATTAATTATTTGTTATTTTGTCTGATGTCGCATACTTAGTTTTGATTACTTTTGATGCGTCATGCTCACAACTTATAACTAATGTTTTATGAAATCTACTTTGGCAAAGAATAGAGTTAATATTTCTTTTATTTTGAGCTAAAATTGTCTAGGATTAATTTTTGAACCACTTGAATATGAAAAACAGTGAAATCCTGAGTCCCAGTAAATTCTTCATCCTGTGACATTGTTTGTATATATTTTCTTATTTTTAGTATTTAAGCCTATAATCAATCTCAACAAAGTCCGAGTGAACGACAACCTTCTTACCACTATATAAAATTCGATCAGCAAATTGATACAAACTGTAGGAGCAACAAGAATTCCTTACCAGTATTTGTAAATATCTGTGTTTTGACTCAACGACCATAAGCAAACACCAACAGCTTCTTTAGATAATTCAGGAGCACCTATGTAACAAAAATGATCAAAGCCCAAGCACATTATGCAGATATCCGGATAGTGAAGTGTGTAACCTATTGAAAGTAAGTAATCTAAGCGAGACAATTTAACTCACTCTTTCCTACAGTTTTGAGCAAGAAAGTAAATATTTTTTTGGGTAACTTGCTTCTTGCTTTGCATCCAGGTGAACAGAACCAGCAAGAGCCACCTCTCTTAGGACAGGGTGTACTGCCTCAAACCTCTAAGTTTCCAACAAAAATAGATAAATTATAATCAACACGTCTAGAGTAGCATCACAGAACACATAACCATGAAGTTGAGGTTGCTCACACTTTCAATAGTTATTTAGTTTTTATGAGATAATTCCTAATTATGGGAACTATTTTATAATTTCCTAACCCTCGGGTTCGTACATGACATAGGAGTCGTGGCATGAGTCGACTTCAACGGTTCATCCCCCGTCTGGAACGGGAGGTAAGAATTCTAAACACCCGCGAATCCCCTGTCAGCGGGTTTACTAGATGATTTCGTATGCATATAAGTTGAGGACCTGAAATCGGATTTAATTTTATAGTAAAGGTAAAGGCATGGCCAAATAAAGATAAGGACTCGGATTTCATCACCGTTTCCTTCTTGCCCGCCTTAGGAACACGTAACCTACGCGAACCTAAGCCTTAAAATTTGGACTCGAACGAGACCGATAGGGTGACGAGCTTATTAGGAAAGTCGTTCGAAAAATATTGGTTACTCTTTTGAGCATACTTTGAAGTTCATGATGGTTACTGTGAGTTGAATACGCCGCCTTGTAACGCCGATGAGGCCTTGGATATCAAAGCTCCACTGAGCTTCCCTCGTCTCTATTCAACTTACCTTAACTTGGATTGATTCCAGAGAGGTTTGCTCAGATTGTAACGAATTCCTTTTCGAAAGAATATAAGCTAGTTTATAAATAATCTAAGTGGAGCCATCATGTTTTTTGTTTGCTAGATAAAATAGTCTTGTTGTGGTCGAGTCAGCCTTGTTTGTGCTTGTTTAGAATTCCTTTGCAGTTAGGATGTCGAACTGGTATAGCCAATACAATGATTATCCAACTGAACGACATGGACATTACTCTTTTTATGATCATAGTGTGAATAGTGGTTGGGCACGCCAACCTTTTCAAGGTTTTGGGTCATACCATGGTGAGCCCAATTACTATCCACACGCGCATCGGTCATACGAGAAAGAAGATTATAATACTAGTTCTTTGTCTTTAGAGGATACAATCAAATTATTGAAATGTAGTCCTTTTTATGATCCTTAAGTTCCTATTCCTTCTCTAGAAGAGTCTCTTAGGAATTTAGCTGAGTCATCATGTAAGTTAGCTGAATTGACATACAAATTAGATGAGGTGAACAACGTAGTTATGGACGAAAGAACTGCAGCGACGACTGAATCTTCTTTGGAAGATATCATCAATAGGTTAAGTGAAAACTTAGATCCATCACTTACGGAGCTTTCTTTAGAAGAGACCCTTGAGAGGATAGTTGAGTCGACACGTAGACTTGAGTTAGAGACGAACGAAAGTATTGCTCGAAATGACTTGAATTTCCAATATAGTGTATCGAATAATACTCTTGAAAATGAGGATAATTATTTGCATAATCAAGATATCGAGGTTAGAATTGGTGACACTCCTTGTATAGATGAGGTTCAGCCATTTCCATGTTATGATAATGATGAGTATGATGTGGACAATGTTGATGAAGAATCTGAAGTATTTAGGCATGGTGATCAGGAATTTGTTACTCCTATTGAGCTTGATAATGATAATGATATTTTTGGTTCAAATCCCGATAATTTTAATTATTATCCACCTATTCAAAAGGATGGGGATTTGACTAGAGATAATACCGTTTTATATGAAGTTGTACTTCCTTTTGATTACGAAGCCAATGATGGTTTAGAGGAACGAGTTTATTTTGAGTCTAGCGATTTAGAAACAACAGTCTTAGACAAAGAAAGTGAACTCGTAAAAATGAGTGAGGATGCACCTGATTACAACTTAGAAGAATCAATTGACCATTTTCAGGAATCTAATGATTTAGAAATTAGGGAAATTGTGACTAGTCTACCTAGAGACACTGAAAGCTCTAAGTTTGAGGGTGATTATCACTTTCCTGGTGCATTACCTTTAACTCTTATAAAGTTCCCTCGTGTAGGACTTGACATTTGTGCCTCAACCATCTCACAAGATTATCTTCATAAACTTTTTCCTGAACCTAGTTGTGTCCATAAGAGAGGTCAGTTGTTAGAAACCCATCCTCTGGTTGATGTGGTTAACCCAGGCTATGATACCAAGTTTGACTTTGTTTTCCCATCAAAAACTTTTCTTCCAATTGTGGGAACATATGATTTTCAGATGTGTCAGTTATTAAGTTTTGAGACTAAACCTAATTACTTTAGGAAAATAGGGTCGACACATTTTCTTAAGGGAGACCACCTCTTTCACTGTGATCAGCTGTGTGAGTCAAATATGATTGACTTAGAGGATCCCCAATTATTCAGGATTTTGTTATGTGCTTCTAAGTTCTTAATTGAGTATTTCCAGACTCTTCAGCCTGATCTTCAGAATGCCTTTGAGGAAATCTAACCAATGAAATCTTTTTATTTAGACCCTTTTATAGAGCCTGAACCTGAACCAAAACTAGATGCAGTTGTCTCAAACAAGGGTATGTTCGATGTCTTCTTGGATTGTTGTAGTTTCTTCTTCTTGTGGTTAGCACTTTTTGATCCATATGACCCACAGTTATTCCGGCTACTGCTTTATGATTCTATGAGGTGATTAATTCCTTCCGATGTCTGGCTGAAGACCTTAAACTTAGCACGTCTTGGGAGGTAACCCAATCTCATGCAATACGGTAATATCTTTCCTTAACTCTTTTGCTTCAAATGGTAACAGTTTCTCCTTGTTCATATGCTTTTAATTTTATCTTTAGAACATTGAGGACAATGTTATATTTAAGTTTGGGGGTATGGGAGAAACTTTTTAGTTGCAATAAATAAACTCCAGAGCTTAGAAATTTATGTTTATTAAGGATGGTACTAACCAATCTAAGTGGATGGAAGCATATTGGTTATAGGAGTTGAGGAACCAATCTTATTAGATGGAAACATCTAAAGAGTCTATTCATAAAAGCATAGAGCTCAGGTGTTAGAATTTAAAAAAAAAACATGGTAGTTTCGCCATATCTCGTTGAGTCCTTTTTACCTTCTATTTTTATTTTCTTATAAGTGATTGGGTGAAATAAAGTGATTGAGATACAAAAAAAAAAAAAAAGACCAGACCATCAGACCAACCGGAATAAATTCAATAAAGTCGACCACTGGAGCCCATGTATATGCCAGTTTTGTTGAACTAGAGTTAGGATTATCACCCGCTGGTTCCCTTGTATATGCCAGCTGTGTTGATATTAGTCAGACCGGTATCTCAGTCCATTAGGATAGGTTCACCTTAGTCAACATCAAAACCATCTATGTTTTTCTCTACATCCATCTTCTTAATCTTTCCATGTGATTGGTTGACTCCGGTACAGAAACTATTTGAGTAGAGCTCTGTCACTTATATGAATTTTAGTATGCTTGAGTGCAAACTCGTGTACAACAATTGGAATTTCGCATCAGGGTACTTCCTCCTGTAGTCAATGAGAGTATGTCAACCAAGGAGATTCTTTAGTGCCTTCCAAGGTTTTGCGTAGATAGCTAGGGTCCGGAGTAAAGGTTTTGTGGATACACCTCTGGTAAACCCTCCGGAGACAACACTCCACCGCTAGGGCCACCTAGCGGTTTAACGGCTTGTTGCACGTGCTAAGTGTAGTCATTTTTATTTTTCTAGATTAGATTTGCTCGAGGACTAGCAAATAATAAGTTTGGGGTATTTGATAGACACATTTTTGTGACCGAATTGTCCTCAATTTTCAGTATTGTTGGTACTCGATTTTCTACTTATTATGGTGTTTTATGTGTTTGTAGGTATTTTTGGAAAATAAACATTTTTGGAAAATTCGGCTCGAAAAGTTGGTATAGGCACCCGGAGGACACATGTTATTCGGACTCTCAGTTTTGGATAAGGGGCACCTAACTGATAAGGGGCACCCCAGGGAGCCAACTGCTAATCGCACCCCATTACTGGTTAAGGGGGATCCATCTTCTTCCTTGATTTGGAAAGAAAAATTGGCGGAAAATTTGGTTTCAACGGTGAAGGATTTATTATCTTTAAGATAAGAATATCTTCTTGCCTTACAAACATGAAGTTTTGAAGAAAAAGGAAGTTATCTTGTACTAAACAAGAAAGATATTCTTAGAAGATTTTATCTTGGATTTTATTCTGCGAATTAAAGAAGATATGGGTTTAGTAAAGACATATATAGAATAAAGAGAAGGAAAAATTCATGAAGATATTTTCAATTAAAAAGAAGAAGATTTTGGAGTTATGGAAGAATAATTTGAGTGTTGTGTATTTGTGTGTATAAATAGAGACCTAGAGAGCACATTTGGGGATGGAGATTTAGGGAGACATTGAGCACATTACAGAGCTAGGAATTTCGGGTTGTAGAGAATAGCCATTTTCTGCTGCTGTGAAGAACATAAGACGCACATAGAACAGTCGTTGTTGCTACAGTGTCAGCGACAACACTCATTTATCGTTCTTTGTAACAGCCGGTTTGTAACAGAAATAAGTGTTACAAACCCGTTTTTAATTATTTTCTCCCATATTATCATCCTTGTAAGCACCTTTTGAGCAATGAATTATCTTTTTGAACGTGTTTGCATCATGAGAAGCTAAACCCATCACTGGGACGATGGAGGAAGCTGTTTTTCACCCATCTGGTAATTAAATTACTTCTTTTATAACTATGTGCATATAATTTAATTGTTTTATGATTTCAATTAATTATTTGTTTTTTTTGTCTGATGTCGCATGCTTAGTTTTGATTACTTTTGATGCGTCATGCTCACAACTTACAACTAATGTTTTATGAAATCTACTTTGACAAAGAATAGAGTTAATATTTTTTTTATTTTGAGCTATAATTGCCTAAGATTAATATTTGAACCACTTGAATATGAAAAACAATGAAATCCTGAGTCCCAGTAAATTCTTCATCCTGTGACATATTTTGTATATATTTTCTTATTTTTAGTATTTAAGCCTATAATCAATCTCAACAAAGTCTGAGTGAACGACAACCTTCTTACCACTATATAAAATTCGATCAGCAAATTGATACAAACTGTAGGAGCAACAAGAATTCCTTACCAGTATTTGTAAATATCTGTGTTTTGACTCAACGACCATAAGCAAACACCAGCAGCTTCTTTAGATAATTCAGGAGCACCTATGTAACAAAAATGATCAGAGCCCAAGCACATTATGCAGATATCCGGATAGTGAAGTTTGTAACCTATTGAAAGTAAGTAATCTAAGCGAGACAATTTAACTCACTCTTTCCTACAGTTTTGAGCAAGAAAGTAAATATTTGTTGGGTAACTTGCTTATTGCTTTGCATCCAGGTGAACAGAACCAGCAAGAGCCACCTCTCTTAGGACAGGGTGTACTGCCTCAAACCTCTAAGTTTCCAACAAAAATAGATAAATTATAATCAACACGTCTAGAGTAGCATCACAAAACACATAACCATGAAGTTGAGGTTGCTCACACTTTCAATAGTTATTTAGTTATTATGAGATAATTCCTAATTATGGTAACTATTTTATAATTTGCTAACCATTTATATGAGTTACTAGATTTATAATGGATCATTTGAGTTACCAAAAAAGATGTAGTTAGGAAACTCATTATTAGGAAAACCTAGATTTGGTGTAGTGAGACTAGGCATATCGCAAATAGGTCCCAAACTTTTGAAAGAAATTTCTAATACAAAATTTGAAGGCCTAAGCGGGGATTTTGGTCTCATTGATAGGCCTAACCATGTGCTTACCTTTCGTATACTGAATGTGTTTGGAAGTGGTGTAAGAGAAACCGGAATCTGGACACCTTCAGATGGAATTATAAAGAATATAAGTTAAAATGGTACCAGGGAAAACGGGAATCTGATTCCGACGCATGAAAATCTACATCGGATTATATGTCCCTGAAACACTACAGCCATTACTAAAGGTTGGATCAATCCTACAAGTGAGAAAAGGTTGAGAATAGGAATTCCAGTAAGAGCTGGTTATACTGAATTTGTGAGGATAACAAGAAATTCTCATTCCAACTCAGCTGATGTCACTGAATATTGCATTGACGTTTTTAATGCTGCAATTGGGTTGTTACCATATGATCTCCCTTATGAATTTCATCCATTTGAGAATGCCAATCATAGAGCTGCTGGGTCTTACAACGATCTTATATATAAAGTCTATCTCCAGGTAATTACTTCATTTATAATTTCGTTTAGCATAAAACGATTTTTTTTTAATTTTTTTTAATTATATATATATATATATGTTGAATATTCATACAATCTTGTCTAATTGCATGTTTAACAGAATTTTGATGTTGTAGTTGGAGATGTCACAATCACAGCGAATCGGTCACAATATGTAGATTTTACACTACCATGTGTGGAAGATGGGACATCAATGATCGTATTGACAAGGAAGGATTTTTATAAAGAAGCCTTGGTATTTTTCCTTCCATTGGAGGGGAGACTTTGGCTGACAATTATTGCTTTCTTTGTTTATATTGGTTGTGTGATTTGGATTCTCAAACATAGAGGAAACCGGGAGTTCAGAGGAGGGCCTTATCCTATATATCAGATGGGAACAATGCTTTACTTTACCTTTTCGATGCTTTTCTTTGAGCACAGTAATGGTTTTCAGCCTCATGCTTTCTTTTTATATTTGTAGGAATTACTGTTTAGTCCAGTTTTTCATGACCCAGTTAATGACTAGTCCACCCGTGAAAAACATTTACTCGTTAGTCCAAAAACATGTTTTTGGACTAGATTTTTTAATCTCTAGTCCAAAAACTTTGTA
Organism: Papaver somniferum; assembly: GCF_003573695.1. Classification (NCBI taxonomy): domain Eukaryota; kingdom Viridiplantae; phylum Streptophyta; class Magnoliopsida; order Ranunculales; family Papaveraceae; genus Papaver; species Papaver somniferum. The sequence continues at coordinate 3,717,397 of NW_020651082.1, read as the reverse complement.
AAGATTATAAAGTGTGTTTTCTAAATGCCTAAAACACTCTTCCAGATCTAATTAGTATCAACACATGTAAATGTTGCTAGTAGTATGTTACTACATACTATTAGTATCAATACGGTGATACTACATATTAATATGTATTGTACTAGTAGTAACAAAAATATGTTACTAGTAAATTAGGTAACTACTTTACTATACTAGTAGTATACTAGTAGTAATATGTAGTACTAATATTAATATGTAGTATACTAGTAACTAGTTTACTAGTAGTACTACGTATGTTACTACATAAAAATATGTAGTACTAATATTAATATGTAGTATACTAGTAGTTAATATGTAGTACTAATATTAATATGTAGCTTACTAAACTAGTATACTAGTAGTAACTAGTTTACTAGTAATAATATGTAGTACTAATATTAATATGTAGTATCAATATATAACTTAACAGTATTGATATGTAATATAATATATATTGATACTACATATTGATACTACATATTAATATGTAGTATCAATACATAACATTTATTATATGTAGTACATAACATATTGATACCACATATTGATATGTAGTGTCAATATGTCGATACTACATATTGATATGTAGTATCAATACGTAACATAACAGTATTTATTGATATGTAGTGTCAATATGTAGATATTGATATGTAGTATCAATACCTAACATAATAGTATTTACATGTAGTAACATATGTTAATGTTACTAGTAACATATGTAGTAACATATACTACTAGTATGTAGTAACATACTAGTATAGTAGTAGTATACTAGTTACTACTAGTATACTAGTAGTACTAGTAACATATACTAGTACTAGTACATGTAGTATCAATACGTAACATATACTAATACTAGTATTATTAGTACTATACTAGTAACAAATGTAGTATGTAGTAATATATGTAGTAACATATGTAGTATTATATGTTAGGGTTAGTAGAGTAATTTTACTCTTTTCAAAATAAATTTGGACTAGCGAGTAAATATGTTTTCCCGCTGGACTAGCCATCAACCCGGGCCTGGTTTAGTGGACTAAACAACAAAGTTTCCTTTACATTTTTGTAGAGACTATTGAACGTTCTTTCTTAAACTTTCTTTCACCTTTTGTGGCAGAAGAAAAGGTGCTAAGCAGTCCAGGTAGATTTTTAATGATTTTATGGCTTTTTTATGTATTCATTCTAAGTACAAGTTACACGGCGAGTTATTCAGCTATGTTGTTGGCTAATAGATTTCAACCAACCTTCACTGATGTTAGCCATCTCATCAAGAATAGGTACAATGTTGGATACAAGAACGGTTCATTCATTGAGGGAATGCTAAAGCAAATGGGTTTTGATGAGTCTAATCTGAAGGTGTGTCACGCGCCAGAAGGATTGGATGAAGCTTTCTCAAAACAGAGACAAGACGGAGGTATTTTGGCTGCATTTGATGAGCTTCCTTACATTGAACTCCTACTCGCACAATATTGTGATAAGTACACCAAGGTTGGAGATATCTACCCGACTGGTGGATTTGGTTTTGTAAGTATTCTCGCAATCTCTCTCTATACATAGTCTCGCACTCTATAATTTCTGATTAGTTTCGAACTCAGATCATTATGTTATCATCCAAAAATTTTACTTGTACTACAATGACATAACCAAGTCAAAATACTATGAATACAATATGTTATTATTGTATTAATGTTTATTATATACGTATTCCTTTGCAGGTGTTCCCAAAAGGTTCTCCTTTGGGACTTGAAATTTCAAGGACAATCCTAAGTGTAAGAGAGGGTAAAGAGAAAATGAAAAGGATTCGAAATGCTTGGTTCGGGATTAAACGAAGTTGTTCGGACCATAATTCCTTGGGATCTTCATATGGTCTTACTCTTTATAGTTTTCGATACCTTTTTGTCTTTGTTGGAGTTATTTCACTGATTCCATTACTTGCATACTTGCTAAGTTTTCTACATAAAAACAAAACAATCTTGACCTCTCCAAATACTTCAATTATTCGAAAAGTTATAAAGTTGGTGGGAAAATTCAACGGGGAGGATGAAAACCGCTTGAGATACTATGAGTACCATGCTGGAATCGGTAATAAAGAACGGAGGGAAGTGCCCCCGCCCTAGTGACCTTAAACCCATGTCATTAGATTTGCAATTGAGGATAGTCTTTGTTTTTCTTGTTAGTTTGTATCTAACTATTTGGATGGTAAAATATTTCTACCTCAAACACGAATCTGATGGTGATTAGTCGATGATCGAACCGCTACCTTTCTCTCCACGTGAACAGTGAATGGAGGTACCTGCAAAAAATCCTCCGATGCTTAAGTTAGCTAGAGTTTTTCACAAGGGTTTGTGTAGAGAAGATTGCATACCTTTTAGGGTTGTGAACCCCTGTTTTTATATGTTTCCCATTAGGGTATTACTCTAATGAAACGTTTTTATTTTCCCTGCATGCTTCCTGGCATAAATTATATTTATTTTTCCACGCATGCCTCTTGGCATTAATTTGTCATGCATGCCTCCTGGATTATTCCGGAATATTCCCTGTCTAGATATTTCCAGAAGCTTCCTCCAGGGTTATGGAATTATCCAAAAAAGATGGGTACAAGAGGCAAAACCCAAAAAATAGATGAAATGGGCTTAAGCCCACGCAGTGAGGCGGAAAAATCCAAAAGAACAACTGGTTTGGGCGGATACATCCTATCCTAATGAATCAGCTGGCTTATGACTCGGATCGGCTCGTTTCCAACTTGGCTCGGCTCGGCTAGCTGGGGCGCAATTCCTACAGTTTAAATGATCAGGGTGTAAACGTCCGAGGTGCACGAAATTATCATACATGGCGAAGCATTGGAGAGTTATTACTATGGCCGGACGGAGGTGGCCGGACGAAGGTGGCCGCCGACAACCTATTGCTGCAACCGTTGCAGGAGAAGGTAATTGTGACGTTGTCAAATGACGTCATGATGATGCAGTTAACGGTCCAGTTAACGACGTCATGACGGAATTATAAGAGGCTTTCCGGATTGGTTAGTTTGCTGACGGCATCATGACCTGCTAACAGCGTTATGACGTGCTTCTGACGACATCATACAGTGGATTGCTGACTGTATTCTCTACTGATGTGGCATTCAACCCGCTGACGTGCCAATGGTAATATTTTCGCTGACGTGGCACATTGATGTGGCATTTTACCGCTGATATGGCAAGCTGATGTGGCATTTTACTGGCGACGTCGTAAGCTGACGTGTCATCTTACTGATGACATAGCATGCTTACGTGGCACCTTACTGCTGACGTGGCAGTGGTGATGGGGATCCTCACTTGCTTGATTTGAACCTATGTAAATGGGCTTCTATGTAAGGTGTTTGTGAAGCCTTGTTAGCCATACTTGGTTAATAAGAGGAGCATATTAAGCCCAAATAAGCCAATTTCTAGTGTAAAATATTAGGGTACAAACACTAACATCTGAAACACATGAATGTTTGTTGTTAGTTTTTTCCTGTGTCCAAGTCCAACTGTCTTATTGTGGACATCTACGGTAACTTGATTTAACGTTAACTCTCTTGATTTAGTAAGAATAGTTATGAGTTTAAAAAATATACTATTAAATAGGTTCAAGTTAGTGAGTCGACTATATGATCCATCAAGTGATCTGATGGTTTTCAAACTTCCTCCCGTATGGGAGGTTAGAGATCGAACCCCTTTAATAAGGACCACTATTCTATCTTAAAAAAAAAGGACAACAACAACTACGACTTGTACTCTTGTCAACTCACTTTTTGCTCTCCCTCTAATAATTCATTTTTTATATATCAAAATGATGTTAAGGGAATAATTTGTGGGTGCACTGTACGACAAATGCCTGACTTAGTCACAGTAACTGTAGAAAATCTGATATCAAAGACTTCATGAAAGAACACAAAACTAACTCGCAAATAATTCTCTTAATTGATGTAATTCGACTCATGTCTCAACAACCTATTTATATGTTTAACAAACTTGAATCTCAAGCAATAAACACTTTCCTAACTTAATCAAACTCTAACAAAATATTCTTCTAGAATATTCTCGCGTAAACAGACTCTAAAATCAGTAATACTTGCATCTCAAGTTTACTTCTAAATACCATACTATCGTGTTAACCAAACTAGTTGATCAGCGCACCGTGTCAACAACTCTTGTTGACCCACTCAAACTCTGTCAACTCTCATAGTTGATCCCTGTCAATTGTATCAACAATACTTGTTGATCCTTAGTGTAATCTTCATATTATCTTAGTTTAACCTTAAACATCCTCCCTTAAACCAAGATACTATTTACCAATCATTCCTAGCTTTCCACGCAAGTAAATTAAAGTGTTAGACTTCAAAGACTTGGTGAAAATATCATCCACTTACTCTTGACTTTCACAAAACTCCACAACTATCTCCTTGTGTTGATGGTGGTTTTTAGTTCAGGGGTAAAATTGTAAAACCTCACATTTAATGTGCCGTCACTCTGCAAAGAAACAGAGTCATGTAAAGTGATGAGTGTTACACCTATCCATTGGCGTATTTATTGAGCAACTCAATATGTTCACATGAAATTTATCCAGACTAATACATGTAAGCAACAATCCACCATGGATTAGTAGGTGCAAAGTCCTACCCAAAATCAGAAAGCAAAGAATAAAGGAGCCGCGGAGAAGGAGCAACAATGAGAGGAAGTATGGCCATGCCATAGGCCAACCGGCGCCACTTGGACACGCCCCATGCTACCCAACCGTCCCTTACTCCTTTGTCGACCAATCAGATCGCTTTAAACCTGCCACACTCCCATGAGTTGTGGCTGGGCCCATACTTGCAGGCCCTATTCCCCATCGACCAATCAGGTCGCATTAAACCTACCACGCACACCAGAAGTATAGCCACACTCGTTCTTGGCCGGCCCACTCTTTTTATTTACCAATCAGGTTGCTCTAAACCTGCCAAAATATTAAAAGAGGTGGAATTGCGTCAAGTGGTCACCATGCCAAATTGGCTTCCCAAAGATTGTACAAACAACTGGGAACGTTTGGTAAACAATTTGAGTATGGTCTACATGCCAAAAGTTTCGTATGGATGTCTAGCATAACATACTAAAAATTAAAATCATTCGGAGTAACGAGCTAAAAGATACAGCATAAAAGGCGAGCTAGGTCATGGATGAAAACTGACATAATCCCTCCTGAATTCTTCCTGAGTTTCACTGTCGGGCTATTTTCACCTTCTAAACGAGCTCAAAACCTAAATATTCCAGCAATGGGAGACAGGAAATTATTTTCTGATCATAATGGATGGGCGGACCGTCAAAATCCGAGTTCGTACGATAATTCTACAACGATTTTAGTGAGGGTCCCACATCTGAATTTTCTGATTACGAAATTTCATGAGTTAACACAAATTTATGTGAATCATCTCAGCCATCCAAATTGTCTAGCCAACTTAAATGGTTTATATTTAATTTGATCCAATCATCTCGGCCATCCACAGCCACATGTCGCATGCCTTATGCGCTAATTAGGGTTTCGGCATGCCAAACCCTAATTTAGGCAAAGTTGATACGCCAACCAAGCCAAAACAATGGTCCACAGGGCATTGGGATTTATGTGGCCACTGAAACTGATGTTGCCACACCACATTTGAGTCTAACACCAATGTTCCAAAATTTAGTGGCCATGGCTACGCCAGGCGCTACTTGCACCATCATGCCGCTGGCATGCACAAACTATGCCAGCCATTCCATCGTGCCACTGGCATGCACGAACTATGCCAGCCATGCCACAGTACCACTGGCATGCGCTAAAGGCGTGCCGCGGTACCATTATCAGGCGCCAACAGAAGGGAGCCATAATCAACGGCTACCCTTCCTCATGAGATGCAATCTCATCCATCCAAGTTCTCCACCGAACTGACAGACTTGTGGCAAGTTTTAGGCGACCAGACGCTTAAATATAGTGGCCACGGCTACGCCAAGCGCCACTTACACCACCGTTCCACTGGCATGCACGAGCTACGCCAGTCATGCCGCAGTGCCATTGGAATACACAAAAAACGCCAATGTGCCATTACCAGGCGCCAACAAAAGATAGCCATAATCAATGACTACCCTTCCACATGAGATGTGTTAGAGCACTGCTCGGTCAAACTCGAATGCGTTGCTATCTCAAGCATGTTTGTCAATGTTAGTGATCAAAACTATAAGTCTTGATTTCTAGTCTATTATAGCTAAGTCTCGGACTAGGATAGTAAGTGTAGTTGAGCTCAAGGACTTCATGGCGATTTATAATACAAGTGGAAGAAGTACTCAAGTAACCTGTGGAACTTCTCGACAAAAAGGTATGTGAAGACTTGAACTTATCTGTCACTCAAAAGTCTATATATTCTATCTCCTACTTCTTGATACAAAAGTCGTATGCTATATATATAGAATTAGATTATACACATTTGGTATTTCGATCCGAGTATACCTTGCCTATCTATATCTCTAAATATGTGTTGGTAAGAATTTCGCTTCGACCATGTTTTTATTTACCTAGTGATGCAAGTCATTTATGTTTCGATCATCTTGAAAATTGCTTTGACGAGAAATAGTGTAACAACTATATAACGTCCTCTAAGAATGTTTCAATGATTGGAATGAGAGTTTAGATTACATAACCATAGTGGACATAAGTATGTTGTGGAAACATATATGTGCATAAGTCCCATGCTGTAAACCGGATAGTATCCAAGTCCGCGAACTGCCGAAGTTCTCAAACCCGAGAATTTCTGCTGAGTTATTAAACTATGTTGCGTGAGCCAAGTCCGTGAACCCAGTCCGCGAACCAGCGAAGCTCTCGAACCCGAGAATTTCTGCTGGAGTTTGAAAACTCTTTCCAGTACTTCAAGTCCGCGAACCTAGTCTGCGAACTTGTATAGGTTATATATCTAAAGATGATTTCTGAACTTAACTCATAAATACTAAGGAATGCTTTTGCAAACCGTGGATATAAAGTTCATGAACCGATTCATGTGAATCGAATCATCTTTGCTTCAATTGTGTCTTGTGTAGTACATGAGATTTCCTTGCAATTGAACAACTCTCTAACTAGTTCATGTGAGTTTGAACTAGTTATGGTGAAGAAGAAAGTGGTTCGTATGAAATGCTCAAATGGCTAGCCTTTTGGTTGACTATTATTGAACCAACAATGTACACGTTTGGGTACGGTTTACGAACCTAGAAGCGTGCAGTTCATTTGTGTATGACAAGCTAATATTTCGATCTAACGGTTGAGATATTAGCTTGAATCTAAATCAGGATTTCATCTAACGGTGGATAGCGTTTGCTTTGTGAGCAAGGCGAAACCCTGATTTGAAAGACTATATAAGGTGACATCTAGCAACTCTACAAACTAATCCCCACACGTCTGTGTGTTACTAGTTTGTAAGCTAGAGTCGATTCTCCTTTAACCTTTGATTTTCTTCTTCTAAAACCAGGTCAAAGACTCAAAGACTTCATTGGGATTGTGAAGCCAGACCGATACTACTTTTATCGTAGTTGTGTGATCTGATCTTGCATCTTCTATCGTACGAGTACAATCAGATTGATTGGCTTGATATCGTGAGATTTTTCCAATAGTAAAGATATACAAAGTAATCACAAACATCTTCGTCTCATTGTTTGTGATTCCACGATGCCTTGTTTCGCTACCATACAATTAAGATTGTTGTGAGGTGATTGATTAATATAGGCTGTTCTTCGGGAATATAAGACCGGATTATCAATTGGTTTCTGTTCACCTTGATTATATATCAAAAGACGAAACAAAAAATTTAGGGTTTTTCTGTGGGAGACAGATTTATCCTTTGATAGACTTTTCTGTGTGAGACAGATTTGTTTATTGTTAAAGCCTGCGATTTTGGGTCGTAGAAACTCTTAGTTGTGGGTGAGATCATCTAAGGGAATCAAGTGCGTAGTATCCTGCTGGGATCAGAGTTGTAGGGGTGCAACTGTACCTTGGATCAGTGGGAGACTGATTGGGGTTTAACTACAGTCCAGTCCGAAGTTAGCTTGGAGTAGGCTAGTGTCTGTAGCGTCTTAATACAGTGTGTATTCAATCTGGACTAGGTCCCGGGGGTTTTCTGCATTTGCGGTTTCCTCGTTAACAAAACTTCTGGTGTCTGTGTTATTTCTTTTCCGCATTATATTTGTTATATAATAGAAATAATACAGGTTGTGCATTAGATCAATCAATTGTATAATCCGACCTAACGGTTGTTGATTGATATTGATTGATCCTTGTATATTGGTCTTTGGTACCATCCAAGTCTATCTCTCTTTAATCGAGACTCGCAGTTTGCTTGAGTAAGATTAGATCGAGAGATTGAGATATAAAATCTTTGATATATCTTTTTATTGATTGAGTCTGACTGTCTAGTTGATTCTCATAAAAAGTATATTCGAGTTTTTCCATACAGATTGCTCAGCGAAATATTGGGTGGTATTGTTAGACCCCCGCCTTTTCAATTGGTATCAGAGCAGGCAAACACCGTAAACCTAATAAGTTTGTGTTTGTTCGTTCCTTATAAATTTCCCTATGGAAATTTCTTTGGAAAACTTGCTCTTGGCATCTGTAACGCACGGCAGAATTCCGTAAAGATTGTTCAAAAATTACTATGGTCAAAACCTCTGATAGTCTTACTTCATCTAAAAGGGAAGTTTTAGATGATAAGGATCAATCAGAAGGAATAAATAAAAAGAAGGAAGGATTGAGAAAACGCTCAATACGCTCAAGGATATGGAACCTCACTAGATTAACTCTTGATCTCTATGAGGAATACTATCGCAATGAATCGATTGATAAAGATTTGTTCCAAGCGTTCGAAGGAGTTTTTAATTTCTTAGAAAAACTTAAATCGGTTAAGTCTAAGAATCTTTCCGAAAATGGTTCTGTAAGTGTTAATACTCTGCAACCCAGAAAATGGAGGCATCCTTCTGCTAGCCAGAACAAACAAAGGATAGAAAGCTCTAACTTCCATGACTATCATCATTATTTTGATTATATACAACAGGGACTGTTCACACATATCAACAAGAAATGTCGCATGAGAAGTCCTCTGCACATTCTGCCTCTTGGTAACAAGCTGGCAATTCCCCATTTGTATATATCTTGGAATGGGGCAAGAAATGGTTTGTGTTGTGTAGAGGTTTGTTATTCGTTTTAGCTTTCCATTCACATCCGTTGTCATTCACTTGTTTTTTTACGGATTGCATATCCTTTGTGCAAATGGCTAAGGAAATCCTATCCTTCTTATGGATTGCGGTTCATAAACGGGACCAAGCCCATGTGTGGTCCTTTTAAAGAAGAAGTTCGCGCACCCTAGTCTTCTTCCTTACCCGTTTGCGTACGTGAACCTAGGGTTTTGTGTTTTGCCTCCATTAAAGATTCTTTGAAGTAGTTGAAAGAAAAGGTGTTCAATTCTCTTTCCAAGTAAGTAATATCCTCTTGTTCCTTTCAATTTCCTAGATCTATGATGTATTCTAAGGGCACAAAAAGGAGTTCCAAAAGGTCAAAATCCTCTAGTTTGAATCCATCTTGTGATCAAAACTCTCTTATAATTAGGTTTGTGGATGATTCCTGTGCTAGAGTGTTTGTTAGAATTGCTTCAAAAGTTTTCATTCTAGAAAAGAGGTTGGATTTCTCTAGTGAACATGAAGAGGATTTGGTATGTTTTTCAAAATTCAAGCTTGGAAATATCTTTGATGGTCTTGGTCAAGGATTTGATTCTCTTACAAGGATTTTCTATGCCAATATACATGATGTTGATTACAACAAGATGGAATTCAAATCCATGATTGGTAGAGAAAGGTTCCTTGTTGATAGAGAATTAAATTATAGGATTACCAAAATCCTGTTGGGAAATGTGCATCTCCCTAGACCATGTGATGAACGTCCATCTTGTGATGATATCTTGGTTGGGATGTGTGGAAAGAAGGTGGTTTGGAGTCAAGGAAAGTTTCCTACTAATTATCTTAGTATTGCCTTGATGGCTTTTGGAAAACTTGGTATTCCCAATCTTTGTCCCTCCACAATTGAAAATTCTTGGTGGAGTCGCGAACTTGCGGAATTAGTTTACTTTCTTGATTCGGGTATTCCAAGTCTCGATATTTGTGGGTTCATCATCTTTCAAATGATCTCAATGACTTCACCCGTCAAAATGTTGGGTTACCCTTGCTTTGTTAGTCGTATTTTCCATGATCGTGGGTGTGATTCTATTGGCAACTCTCTTGGGGTCCCCAAACCGGTTCGTCCGTGCACTTTTAGGCGTGTAAGGGAAAATGCTTACAAGCGATAAATAATTGCTTCTCTTGATTTTAGTGACCCTACCACCGTGAGCCTTCTTCGAAAAATCCATAAAGGTGTGTGTAAGGTTTATGTAAGAGTAAAGTGTATACAAGAACAATTATCCTTGGTTGCAGCGAAGTTTCCCGAGCTCAAGGAAGATTTGAACGCAATTCAAGCATCTTAAAGAATATCTGATGAGGAAAAAGATGAGTAATTCGTGTTCTTTTGTTGCCTAGTATGCCTTCTTTTTGGCTTAGTTGGAAGAATAACTAGTGCTTTTAATAGCGATGATTGTGACTACACATAGCTATTATTTTTCATCTTCTTGTATTATTTTTTAGGTTTTTTGGTTTAAAATTCTAAAAATATTTGGAGGATGATGGTTTGCAATATTTAATCTTTGGTTTGTTATATTGCAATGCTTATGGGATTTGTGTGTTTACGTCCTTGAACTATGTTGTCCCATATTTTGTCAAAAGTAAAGTCGTTCATGATCGGTATTCATGTAATGATTTAAGGGTGAATAGACTTTTGACAATCACAAAAGTTAAGCCTATATTGTCAATTCTTTGATGGAAGATACGTTAAATCTTTTGTGAACAAGGATAAAGTCTATTATTGTTACGCAAATAATGATTGAAAATATAATTGATCCTTGTATATTTCACAGTATTGATCTTCTTTGATTCATATCCTATGAAATACTGTGAGGCCCCGTAATATGTCTTATGTTGAGCACGATACGACTAAGTTGATTATTTTTTTTAGCTTGGTTGGTTGTTCCGTAAGGTATGTTATGTTGAGCATTTGTAAACTAAATTAATCATCTCGTTTGGTTATTTAGTTATTTTCTCCGTAAGTTCTTTTATGTCGAGCAAAACAAATGACAATTAAATTGATTACTCTCGTGATTAGTTTAGTTGTTTGTATTCCAATTAGATTAATTACGAGATCTCTTGTAATTAGTCTAGTTGAGCATTCATATATTCCATAAGATTTTTCTTGTGTCGAGTATATGAACGGCTATCCTAATCATTTTCCAATGGTTTTGGTAGTCATATGTTCCGTAAGTTTACTTATGTTGAGCATAAATAATTAAGTTGATCACCTTGTGTGTTTAATTTGATTGCGTATTCCAATTAGATTAATCATGGGTTTACTTGTGATTAATTTGATTGAGTTTTTTGGATATAGAAAATCACTTATCATGGTTTTTGGTGTCCAATAAAAAATCCTTCTTTTATCTCAAAATTAAGGTCGCTCTTGTTGTTCCCTTGGGAATGACATCAAATGGGGGAGAGTTCTTTTGAAATTGTGCTTAATGGTCATATCTTGAGGGGTGTGCGGCTGTATAATTTTAGAGGGGTTATCTTTTATCTTTAAACTCCTTGATGAATGCTATTAGCTTCGGCTATATGATTGCATCTAAATTAAGATGATGTGCGTCTTTTCTTTTAGTCATGAAATATCTCTTGTGGAAATTTCATTATGATCCCGTTCTTGTACCTTTTCCAATTTTATTGACAAAAAGGGGGAGAATTAATATGTAGTTCACACTACAAATACATATGGTTTTCGGATCATTGTGTAAGGGGGAGTGTTTTCCATGATCGAGATGGAGTATTGACTAAGGGGGAGTGATACATATCACCATAGTATTATTTTTGAAGTTGTGATACAATTGGACTTTGACACTGTGTAGTAATACTATGACACTGTATAACAATGATCGAGAATCTCGAGTTTTTTCATTGTTATAGCTATGGATCTTCAATAACGGTGATGCTAAACTTACAACCTTTGGGATCATTGGAGTACTTGGAAGGACGAATATTTCAAGGAATGTTGAAGATTAGACTTATGGCATAGGAGCTACTAAAGTTTCATTATCTTTTTTGTATTCCATATGTATTGATAGTTTTATCAGTAAAATTGACAAAGAGGGAGATTGTTAGAGCACTGCTCGGTCAAACTCGCATGCGTTGCTATCTCAAGGATGTTTGTCAATGTTAGTGATCAAAACTATAAGTCTTGATTTCTAGTCTATTATAGATAAGTCTCGGACTAGGATAGTAAGTGTAGTTGAGCTCAAGGACTTCATGGAGATTCATCATATAAGTGGAAGAACTACTCAAGGAACCGGTGGAACTTCTCGACAAAAAGGTATGTGAAGACTTGAACTTATCTGTCACTCAAAAGTCTATCTATTCTATCTCCTACTTCTTGAGACAAAAGTCGTATGCTATATATATAGACTTAGATTATACACATTTGGTATTTCGAGCCGAGTATACCTCGCCTATCTATATCTCGAAATATGTGTTGGTAAGCGTTTCGCTTCGACCATGTTTTTATGTACCTAGTGACGCAAATCATGTATGTTTCGATCATCTTGAAAAGTGCTTTGACGAGAAATAGTGTAACAACTATATAACGTCCTCTAAGAATGTTTCAATGATTGGAATGAGAGTTTAGATTACATAACCATAGTGGACATAAGTATATTTTGGAAACACATATGTGCATAAGTCCCATGCTGGAAATCGTCTAGTAGCCAAGTCCGCAAACTTCCGAAGTTCTCAAACCCGAGAATTTATGTTGATTCATCAAACTATGTTGCGTGAGCCAAGTCCGCGAACCTAGTCCGTGAACCAGCGAAGCTCTCGAACCCTAGATTTTCTGCTGGAGTTTGAAAACTCTTTCCAGTACTTCAAGTCCGCGAACCTAGTCTGCGAACTTGTATAGGTTATATATCTAAAGATGATTTCTGAACTTAACTCATAAATACTAAGGAATGTTTTTTATAAACGTGCCTATAAAGTACATGAACCGATTCATGTGAATCGAATCATCTTTGCTTCAATTATGTCTTGTGTAGTACATGAGATTTCCTTGCAATTGAACAACTCTCTAACTAGTTCATGTGAGTCATTTGAACTAGTTATGGTGAAGAAGAAAATGGTTGGTATGAAATGCTCAAATGGCTAACCTTTTGGTTGACTATTATTGAACCAACAATGCACACGTTTGGGTGCGGTTTACAAACTTAGAAGCATGCAGTTCATTTTTGTATGACAAGCTAAGATTTCGATCTAACGGTTCAGATATATTAGCTTGAATCTAAATCAGGTTTTCATCTAACGGTGGATAGCGTTTTCTTTGTGAGCAAGGTGATAGACACATTTTTGTGTCTAATTTGTCCTCAATGTCCGTATTGTTGGAACTCTATTTTTGTACTAATATTGTGTTTTTATGTATTTTTAGGAAATAAACATTTTTGGAAAATTCGGCTAGAAAAGTTGATTTTGGCACCCGGAGGACAAGTGTTATTCGGACTCTCACTTTTGGATACGGGGTAACCTAATTACTAAGGGGACACCACTGTTTGCTAAGGGGACACCTTCTTCACGATTTGAAAAAATAAAATTGGCGGGAAAATTGGTTTATCAACTGGCAGAATTTCAATCGACAAAATGAAGGTGTTGTGGTGCGATTCAATGGCTCAAACTTGGTAGGAAGATGTGATATAGCTTAAGGAACACAGTATGGGTGTCAGAATCGATCAATTTAGGCTGGAATTCTCGGTTCGATTCACCAAACTCAAAACAGAGCAACACACACTGAACACGAGCTCAAGTGTGTTTCTGCTGTGTATGGAGTGATGTGGAGGTGCGGGAAAGCTTCCGAGGCATGAAGAAACTAATTTGGAGCGTTTTGGGAGCGAGTTAACGTGTGGAAATTCTATAAATGGTAAGTATTCTCATTTTTGGGTAGCAAAGAATAATCGAATTAAAGAGAAAATATACGCAATCAATGGTCGGATTTCTTGCTCCAAAACACTATAAATACAAGTATCGGTCATTGGGAAGAGGGGTCTTATTTACCGCAAAACCAAAACTACAATCAAAATGGCGCCGCTGCCGGGGACTTGTATATAGATTTATTTTTATTTTTTTAGGTTTATTTTTTTTATTATTTGTTCCTTTTTACTTTGTCTTTTTTTCTTTGATTTACAGGTTCAAAGTGGAGCACTAAGGACTTGGAGAGGAAAAAGCTTAAAGCGAAAAGCGAAAAGAGAAGAAAAAAGGACAATTTTAGGATTTAATTTTTTTAGAGTGTGTAAGGAAAACTGTAATTTTTATTTATTTATTTTGGACTTTGGACTTTAAACAATTGGACTTTATTTCTTTTTTTAACCCTACGGAAGGGTATTATTAAACAAAAAAAAAATTATATAAACTGTGTGCAGGGAAGGACGACGATTACTATATCGTCTCGGCCCCTCGGGTTCGTACATGACATAGGAGTCGTGGCCCGAGTCGACTTGAACGGTTCATCCCCCGTCTGGTACGGAAGGTAAGTCCATCGAAACACTCGCGAATCTCCTGTCAGAGGGTTTACTGTATTCCTTAAGGTGATTCATTGATTGAGGACGAATTTGGACTGTTTTTAAATTCCTAGTAAAGGTCAAGGCCTGGCCAATACAAGATAAGGGTTCGGATTTCATCACCGCTCCCTTCTTTTCCGCCTTAGGAAAACGAAACCTAACGCGAACCCAAGCTTAAAACTTGACTAGAACGAGACCGATAGGGTAACGCGCTTATTAGGAAAAAATTTCGAAGGATATTGGTTACTTTCTTAAGCACACCTTGAAGTTCATAATGGTTTCTGTGAGTTGAATGCGTGACTGCACCGCCTTGTGATAGCGGTGAGGCCTTGGGTATCAAAGCTCCACTGAGCTTCCCTCGCCTCAATTCAACTTACTTTGACTCGGATTGATTCCAGAGGGGTTTGCTTAAATTATAACGAATTCCCCTTCGAGAGATAGAAGCAAGTATAGAAACAATCTAAGTGGAGCCATCATGCTTGTTGTTTGCTAGATTTTATAGGTTTGATTTGGTCGAGTCAGCCTTGTTTGTGGTTGTGTAGAATTCCCTTGCAATTAAGAATGTCGAACTGGTATGATAGAAGCCAATACAATGAGTATCGAACTGAATTTGAATATGGACATCATCAGTTTTTTGACCATGGTGGGAATAGTAGTTGGGAACGCCAACCTTTTCAAGGTTATGGTTCATACCATAGTGAGCCCAATTACTATCCACACACGAATTGGTCTTACGAGCAAGAAAATCAGGAATATTATAGTACTAGTCATGCGTTTTTGGAAAATTACTTAAAAACTAGTCCTGATTATGACATTTCTAAACCTGTTCAATCTCTAGAAGAAACCTACCAACAAATTCGAAGGGAGTATGAACGTGCAGTTATTTCAAGAGAAGAGAGTACACAACGGTCTAAGATATTCAATGAGACTTGTGAACGTATAAGTGTTACGCTCAGTGAAATTCAAGCACGTTTAGAGGCAGAAAATGAACAGTTAGCTAATGTTGCTCAAAATAATCTAAATTTCCAAAATAGTGTTTCCAATTCTACCCTTGATATCAATAGTGAATATTTGCCCAATCTAGAGAACGAGGTTAGAATAAAAGACACTACTTATTTAGATAAGGTTCAATCATCTTTGTACTATTATGATGATGAGGATAGTAGTAATGAAGAATCTGAAATATGTAGGCATAGTGATCAGGAATCTATTAATCCAATTGAGCTTTATAATGATTATATTATTTCTAGTTCAAATCCAAATAATTTT
Organism: Papaver somniferum; assembly: GCF_003573695.1. NCBI lineage: Eukaryota > Viridiplantae > Streptophyta > Magnoliopsida > Ranunculales > Papaveraceae > Papaver > Papaver somniferum. The sequence goes on along the minus strand of NW_020651082.1, from coordinate 3,701,382 downwards.
TATGATTATTCACCTATTCAAAAGGACGAGGATTTGATTAGGGATACCACTGTTTTAGACGATGTAGTTTTTCCTTTTGATTACGAAGCCGATAGTGGTTTAGAGGAACGGGTTCATTTCGAAAATACTGTTTTAGAGTCTAGCGACTTAGAAACAATAGTCTTGGAAGAAGAAGATAGACCCGTAGAGATGAGTAAAGATGCACTACCTGATAATAACTTAGAAGAATCTCTTGAATATTTTAAGGACTCTGAAGATACGGAAATTCAAGAAATAATTAGAGGTCTATCTAGAGACACTGAAAACTCTAAGTTTGGGGGTGATTATCACTTCCCTAGTGCCTTACCTTTAACTCTCAGAAAGTCCCCACACTTAGGACTTGATATCTGTGCCTCGACCATTTTACAAGATTACCTTCATACTCGTTTTCCCGAGCCTAATGATGTCCATGAAGGAGTTCAGTCGTTAGAAACCCATCCTCTGGTTGATGTGGTTTGCCCAGGCTATGATCCCCAGATTGACTTTGTTTTCCCACCAAATAGTTTTCTTCCAACTGTGGGAACGTTTATATTCCAAATGTGTCGAATATTAAGTTGTGAGACTAAACCTAAATGCTTTAGGAAATTAGGACCGACACATTTGCTTAAGAATGACCACTATTCTCATTTTGGTCAATTATGTAAGTCAAATATTATTAACTTAGAGGATCCTCAATTATTTAGGTTATTATTGTGCGCTTCTAAGATCATATTTGAGTTTTTCCAGACTCTAGGACCTAATAATTTGGATCCAACCTATGAAGAAACGCAGCCAATGAAAATATTCTATTTAGACCCTTTCATAGAACCTGAACCTGAACCACAATTAGCAATAGTTATCAGGAAACTAGGTAAGGGCATGCTAGTGTTGTTCATTTCGTTGGTTCACTGCAGTTTCCTTTTGTCAGCTCTTTTTGGTTTTAAAGACCCACAGTTATTCCGTCTACTGTTATACGGTTCGAGTTGACTAAACCTTTCCTACGTCTGGCTGAAGACTTTAAACTTAGCACTTCTTGGGAGGTAACCCAATCTCATGCAACACGGTAATATCCTTCCTTAACTCTTTTTGCTTCAAATGGTAACATTTTCTCCTTGTTCATGCTTTTAGTTTCATCTTTAGAACATTGAGGACAATGTTAGATTTAAGTTTGGGGGTATGGTAGAAACTTTTTAGTTGCAATAAATAAACTCCGGAGCCTAGAAATTTATGCGTATTTAGGATGGCACTAACCAATCTAAGTGGATGGAAGCATTTTGGTTGTAGTAGTTGAGGAACCAATCTGAATAGATGGAAACATCTAAAGAGTCTATTCATAAAAGCACAGAGCTCAGGTGTTAGAAATAACATGATATTTGCACCATATCTCGTTGAGTCCTTTTCACTTCTATTTTTATTTTGTTTTTAAACTATGTACTCTAAGTGATTAGGTGGGGCCCACGATTCAAGTTGTTACCAATGCTAGGGTGAATTAGAGTGATTGAGATACCATGAAAAAAAATAAAATAAAATAAAATATTGAGACCAGACCATTTGACCAAAAGGAATAAATTCAATAAAGTCGACCTCTGGTACCCTTTTATATGCCAGTTGTGTTGACCTAGAGTTAGGTTATCGACCACTGGTTCCCTTGTATATGCCAGTGTGTTGATATTAGTCAGACTAGTATCTCAATCCATTAGGATAGGTTCATTTTGGCGGAGGCCTTCAGACAGATATGGGAAACGCCGTTCACTTAGTAAACATCAAAACCATCTATGTTTTTCTATATCCATATCTTAATCTTTCCATGTGATTAGTTTGAATCCGAATATGATGTCCATAGTGCAACTATCTGAGTAGAGCTCTGTCACTTATATATGAATTTTAGTATGCTTGAGTGCAAACTCGTGTACATCAATTGGAATTTCGCACCAGGGTACTTCCTCTTGTAGTCAATAAGTATGCCAACCAAGGAGATTCTTTAGTGCCTTCCAAGGTTCTGCGTAGATAGCTAAGGTCTGGAGTAAAGGTTTTGTGGGTACACCTCTGGTAAACCCTCCGGAGACAACACTCCGCCACTAGGGCCACCTAGGGGTTCAAATGATTTTCCTTTCTAGAATAAATTTGCTCGAGGACTAGCAAATAATAAGTTTAGGGGTATTTGATAGACACATTTTTGTGTCTAATTTGTCCGCAATGTCCGTATTGTTGGAACTTTATTTTTGTACTAATATTGTGTTTTTATGTATTTTTAGGAAATAAACATTTTTGGAAAATTCGGCTCGAAAATTTGATTTTGGCACCCGGAGGACAAGTGTTATTCGGACTCTCGCTTTTGGATAAGGGATAACCTAATTACTAAGGGGACACCACTGTTTGCTAAGGGGACACCTTCTTCACGATTTGGAAAAATAAAATTGGCGGGAAAATTGGTTCATCAACTGACAGAATTTCAATCGACAAAATGAAGGTGTTGTGGTGCGATTCAATGGCTTAAACTTGGTAGGAAGATGTGATATAGCTTAAGGAACACAGTATGGGTGTCAGAATCGATCAATTTAGGCTGGAATTCTCGGTTCGATTCACCAAACTCAAAACAGAGCAACACACACTGAACACGATCTCAAGTGTGTTTCTGTGTGCATGGAGTGATGTAGAGGTGCGGGAAAGCTTCTAAGGCATGAAGAAACTAATTTGGAGCGTTTTGGGAGCGAGTTAACGTGTGGAAATTCTATAAATGGTAAGTATTCTCATTTTTGGGCAGCAAAGAATAATCGAATTAAAGAGAAAATATACGCAATCAATGGTCGTATTTCTTGCTCCAAAACACTATAAATACAAGTATCGGTCATTGGGAAGAGGGGTCGAGAGTTTGGGGAAGGCTAGGAAGCAAAGAGAAGCGAAAGAAAATCACACAGTGCAAGTTTCTGCTGCTGCTGGCGAGAGGAAGAAGATGAAGAACTGACGCTACAGAAGCGTCGTTCTTCAACAGTTCCCGCAGCAGTTCTATTGTGTCGCTGTTTACAACGCTGTGTATGTATCGTTCTTTCCTACACTTAAGTTTATGCAGCGCAACAGTTAACAACGCAATTGTAACGCTTATAACTGTTGCAAAATCTCTGTTTAGCATTTTCTCATCATTTTATCAACTTGTTGGGCTATAAAATTGTATTTTGAGAGCATGATTAATATGAGAGGCTAAACCCCAACACTGGGATGATGGAGGAAGCCGTACTTTATGCATATAAAAATTATATTAAATTCTTTTATGACTTCTTGCACTTTTATTAAATGTTTTATGATTTTTCTTAATTGATTGTCATTTCTTTTGATGGTTTATGCTTGGTCTTAGTACTTTTGATATGCCATGCTTTCGATTTACAGTTAATCTTCTAAAAATCTACCTTGGCAAGAATGAGAGTCCTTTTATTTGAACTATAACTGTTTGGAAAAAAAATAATAATTATATGAATAATTATGGTGGAATCCTGAATCCTAGTAACTCTTGATCCTGTGACAATTTTGTATATATTTATGTTTTAAAAATCTATTCAAGTCCGAGCAACGAATTCTTATTTACCGCGAAACCAAAACTACAATCACAAGGCGAAACCCTGATTTGAATCTCCTTTAACCTTTGATTTTCTTATTCTAAAACCAGGTTAATGACTTAAAGACTTCATTGGGATTGTGAATCCAGACCGATATTACTTTTATCGTAGTTGTGTGATCTGATCTTGCATCTTCTATCGTATGAGTACAATAAGATTGATTGGCTTGAGATCGTGAGAGTTCTTCGATAGGCAAGATATAAAAGTAATCACAAACATCTTCATCTCATTGTTTGTGATTCCACGACGTCTTGTTTCGCTACCATACGATTAACATTGTTGTGAGGTGATTGATTAATCTAGGATGTTCTTCGGTTATATAAGACCGGATTATCAATTGGTTTCTGTTCACCTTGATTATATATCAAAAGACGAAACAAAAATTTTAGGGTTTTTCTGTGGGAGACAGATTTATCCTTTGATAGACTTTTCTGTGTGAGACAGATTTGTTTATTGTTAAAGCCTGCGATTTTGGGTCGTAGCAACTCTTAGTTGTGGGTGAGATCAGCTAAGGGAATCAAGTGCGCAGTATCCTGCTGGGATCAGATGCGTAGGGGTGTAACTGTACCTTGGATCAATGAGAGACTGATTGGGGTTCAACTACAGTCCAGTACGAAGTTAGATTGGAGTAGGCTAGTATGTGTAGCGGTTTAATACAGTGTGTATTCAATCTGAACTAGGTCCCGAGGTTTTTCTGCATTTGCGGTTTCCTCGTTAACAAAACTTATGGTGTATGTGTTATTTATTTTCCGCATTATATTTGTTATATAATAGAAATAATACAGGTTGTGCGTTAGATCAATCAATTGGATAGTCCGACCTAACGGTTGTTGATTTATATTGATTGATCCTTGGATATTGGTCTTTGGTACCATCCAAGTCTATCTCTCTTTAACCGAGACTCGCAGTTTGCTTGAGTAAGATTAGATCGAGAGATTGAGATATAAACCCTTTGATATATCTTTTTATTGATTGAGTATTATTGTCTAGTTGATTCTCATAAAAAGTATATTCGAGTTTGTCCATACAGATTGCTAAGCGAAATATTGGGTGGTGTTGTTAGACCCACGCTTTTTCAAGATGCAATCTCAGCCATCCAATTCGCCACAGAACTGACGAACTTGTGGCAAGTTTTAGGTGACTAGCCAAGACGATCCTAATAGCATCACATGCTATTTTCCTGCGGCAAGACTCTTGATTTTGGCTTGCCACACGTAGCAAAGTGCTACATGTTTTCCACGAAAACACTCGAGACATCAAACATGTCACAAACTGGGGGATACTCATCAGGGTATTGGTCTGGCGGTTTACAACGTGCGGCGTGCAATACGCACGTTACAGGAAAGTGTCATGAAGCGGGACGGTTAGTGATGGAAAGAAATAATGGTGTAAACGGATCCACTTTCTTCATCATGGAAGCATATTTTCTAACGGTTACACGTTACTCCACTCTTCCATCATTCAATCGTTTCCACTTCCTACGAGACCAGGGTAAGTTTTTTTATGACTTGTATAAATAGGTTCACCTATTTCTACCAAAGGACAAGTTTTTGGTCGGCAACAACATAGTATCCATAAATCATCAAGAACTGATAGCTTTTCACTCTGCAAGCAAGTTCCACTTTCTGATACAAGTCATAAAACAAACCACATCTTCAAAATTAACCATTTTGGTCTCAACACTCTCTTCGCTTCCCTCCCTAAGACCAACCCTTCTCCTTCACTCTGTGACCGAACCAAGCCTGGAACGGCCATTTCTCGGTTTAGGACAGGATTGTACAGATTGATCTCTCGAATCAAAGGTACTTTCGTGCAGTGCATTGTTTAGGGTTTAGATTCGTTTCTCATCCACACACCCAAATTTACCAAAACCAGCAGAAACAGTTTTCACCCACAAACAATTGGCGACCGCAGTGGGAGTTTAATCTCTCGGTTGCAATACTAATTTCCAATTTCATTTTTCTATCTCAATTTCAAGATGGAAGATCTCAGGTGCGGGTCAGCAACAAACCCTGATGCCACCGGTGCTAAAAACGCCCTTGATATCAACGTTCCTTCCAGTGACATCAATGTACCACCTGTCAGCATGACAACACCCGCGACGCCGCAGACTCTACCACCAACACCAGCGACGTAGGAAACTTTACCTCAGGCGTTACACCTCCGATCAACATAGCCATAGCCATAGCCGCTGCCACCACCCCCATTGTTTCTTTAAGTGTGACGCTCCCAGTCGTCACCAGAGTTTTTGTCACTCCACCATCAGGACGAGAGACCGGAGGAGCCAGAGGAAGGCAACCCCCTATTACCATTGCTCATTTAATGGAAATACAAGAAGTTTTTTCTAAGGCTCAGACGGACATGGATACAAATCAAAAGGAGCGAAACAATGAACATCTGAATGATTAGTCAAGGGATTCAGAATTTGGGCGTTAGATTGTCATAAACCAAATGTGACCGAACATCAATTGGTGGAGTTGTGCATTAATGCTTTTTGGGGACTCTGTTCACAAAACCATGTAATCTATGATGGAGCATGTGTGTGAGATTTTTTTATTTCTCCAAGGTGCAGCGCCGACATATATTTTCAAGCTCTCATCCGTGTTGCGTTGGTGCTTCGAACTTTGCCCCAGGAGCCGCTTCAAATTTTCGCTCCAGATGCCGCTCCGCTTCAATGTTTTGCTTCCAGAACCGCTCCGCTTCAACGTTTCGCTCCAGAAGCCGCTCCGCTTCCACGTTTCACTCCAGGAGCCGCTTCAACGTTCTCCCTAGAAGCCGATCCGCTTCAACTTTCCGCTCCAGGAGCCGCTTCAATGTCTCACCTCCAGAAGCCGCTCATCTTCAAAGTTTCTCTCCAGAAGCCGCTCCTCTTCCATGTTTCACTCCAGGAGCCGCTTCAACGTTCTCCCCATAAGCCGCTCCGCTTCAATGTTTCGCTTTAGGAGACGCTTCAACGTCTCACCTACAGAAGCCGATCCTCTTCAATGTTTCATTCCTGAAGCCGCTTCAGTGTTCTCTCCAGAAGCCGCCACTCCTTCCTACTAAGGTTCGTTCCCGTAGCATCCACTCCTCCCTGTCAAGGATTGTGATCGCAGCCATCCAAATCTCTTCTGATCACAGCTGCTGCCAAGAACAGTTGCTGCTCGTTTGAGCTTCACCATAGCAACAACCACTACAAAGAATATTTCGTCCATGTGATGTTCCAAGCATCCCATCCAGGAGATTACGATAAACTTGTATCAAATCACAGGGGCGTGGATTCAAGGTGGTACAATCAAAGTAAGCTACACTTGGGGACTGAATCCTTCTTCAGGTTTAGAAGTTTAAACGCAGTCACCGCCTTACCAGCAATGGAAGCACATCTTCCACGAGGAAATATGCTCAAGATAATTACACATGGGGACTTTTGTCACGCTGCTTACTCGCGGGAGAGCCTGATACACCTAAAGACCAGTCGTGCGCGAAGGACATGCCTAGCGGAGACAGAGCTAAGTAACTATCCTTAAACTAATTTTTTATATCTATTAGGCATATCAAATAAGTTTTAAATCTCTTAGTGTTGAGACGTGTAAATTCCTCAACACTCACTACTGTTTTTCTAGGCATGCTTCCTCAACACATCCTTTCCTCTTAGTGTTGAGACGTGTAAATTCCTCAACACTCACTATTGTGTTGCTAGGAATGCTTCCTAAACACATCCTTTCCTCTTAGTGTTGAGACGTGTAAATTCCTCAACACTCACTATTGTGTTGCTACGCATGCTTTCTCAACACATCCTTTCCTCTTAGTGTTGAGACGTGTAAATTCCTCAACACTCACTACTGTGTTGCTAGGCATGCTTTCTCAACACATCCTTCCTCTTAGTGTTGAGACGTGTAAATTCCTCAACACTCACTACTGTGTTGCCAGGCATGCTGCCTCAACACACCTTTCCTCTTCGTGTTGAGACGTGTAAATTACTCAACACTCACTACTGTGTTTTCAGGCATGCTTCCTCAACACACTCTCCTGTTGGTGTTGAGACGTTCAAATTCCTCAACACCACTATTGTGTTGTCAGGCATACTTCCTCAACACATTTTTCCTATTAGTGTTGAGACGTGTAAATTCCTCAACACTCACTACTGTGTTGCTAGGAATGCTTCCTCAACACATCTTTCCTCTTAGTGTTGAGACGTGTAAATTCCCCAACACTCACTACTGTGTTTCCAGGAATGCTGCCACAACACACCTTTCCTATTAGTGTTGAGACGTGTAAATTCCTCAACACTCACTACTGTGTTGCTAGGCATGCTTCCTTAACACATCCTTCCTCTTAGTGATGCGACGTGTAAATTCCTCAACACTCACTACTGTGTTGCCAGGCATGATGCCTCAACACACCTTTTCCTCTTAGTGTTGAGATGTTCAAACTCCTCAACACTCACCACTGTGTTGCCAGGCAAACTTCCTCAACACATTTTTCCTCTTAGTGTTGAGACATTCAAACTCCTCAACACTCACCATCCGTGTTGCCAGGGAAACTACCTCAACACATATTTTTCCTTAGTGTTGAGACGTGGAAATTTCCTCAACACTCATCATACGTGTTGCCAGGAAAACTGCCTCAACGCATATTTTTCCTTAGTGTTGAGACGTGGAAATTTCCTCAACACTCACCACTATGTTTCCAGGAAAACTGCCTCAACACATATCTTTTCCTTAGTGTTGAGATTGCAAATTCCTAAACACTCACCACTGTGTTGTTAGGCATACTGCCTCAACACATCTTTCCTCCTAGTGTTGAGACGTTCAAACTCCTCAACACTCACTTTTGTTCTCATAGTGCTGACGGATTCACCACCTCAACACTCATCTTTGTGTCAAGGATCACTGCGCCAACACTCCATGGCATCACCACCCTGTGGCCAATCCAGAAGTATGCAAACACAATGATCATAGACTACTCATGCCTCCTGCCAAAGGTTAGTTGAATTTTCCTGGCAATCTCTTAATGTCTTCCTTTTCGATTTTTATCCTCATATGTCACCATCTCATGCTTACCCCGCAACAATGCCACTGTTACGTGATAAGCATGGGACTTAATGTTGATGGTGGTTTCTAGTTCAGGGGTAAAATTGTAAAACCTCATATTTAATGTGCCGTCACTCTGCAAAGAAACAGAGCCATGTAAAGTGATGATGTTCACATGAAATTTATCCAGACCGATGAATGTAAGCAACAATCCTCCATGGATTAGTAGGTGCAAAGTCCTACGCAAAATCCGGAAGCAAAGAATAAAGGAGCCGCGAAGAAGGAGCAACAATGAGAGGAAGCGTGGCCATGCCATAGGCCAGCCGGAGCCACTTGGCAACGCCCCATGGTTCCCAACCGGCCCTTACTCCTTTGTCGACTAATCAGGTCGCTTTAAACCTGCCACACTCCCATGAGTTGTGGCTGTGCCCATACTTGCCGGCCATATTCCCCATCGACCAATTTAGAAGTGTAGCCACACTCGTTCTTGGCCGGCCCCCTGTTTTTATTGACCAATCAGGTTGTTCTAAACCTGCCAAAATATTAAAAGAGGTGGAATTGCGTCAAGTGGTCACCATGCCAAATTGGCTTCCCAAAGATTGTACAAACAACTGGGAACGTTAGGTAAACAATTTGAGTATGGTCTACATGCCAAAATTTTCGTATGGATGTCTAGCATAACATACTAAAAATTCAAATCAATCGGAGTAATGAGATAAAAGATACAGCATAAAAGGCGAGCTAGGTCATGGCTGAAAACTGACATAATCCCTCCTGAATTCTTCCTGAGTTTCACTGTAGGGCTGTTTTCACCTCCTAAACGAGCTCAAAATCTAAATATTCCCGCGAAGGGAAATAGGAAATTCTTTTCTGATCATAATGGATGGGCGTACCGTCAAAATCCAAGTTCACACGAGAATTCTACAACGATTTTAGTGAGGGTCCCACATCTGAATTTTCTGACTACCAAATTTCATGAGTTAACACAAATTTATGTGAATCATCTCAGCCATCCAACTTGGATAGCCAACTTAAATGGTTTATATTTAATTTGAGCCAATCATCTCGGCCATCCACGGCCACATGCCGCATGCCTTATGCATCAATTAGGGTTTCGACATGCCAGACCCTAATTTAGGCAAAGTTCCTACGCCAATCGAGCCAAAACAATGTTCCACAGGGCATTGGGATTGATGTGGCCACTGAAACTGATGTTTCCACACCACATTTGAGTCTAACACCAATGTTCCAAAATTTAGTGGACATGGCTACGTCAGGTGCTACTTGCACCATCGTGCCGCTGGCATGCACAAACTATGCCAGCCATTCCACCGTGCCACCGGCATGCACGAACTATGCCATCCATGCCGCAATCCCACTGTCATGCGCTAAAGGCGCCACTGTACCATTATCAGGCGCCAACAGAAGGTAGCCATAATCAACGGCTACCCTTCCTCATGAAATGCAATATCAGCCATCCAAGTTCGCCATCGAATTGACAGACTTGTGACAAGTTTTAGGCGACCAGTCGCTTAAATCTAGTGGCCACGGCTACGCCAGGCGCCACTTACACAACCGTGCCACTGGCATGCATGAGCTATCCCAGTCATGTCTCAGTGCCACTGGCGTACACCAAAAACGCCACTGTGCCATTACCAGGCGCCAACAGAAGGTAGCCATAATCAACGACTACCCTTCCTCATGAGATGCAATCTCAGCCATCCAAGTTCGCCACCGAACTGACGGACTTGTGGCAAGTTTTAGGAGACCAGCCAAGACGATCCTAATAGCATCACATGCTATTTTCCGGCGGCAAGACTCTTGATTTTGGCTTTCCACACGTATCAAAGTGCTACATGTTTTCCACGAAAAACACTCAAGACATCAAACATGTCACAAACTGGGGGATACTCATCAGGGTATTAGTATGGCGGTTTACTGCGTGCGGCGTGCAATACGCCTGTTGCAGGAAAGTGTCATGAAGTTGTACGGTTAGTGATGGCAAGAAATAATGGTGTAAACGGATCCACTTCCTTCATCATGGAAGCATAATTTCTGACGGTTGCACGTTACTCCACTCTTCCATCACTCAATCGTTTCCACTTTCTACGAGACCAGGGTACGTTTTATTACGACTTGCATAAATAGGTTCACCTATTTCCACCAAAGGACAAGTTTTTGGTCGGCAACAACTTAGTATCGAAATCACCAAGAACTGATAGCTTTTCACTCTGCAAGCCAGTACCACTTTCTGATACAAGTCATAAAACAAGTCACATCTTCAGAATTAACCATTCTGGTCTCAACACTCTCTTCGCTTCCCTTCCTAAGACCAACCCTTCTCCTTGACTTTGTGACCGAAGCAAGCCTCGAACGACCATTTCTTGGTTTAGGCCAGGATTGTACAGATTGATCTCTTGAACCAAAAGTACTCCCGTGCAGTGCATTGTTTAGGGTTTAGATTTGTTTCTCATCCACACACCCAAATTTACCAAAACCAGCAGAAACAGTTTTCACTCACAAACACCTTGTTACTTACAAGCTCTCTGATGTAATGAAACTTAATATCAATGTGCTTACTCCTTCCATGAAGCACATGATTCTTAGTTAATGAAATTGTAGACTTGTTATCACAAATTATTGTTGTAGGTGTCTTCTGTTCTTGAAACAATGCCTTCAGCATCATTCTCAACCACACAGCTTGTGTAGCACAGTTGATAGCAGCTAAATATTCAGCTTCTGTTGTAGACAAAGAAACAACTTGTTGCTTCTTTGATGACCAAGAGAAAAAACCAGTTCCTAACTGAAATCCATAACCTGATGTGCTCTTAATTTCTTCCTTCTGTATCACCAGCCCAATCACTATCAGTAAATCCAACCAATTTTGGATTACAAAGCTAGTTGTTCCTCTAACATATCTCAAAATACGTTTTGCAGCTTGTAAATGTGACCTACTAACCAATCCAACTGCATACATGATATCAGGTCTTGTAGCAGTCAAATATCTCAGACATCCAACAAGACCTTTAAAGTATGTTGAATTCACAAGTTCTCCTGACCCTTCTCTTGTCAATTTCAATCTCTCCTCTACTAGTGTTAAGATTGGATTGCAATTATGCATCTTGAAACGCTTTAATATTCCTTCTGCATATCTTTGTTGAGTGATAAAAATTCCTCTTTAAGTTTGTTGTACTTCTATGCCAAGAAAATATGATATTAAACCAAGATCTGTCATCTCAAACTTCTTCACCATATCCTCCCTGAATTCATTGATCATCTCAGAACTATTTCGAGTGAAAATAAGATCATTTCCATACAAACATACTATAATATGATTTCCAAGAGTACCACCTTTCAAATATAAAGTATGCTCATGTGGACATCTTGTTAACCCTTTCTTAATGAAATAAGAATCTATTCTTGTATACCAAGCTCTTGGTGCTTGTTTCAAACCATACAAAGCTTTTTTTAGATTGTATAGTTCATTCTCCTTCCCCTCCATAATGTAACCTGCTGGTTGTTCAACATAAACTTCTTCTTCCAAAACTCCATTCAAGAATGATGACTTAACATCCATCTGAAAAATCTTCCAATGCTTCTGTGCATCTAAAACAATTATCATTCTTACTGTATGAAGTATTGCAACTGGTGCAAATACTTCTGAGTAATCTACTCTTTGTCTTTGTCTATATCCCTTAGCAACTAACCTTGCTTTCAGTCTATCTACTTCACCATTTGACTTGTATTTTGTTTTATAAACCCACTTAACACCAATAGGTTTCTTTCCTGGTGGAAGTTTTATCAGTTCCCATGTGCCATTCTTCTCAATTGACTTTACTTCTTCATTCATGGATTGAATCCAACCTTCTTCTTTAGATGCTTCTTTCATAAGTTACAGGATCACAATGTCCAAACAATGTAAAGTTCACCACATCCTCATCAATGTCATCATCTCTTGATATTACATAATCATTCAACCTAGCAGGTATAATATATTTTCTTCTTGGTCTTGTAGTTTCTTGTTGTGGTATTGATTCTGTTCTTGCTTCTTCATGATGTTCTTCAACATTGTCTTGATTTTGCACTTCTTCTTCAACTACAATTGGAACTGATCTGACAACAGGTGGATCAACATTCCTTGTTATGTTTGGATTAACATTATTTGTTGACCCAGTATTTCAATTCCATTGTGAATCTTCATCACATCTCTGCTTGTAATTTCTTTTCCTGTCTCTGGATTAAACAATTTATATCCTTTGGTTACTGAGCTATAACCAACAAGAATACACTTTTCATTCTTGTCATCCAACTTCTTTCTAAGTTCTTTAGGTATATGTGCATATGCAATGCACCCAAAAACTTTCAGATGTCTTACACTTGGTATTGTACCTCTCCAAGCTTCTTCTGGTATCATATTATTCAAACTATTTGTAGGACATTTGTTAAGTAAGTATATTGTTGTATCAACTGCATAACCCCGGAAATTCTTTGGTAAATCCTTTGTTCTTCTTATAGTTCTTTCCATCTCTATTATGGTTCTATTCTTCCTCTCTGCAACTCCATTTTGTTGTGGTGTATAGCTTGCAGTTAATTAATGTTGAATACCATGTTCTTCCATGAAACTATCAACTACAGTATACTCTTTTCCTCTATCAGTTCTTAATATCTTGATGCTCTTACCAATCTGTTTCTCAGTATATGCTTTAAAACTTCTAAAAGTATGAAAAGCATCACTCTTTTGTTTAAGCAAATATACCCATGCTTTTCTACTAAAATCATCAATGAAAGTTATGAAATAGTTATTACCTCTATGTGATGTAACTTTTATAGGACCACACAAGTCACTATGAATGACATCCAATTGTTGTTCAGCTCGTCTAGCTTTGTTAACTGGGAATGGATCTCTATGTTGCTTTCCAAGGATACAATTCTCACATTTTTGTTCTAGAAGTTTAATGAAAGGTAACCCTGACACCATCTCCTTCTTTGCCAAAGTTTGTAAATTGTTAAAGTTCACATGTCCCATTCTCTTATGCCATAACCAAGAATCGTTATGCACACTATTGTAGCAACTTTTCTTTTGATGCTGGATATTTAAAGGAAATAATATATTTTGGTCATCTGTACTTTTGCTATCAACCTTCTTCTTTTATCTCTGATGAAACAAAGAACATTGTAAATATTAATAGAATATCCTTTTTCAGATAGTTGACCTATACTCAGTAAGTTTTGATGTGAACCTGGTACATAAAACACGTCCATGATATATTCCTTTGAACCATTCTTAAGAACAATTCCAATTCTTCCTTTTCCCATAACTGAAATTTTAGAATTATTACCAAACTTCACGGTTGATCTTACAGACTCATCAAGCTTATCAAATAAGTCTTTTCTGCTACATATATGATTTCCACAACCAGTATCTAAGTACCACTTAAGTTGTGGTTGTTCTTCTGTGTATGACATGCAAGTAGCATGTTTTTATCCTTTTTTTCTTCTTCTTCTTCTTCTTGACTTTCTGCTATGTTTTCTTTGAAATTTTCTTTGTAGTTATTAGCAACTGTCTTCTTGGTTTTGTACACTCAGTAGAAATGTGTCCAAAATCTCCACAACTATAACATTGTATTCTTTCTCTATCTAATGGATTCCTTCCCTAGTAACTTCCACTATTTTATCTTCCTCCATTATTGTATCTTCCTTGAAAACCTTCAGCATTAGGTTTTCCTTGATTTCTTCTCCAGCTAACTTGACTCTCAAGTGCCTCTTCAACTTGTTTTGCAGCAGCTGTTTTCTCTAGCAGTCTTTATTCATAAGCTTGTAATGAAACCAACAACTCATCAAGATTCATAGTTGCAACAGTGTTGCATTCTTCTATAACAGTAACCTTTGATTCAAACTTCTCAAGAAAGCTTCTAAATATCTTCTCTACAATGGTTGAGTCTTCTATAGTATCACTATTAGCTTTCATCTCATTGACAAGATTTAATGTCTTTGATAAAATCTATGATATTGTTTCAGTAGTCTCCATCTGCAATAATTCATATTTTATTTTCAAAGTTTGTAATCTAACCTTCTTGACCTTGTCAGATCCCTTGTAATAACTTATCAATCCATCCCATGCTCTTTTAACTTCTTTAATGTAGATAACTTTATCCATGAGAGATTCAAGAATACCCTGATGAAGAATATATGTAGCTTTAGATTTTCTTTATATCTGACAAAATATTTGCTGCATTATGATGACATATCGTCTATAGTTATCGGAAAATGAGTTTCAACTCCCATGGGAATAAGAGAGGAAGAAGAGGGCAAGTTGAATTCCATTTTTTTGAGTGTGTGCAACTAATACGTGTGATTAATTAGAGTAATTTTGTCTAACTTATAAAATTGGTCCGACTTGGCGAGTCAACCATGATTTTGCTCTCCCTTTAATAATTTTTTTTTTGTTTCTTACAAGTCTTTTGTGGGATAAAAACATGTTTAAGAAATAACTAAGGAGGAACAACATTTATCATTTTTTGAGCTTAAGATAAAAAAAAAAGCTACACGAACATGCATAAAAAAAACTCCCTAAAACTATTACTGATAAAAAAATTAAAAGAATTTTCTAGTGACTTTATTCATTCTTTCTAAAGGGTTTATCATGGCACGATTTATAAAAAGGATACCAGTATTACTTGGGGTAATACCATTACATATAGGACAAACAAGTGTTAACAGATCCCGACCGTTGGATCGGTCAATTGGTATCATCCCCGTTAATAATAATATCCCCTTTATAAATCATGCATCATGGCGCTTCATTAGAGTTTCATGATTATATCGTGGAGTAGTTTTTGTCGGTGCTTGTGTAGAACCCAGGGACGGACCCCAATTTTTGTTTAGGGTGGGGCTAGAATGTTGTTGGTTGGCAAGGCGACCGAAGGTCACGGCAAATTTTTGGCAAGAAACTCATAATTATGAGGCAACAATGATTTTCTTGTAGAATATTAGGTTTTCTTTTTGTTTGAAGCACATAGAACATTGGATAGATAGGGAAATAATTAAATAAACATTGAAATGAAATTGAAGGCAAAAGAGCAACAAATTTAGAAATAATGAAAGAAAAACACAAGACCAGTATGTGGATGAATTTTTTTTTTTTTTTGAGCATAATACTCTTATATTATGGGCTAAACTCTACAAAGACAAGAAATTACCTTAGGTAATGGTGGGCTAAATCCAGAATCTAAAATAATTTGCATACTAAAAACAAGTTAAATAGAAAACAGGGACGGGCTATAGCCTCACTTAGCCCCTTGCTTGGCCCGTCCCTGGTAGAGCCATTGGTTAAAAATTTCAATACTAAAAATGCATATGGAACCTCAAAAAGGAAAAAAACAGCCTCCTAATGTGGAATTTTTGTGTTCTCTGTTGACCACCGAAAAGATATAATGATCGCAAAGAAATGACTAGTGATACATATATCCAGCTACAAAAATACGCAATGCAACATAGTGAAGCCGATGATTCAAAATGGTTTCTGTATAAAATAAATTTAGCTAAATGGACTTTATTCTCAGTTTGAAAACTGAATCCCAAATACTCTATTCAAACCATGTGCATGACTAGAATTCGCAAACCTGTCAACTAAGTCTGCTATCGGGAATGATAAAGTGACGAACTAGAATCGAATCCACCATTACTGTCGTGGTGATACTGTTACGTTCTTTTAGCGCTTGCTACCTACATTGAATCATGGTTAAAACCCACCAAAAGAAAAATCTTTTTTTCTTTTTTTTTTACGTAGTTGCTAAAAATCTAACAACCACACCCACTTTGAATCCAACACTTAAGATAAAAATTTACTAACAAGTAAGAGAAGAAGTGCATCAAAGTAAACATGAACACAAGGTTTTTTTACGTGGTTCGGCCATTAATGAAACCTACATCCACGGGGTTTCACTATGATCGTAAGTGTTACATACAAACTCCATTACAAGGGATTAGAGTTCTTGTTGAGCTCTAAGTTGTGGGAGGAAGAAGAAGGATCCCTAAAAACATCTCTCTCTTTCCCTTATAAAGGGTAGGGATATACATCAATTTACAATACTTCCCATAGATCTGACTAGATAAGATAAGCACTAGTGAGGTCTTATTTCCTAGAAACGGTTACACCTAACTATGCTATTTCTCCCTTAATTTTTCGACACGTGTCCATTATATATTTTTGCTCCTGCATTTATGTCCCTTTTCTTGAGGTTTGATCGAAGAGCAATCCTTAAGAAAATCCTTCGGATCATGCGTCTGCGTTGTTGTTGTTGATGTTTTTGCATTCGGTACCTTCACTTCGGGTCTTGGCTTAGAGCTTCTTCAATGGTCATGTGGTCAGTTTCACATGTGGCATCGTGGGAAGACATCCTTTAACCTATATCCCATCCATTTTTCCTAAAAATAAGGAATAAAAACAATCCTTCTCCAACCCATTTGCATCTTGGCTCTTTCTTTGCCTAGCTGTAGTCTCTTTTTTTTTTCCGATAAAGAAAATATCCATTATTCTACCGGGCCATATTTTCACTTTCACCTATACTCATATTTGCCTTCATACCTCAAGCACATCAAAATAAAAATGTTACAGATGCAATCAATAGCTCCCCCTTATAGGAATTATATATTATAGAATTCACCCTAACACCAATAGAATACAGTTCAACCTTGGTGATGATTCCCTGCATCATCAAAAGGGAGAACATTTAAAGTCGTAACTGATGAAACTTAATTTCTTAATAATTATGATGATTCAATTAATGTAGAAGAGAAGAGTTGTTGATAAGATAGAGACTATAGTTCCCGTTGATTTGCATCCAATACGAGAAAGGGGAAGAGAAGTTCGTTTAATGAAGGAGAAAGAAAAATAATCTATATATTGTATTTGATTTATGATCAAAAATCATTTTAATTAATTAGATCTATTATAAATACTAAAAAATGCTGATTAGGATCTATACAAATCCTCTTGGTGAACCTCTGAAACAAGAGGTTGAGTTAGAGGATGTCTATAGAAAAACATGCCATGTCATCTGCATATTAGTTGAAGAGGTTTGGGTTGGAGAAAGATTTTAGGAAATTTGGATGTGTATCCTATGTGGAAGAAGACTTTTTTTCTCACACACATTCCATTGGAGAAGCTCTTCGTGATGATTATGTGCGTGTTATCCGAACTGATTGTTAGTTGACTATCGATTTGTAGCGATTTGAGCTTTTCATTGGGATGCTAGTTGTTGAAACATGGGTTGGGGGAGTAGCATGCCCTCGGACTAGGTGTACTTCACTATTTTCTGTCCCGATCAATATGTACTTCCCGAGCCATATATCTCAATTGCATTCTTCGATGAAATACTTCTTTCCTCTTTAATCGGCTCTGGCTAGGTTTGCCCCAAACTTGGAGGCGAACTCAAATTGCACTGAAGTAGATGACCGGCTCGGAGTCGACTGTCTCGTTATACAAGAAATATTCTCCTTGGGTGGTTCTGAAGCGCGCAACTCTGGTGGTATATTTCTGACTCGATCGAAGCATCCGTCTGGAGAGAATGCATCACCGGCTTCGTTTGACTGGTACAAGTAGCGTTCTTTTTTTCGATATAACTGCTTATGGTTTTAATCATGCTGATAACTAGGGTGTTTTGACGGATGTGCACGGCTGAGTACGGCTGGTTATTCAAACAAATCAAGCCTCGATGACGAGTTCTCCTGGTCGTGATCGCAAAGGTATTCTCGTTGTAAATTTCGGATGTCGAAACGCTCTCTTAGCTTCTTTTTCCAATACAAGTCTGGTGGTGTTTGCTTCTGTTGTGGGTCCTTTGTTGGGGTGAGTTGATAACTGTTGAGATTATTAGTCCCACATTGTTTGGGCATTCTAAGATCCTGCGGTTTATAATCCTTAGAGCCTCTCCACTCATTGCCAATTGGTTTTGAGTTGGATGCCCGTATTCTAACATGGTATCAGAGCAGGCTATTTACGACGAGTCATTAGACCACGCTTTTACTCCGCGTCACCCGATTTAATTGTCCACGTGTTAGACCCAACGAGGCTACACGTGAGGGGGCGTGTTGAGATTATTAGTCCCACATTGTTTGGGCATTCTAAGATCCTGCGGTTTATAATCCTTAGAGCCTCTCCACTCATTGCCAATTGGTTTTGAGTTGGATGCCCGTATTCTAACAATAACTTCGACTTAATGGTTCATCCGATGAGCGTTGCAGTGAGCTTCGCGGCTTTACATTGTTGCTGAAGGAACTGAGCAGAAGAATACAAATTGCGTCTGCAGTATGCATACTTGCCTTTATTCTTATGCGAAGTTTCAAAGCAACTCTTGATTCAGAGGTTGTTGATTGTTGTCGTCGTACCGTGATATTCTATTCCTTGCAACTCTGCTGCCATCGGGTTGTACTGGCTAGTCTTAGCTAACAGTTGTGGATCACTTCATCTGCCCCGAACTATCCGTCTCCCTTGGTCGCTTTGAGATTAACTGCTAGTCTTTTTCCTACAACACTCCCGAACTGATTGATCCCGAGGTAGTCCAGTCATGCATTCTTCGTGCTCAAGTTATTGTGATCACGCCCTAGTGGTCGATGCTCAGATTTTGTCTGGTTCAGTTGGCTTCATTTCTTGATGAACCGCAATTGAAGTTCTCTAGGCAAGCGTGGGTACCATAGTCATTCTGATTATGCAAATGAACAACCAGTGACATGCACAATATGGCAGTTTCTCGAGATGGATGATACTTAGCTGTCTTGCGAACCAGATGACAG
This sequence comes from Papaver somniferum, assembly GCF_003573695.1. Classification (NCBI taxonomy): domain Eukaryota; kingdom Viridiplantae; phylum Streptophyta; class Magnoliopsida; order Ranunculales; family Papaveraceae; genus Papaver; species Papaver somniferum. The sequence goes on along the minus strand of NW_020651082.1, from coordinate 3,681,950 downwards.
TCTTGGCTTCGTAAGTTTGCTTCGAATGGTTTTCTCATGCTGCTCCTTCAAAGCATTTTTCTTGCATGAATATTGTGATCGTCCAACTGTTGTTGAAGGGACTGCGCAAAGGAATACAATCTGCTTCGTCCTAGTACGCGTACTTGCCCCCTATTCTCGAGACAACGATTGTGCCCCAGACTAGCTCTTTTCCTTAGTTTCCACGTTTTTATTCTCACCCGAAGATATGGTCCAGATCTGTACACAAAATACTTAAGCTATGATCTAGTCAGTGGGCTTATTACAGTCATATTCAGTAGCAAGATGTAATGGTGTTTGTACAGATAATATCGCATCCATATTTTGCAATAAAGCATGTCATGGTTCAAATTTTTAACGACGATTTTTGTTGAAACCGATAAACTAATATTATCAAAATAGGTAGCACATGCTGTTCTAAGTTTCTTGTAGCATTTTCATTCGATTGGACTTTCCGCCGGACCTTAGTAATGAATACCAATTAACCAAAATAATAGCAGTTTAAAGCTCAATAAGACAAGGTAAGAAAATTTCCCTGTTACCACCGTGGTTTGCAAGCCAAGCGATGCATTGCAGTACTGTTCACAAATTCTAAGGACTTAGGTAGCTCATGTGCCCCGGTCTCTGATGTACATCGTGTCCCGCTGTGAGTAATCCCAATAGTGTTGTTCCCGACTGAATCCTTCAAGTATCACTTGCCATTGACAAGGCAAGTCCACTGCTACAGTTGTGATGCCCCTTTCATGCATGATCGTTCATAATCTTAGCATACTCGTTTTCCTGCAATACTAATCATATCCAAGTAGTCATTATTGAATATTCCATATCTGTCGAACATACTCAGCAGGGAGGGTTATCGGGCCCAATGCCATTTCCCGATTGAGGTATCTCATCACTGTCATTTTGATCTAGTGGTAAGGTATTTAGTCATTCCTAGGTTCTAGGGCTCGATATCCACAGGGAGTTATCAATTAACTAGCCTGGGCAAGTGATTTCGGCCACTGCGACGGGAGCAATGTTGTATGCTCGACTGTCGAGTACTTATGCCTCGACAATTGGTCACTGGTTTCCAACCACCAGGACCCATAGACTACCTCGGCACTTGCACAATGCCACTGCCCCGAGTTTGAATATCTTGTCGAGTGTAAGACACCTCGGAACTTACACACTGCCATCGCCCCAAGTACGAATGTCCATTCGAGTGTAAGTCACCCCGGCACTTGCACACTAACGTCGCCCCGAGTACGAATGACCATTAGTCGCATAGCTCCTGGCTCCGTCCAGGGCTCTTAGATCACCTCGGACCATTCCATTTGATGACCCGAATACGAAATGACCCGTGTTACTTTACATCACATTAACAACCCAAGGCGTCCCCCAGGCTATTATTCACCAAAGTCTCGTGTGGTGGTGATCTCGACTCTATAGCTCTAGACGGAATCAGAACTCTTAGACCATATCGGGCCATTCCATTTGATGACCCGGGTACGAATTGTATGTCGTTGCGTTTGTCATATCATCGCCTTACCGTTGTACGTTTCATATAACACACTGTGTCCCACAGATATTAAATTCCAGTCCCGCTTGGTTGCCACAATTTGCAAGTTCCTTCCTTGATCTTGGAGTTATCGGTTGTCTCCCGACGAATGCCTTTTTCTACCGTTTGTCCCGGCTTCGTTCGTTCAGGTTATGTTTCGTCTTAGGGTAGTAAGAGTACCGCATTTCTGTAGACAAGGTGAGATAACGTCTCACTGGTAATCAGAATTTGGTGTCTTCACTGCCCCAGAAGGGAATTGAACTGATATTCGAGATGAGGCACACAGATCACAAGAATGTGTTAGGTTGTTGCTGCTCGGTATGAACTGCTGTTGAAATTGGTTGCAGAGTTCTACTTCCCCAAAGAAATTTCACTATGCCATACAAAGATTTCAATAGGCAGTCAGTTGTGTTATTTCCCGAAGTTGGTATTTTCATTTAGTCGGCTGTTGTTGCGGGATAATCGATTCCAAGCTGGAAATGATCCGTTCTCATCCGATTAAAGGTACGCCCGAGTTGTTGCTTGTTCACCCTTGCTGACTTACTCCAAACTCATCCAAGTACAATGGAAGCAGTCGTGGCTTGACCCTGAATTGCCCGATACACACTGGGTGATGTTTCTGGCCCGAGATAGCTAAGTTCTTGGACAGAATTTGTGTGCCCTGAGCCGTTCTCTTTGAAGTTCGTTGATGGTGAATCTTCGAATTCTATATTCCTGCTCAAATCCCCTTCTTGTTGAGGATCTCTGGGGTTGACGTCATTCAACTGCACCATCCTGAACGTGGGATTCCGATGTTGATCTACGTCTTATTCAGTCAACCGTTTATTTCTCGTTCGATCAACGCTTCACATTAGAAGAATATCTCAGTCATAAGCTACTACTCTTAGTATCGCCAACTCTTTCATGTCTATGGACTAGCTGAGGAGAGAAGTGACTGCTCGTGCACTGTGGTTCTCAGACATCCGAACACGATTGTATCCCGCCAGATTCCCTCAAAGATCCCTGTGAATTCTAGTTACGAGTTAGTAACTGCGAAGAAAGTCTAACCGCAAGACAGTATGCGAAGAATTATCACAACAATTAGGTACAAGTCAATTCATATTATCACGCTATAATTTGCGTTTTGACGATAGTTTCTGCCAATGCCTATGGAATTCAGCGAAACAATTATCCACATGATTAGCGTCGTGTTTAGTGTGTCATTACCATGTTATAAATACCGACGAATGTATAAAGAGATAGGAAAAAAGTATATGGCAGCGATTTCTGGCTTCCAGCAATGTTACTAGACATAGCACTGTCAGACCACAATCACTTAAAGGTTTAAACAACAGGCACTCTCTTAACGATTTAGAGTAAGCCAGAGAGAACTTAAATTTATCATGTTGAAGCATGGTCTCAAACACGAGTATTTGGAAATAACAATACAACTGCACTTAGAGGCTTGATGTTTAGCCTTTTTTAGATGGGATGTACACGTCTTAATCTTCCCACGAATTTTTGCAGATATGACTTAAATTATTAACTATCAAATATCAGGAGACACCAAGTTAGGAATTCTCCCCTTTTAATGAGTTGCTCGCAGTCTGTCTGGCATAGTGATTCCGGATGAAGTGAACTGGATCATTTTGTTGTGCATCCATCGTGCAGATTCTTTAAGCGACCAGTCTTCTTGTTTGGCTTTTCGAACTTCTTGTTGTCCCGAGACAAGTTATCTGGAGCCGAGGCCAGAGGCGGTTTGGAGCATGCATTGAACTGTCATGCCTGGAGTAGTGATCGAGGGATTGATCCAAGGTGGTCAGATATGAGTAGAGTATGCGAGTGCGAGTTGATCGTGTGGGCAGTTCTTCTCCATATATTGGGTAGCGACCAGAAATGGATTCTCACATTAATAACAAGTTATCATTCTCGGGTTGTCACTTACCGAGCTGATAGTTTTCGAGTTAAATTTTCCTTCGTGTTGACATCACCATTTATTTCTTTCATGGTCCAAGATATCAGTGATCATTTATGGAATACAAACATCTATATCGTCGGGACTTTGTTTTTCACAAAATCGAGTGATTCTTCTGTCATCTTTAGAGATATTTGTATGTATATCCATAGCGATTGGTGATAAATTCCAATTCAATATTTCATTATTGCAGTGAAACTCTATTCAACCATAACATTCATCATTATTATGGTCCCCAATATTGGGTCTCATTTTTCTGTCCATCACGACGATAGGACAGTCGAATGAGCTTTGCCCATTATCCTAACGTGATTATGTAGTCCTTCATGATCTCTAATGAGTGGTTTCCTTACTCCTCCGTCGTGGTTTGAAGGGGTCCTCATTATAAATGTTGGCTTAGATGGCACGAAATGACATACTCCGAGATTGGGCTGATCTGAGATGGTTGATCCAAAGTGATTGTCTATAACAGTATTCTCCCGAGACAGTTTCACCCCCATCGTCACTTTTATGCAACAACAAGCTATTTTAAGTGAGAATCCAAGAAAGAACTTAGCCCAGATTGCACATTCGACATCCCAATAATAATAGTACCACTAACGACATTACCCATTTTCCCCAAAGTCAGGCACTTAATGTTTTCAAAATAACATGATCTATTTTAACAATTGCATGCAAAATCAGATTTGGGTTATTCACTAGGATTTGAATTTATAAACAAACAAATATGAACGTTATAAGCGTTGTATTGAATGGACTAAGTGTTCGAGAAAGGTGGAACTTAGCTTTTATTTCCAATGGCTGATGCCATGGCCTGCGCTTTGGTAAGCGACATCCCTTGACACAGGATGTCAGCTTCAATCCTGACTTCTACTTCAGAGATATAGTTGATGTTACCGCGACACGTAATTATGCTAGAATTCTACACCCTCTGTTGCGTGGCTGTCCCATTTCGTTGAATGATTCGAGAAGGTTCTCCCAACACAACTTCAAAGTTGAGCTGTCACATCGGTTGTGTTGGGAGAAATTATCACATCCGAGATGGCGATTCAAGGTGATCCCATACAGGAAGGATATGTCAGTCAGAGTTGATCGTCTATTCAGTTCTTCTCTTCGAGTTAGTCCGATGTATTCTGAGGTGAATGGCGACAATCCCCATCCGAGATGATCTTACACGATGCTGAGAGGAAGATACTTCACAAATTCAGTGGGTAAAGTCTGGTGGTTTGGTCATAGAGGATCGTTTCGCTTTCATGTGCAAAGCTTCCCATCCTTTGGAGTCTACGTTATTGCCCGCAGCTCGCGTGTGTACTTCCAATGTCATTTTCTTCTCAATTGATACCCGGGATTGAATTTATGCACCTGCGACTTTCAATTGGGATAAGTAACAGTTGTAAAAATTAAATAATGTGGAACAAGGTAAAAGAAAGCAATACTAGATTGCTATAAGCAAGAAGAGAAGAGAATTCAAGCAAGAAGAGAAAGATAAGTTTTGTGTTTAATAATTTGATTGAGTAATAGATAGCTCTTACAAGACTTAATCTAGCCTTTATATAGGCTTGAAGAATAACTAAACTAGGAAACAGAAAACTAAAAGGAAATCTAAAAGAATCCTAAAAATAAGAAAGACTGAAACTAGGAAACCATGGAAGCCAAACCTCTAAGCGGAATCTTCTGGAATTGTAGTATGCCCTGCATCATTAAATGACCCCATTAAATGTCATTGTTGTAGATGCTCTGGTTAAGGTATAACTCTAACAACACAGGATTATTAAGATAAGCGACATGTTCAAGTAAAATGTCATTACATTGAAAAATTAATCCTGGTCACAATCTAAATGGGTCACTGAGAATTCAAATGCAATTTCAGGTCCGATCGAGCGATAATGAGATTACTCAAAATGAAAGGCTCAAATTCATAACGAATAAACGTGGATTGACAGTGGCTGGTCTCTTCACAAACTATATAGCGACACATCACCCTTTCACATAATATCCCTTGTATTTCTTATTCGGTTTCATTTTATGATGACTACATATTAAGTCAAGATTGAAAACCCGTAATTCATAGCTACAGGTAATAAAAGCAATTCCTGTCTATATGTCAAAGATCTCGGATTTATTTTCTGAAACACTGAAACAAAAAGTATTCATGCTTTCTTAGGTGGTTTGCCTTTGATTAAGCCGATCTTTCTTGTACCAGACTAATTTGAGGAGGATTTTAAATAGCATTACCGAAATAACTAGCAGAACAAGGATTGATGAGTTAAGAATGTTTCCCTGTTATAGATGAACGTCCCGATGAAAGTGTGCTCTTCTGGAACGAAGGACTCGATTTTACCGAGCCGAGTCCCTGAAGCGAGTCTTTTGTGATCTTCCCGAGTTGATCTGAAGTGACTATCTTGTCCGATATGGTTCATCTTTCCTGATAGGAAATGAACTGACCCGAGCTAGGTGTTGCAGGTGAAAAGGTAGCTCCGACCTGTTACTTGGGTATCTTCCCGATGTAACCTGGCACGAGATGATTGTGATCCGAGCAAGTTAACTGATTCGCCCCGATGTGGAATTTCATGAAGCTTAGTTGCTGCAATTCCCATTGATGCTATGAACAGACTTGGTCGAGGTGGTCATTGGTTGGAGATGTACCGATGAACCCAGAAATGGCCAGACCCGAGATTGATGCTATGAATCAACATGGTTAAAACCACCAAAGTTTGATTGAGCTGTAGTGTTTGGTCCCGATGATGATCTCTTCCGAAGCTGAATGCCGAGACCCGATCAACTTGATTATGATTCCACGAATTTTAATTACTTAAAAGAACAAAATTCGATTGAGTCTTGAATTTGACTCTTGTGACCGAGCCCGAGATGTATACTCCCCTGAAGTAGCCGACCGGATGCTGATTGCAGCTTATAATCCAGAATTCATCCGAGGTAAATTGACGAGATGTCGATGATCTGAACAAGCTAATCTAAGCTTTGTTCAATTGTGGCAGTTTGTCCCGTGACGATCTCCTTCGTAATTCAGTTGATGAGACCCGATTAAATTGCTGGTGTTTTCACAATTTCCATCTTCCTGTAACTCTCGATGATGAAGACTAGAGGTGGGATGGAGTCCATATCGCAGCAAGGAAAGTCAGCTGTAAGATTCTCCCTCTACTGTCAGCATCGTGCACCATTCAAATTTCACTGCAGCAGCAAATCAATTCAGTGAATAGCCAAGACAGGAAAATCCCATACGTCACAAGCAGAAAAATACCCAAATCAACTACAAATTTCGCTATTCAAAGTTTTCAAAATCCCTTAATTGGGTTTGTAAAACTAGATCTATTGATAGCAAATCTCCCATCAAAACAGAAATCGAGTAAAGCTTTTGAAAGAAAATCCAATTTTTGCTCAAGAACAAACCCTAGTTTTCCATAAAACCTTTTGAAAATTTGTACTCAAAACTTTTAGATCGAAGTGTTAACAAACAAAATAAGAGATAAATGAGAAGAAGATTCGTCCTGTTTTGGATTTGTTCTTCGCCAAAGTATCTATGTTTCCAATTTTGTCGAGGTTCTCTTTGTATCTCTGATGCACCCACACAGAACTTCTGATGTTTTCTCCCCGGAATGTTTCTGTTGCATGTTGTCTGAAGATAACTTTCTTTGGACAAAGTTCCATATTTACCCCTCGCACTTCAGTCTCTCTAGGCGGTAGATCAGTACTAACTTCCGCTGGAACTACTCAAAAATTTGAAACTAAACAACTAGTTACTAGCTTCACTGGAACATCAGTTACTACACATATTTGTGATTATCGGTCCCCTGAGTCGGCGTCAGAATGTAGTTGCTAAAAATCTAATAATCACACCCACTTTGAATCCAACACTTAAGATGAAGATCTACTAACAAGTAAGAGAAGAAGTGCATCAAAGTAAACATGAACACAAAGTTTTTTACGTGGTTCGGCCATTAATGAAGTCTACATCTACGGAGTTTCACTATGATCGGAAGTGTTACATATAAACTCCATTACAAGGGATTAGAGTTCTTGTTGAGCTCTAAGTTGTGGGAGGAAGAAAAAGGATTCCTAAAAATATCTCTCTCTTTCCCTTATAAAGGGTAGGAATATACATCAATTTACAATACTTCTCATAGGGCTGACTAGATAAGGTAAGCACTAGTGAGGTCTTATTTCCTAGAAACGGTTACACCTAACCATACTATTTCTCCCTTAATCTTTCGACATGTGTCCGTTATATATTTTTGCTCCTACATTTTTTTTAATTTGCATTTCAAAGGCAGTCCAATATTCTAAAACTATCAATGGCAGCTACCAAGAAATCAGTGTCCGCTTTAGTCATGGTATTGGTCCTCATGGCTGTTGCAAGTGAATTGGCAAATGCAAGTTTTATTATAGTGTTCGCTGGACCAGGGTGCAACAACCGTGCCCAAAAGCATTTGAAATGTGGATGCTCTGTTAGAACAATTGCCGATTTCACACCTGCAAAATAGAGATTAAGACACGAAACAAAGTGATGGCTGAGTCACGACCAGGTCGCTCTCTTTAGGACGTTTTGTGGATCTGCCTTGAATTTTGTGCAAGCAGTTCTTTTCCGTCACAACGTCCCCAGGATAAAACAGTCGAGAAAAACTATCTTTCGATCTCTCACGCACACAATGAGAAATCGATCACTTTTACTCTCTCTATTCTTGCTCAGTATTTTTGGTCTCTTGATTTTCAGAAAAACAATAGTGTAAAAACTTGTATCTTCTTTCTGTTCTCAAAATTGTTTTTATAACCAGGCACTCAATGCATATTAATGGAGAATAAATTGGATTAATTGTTGCAATTAAAATTCCATTCGAAACCGTCAAAAAACGGGCAAATAAATCATGCCATAATTAGCGCAATTAAAACATAATTAAGTGCAGTAAAAACGATTTGAAAAAAAATCTTTTAAGAACAGCAAAATACTTTCCAAATTCAAGAGACCTCCCAGGGCCCCAAGGCCTCGCTCCCGGACTAATGTTATATATATAATAATATAAATGCACAATCAGTAGGGGGATTCGATCCTGAGACCTAACCCTTCAGCCCCAAAATGCTTAACCACTGGGCCAAGCTCGAATAGTTGATATAAATGTACAAAAGAATTATTTTAAAACATATATCCCAACAATCCCCCACTTATATTTTTAAAATCATTGAGCAAGATTCGTATAGTTATGTGCATAAGCAAAGGTATCTTTCGATTTTGAACCTTTACATAGTATTAAATTTTCTGAACTTTGTCACAAAGTGAACACATGTCTTTGAACTCTATGGAGAGAACAGATTACTTAACACACACACAACTATACTAAGAGTAAAGTCTTAAATGCCAACACATTACGGCCCTGTGCTTATCCCAGTTTCAATGAATGTTCTAGAGAACTGCCCATGTTCTCATAGAAAGCGGCCACACTTTCTCATTCACATAGGTGATTCTATCAAAGGTACTCCTGTAGCTTGGTACCTCACTCTATACAACTATAGACTTCATTAAGAGTTAAAAAACTCAACCTTAACCCGTTTCAGGATATCATGCCATGGGAAAGGTGCATGATTCTATCTCCATATCATTTGTGAATCGTTATTCCCTTTGAACCTATTTCTAGGTGGGTATCTATCACAAAATGACTCAACTTCTAGTGGGCAAAAGTCCCATGCCTTTAGAGGTATATAATACATTTTCCCTAGCTAATCCTTTCGTCAAAGAATCAGCTAAGTTCTCTTCCGACCTAACATGATCCACACGTACAACACTAGTTGTGAGAAACTCTCTAACTGTGATGTGCTTTCGACGTATTTGTCGATTCTTACCGTTATAAAAACAGTTCTGTACTTTTGCAATAGCTATGGTACTATCACAATGGATCATAATAGCTGGTATCGGTCTATCCCATACAGGAATTTGAGAAAGCAAGTTTCTCAACCATCCTGCTTCTTCACTAGCTGCTGCTAGTGCTATCAATTCAGACTCCATCGTAGATTGAGCCAGAATTGTCTGTTTCTTTGACTTCCAAGACACAGCGCCACCAGCAATATTAAACAAATATCCACCAGTGGCCTTGGAGTCATCTGAAAGAGAGTTACAATCAGCATCGCAGTATCCTTCAAGGACTGTAGTAAATCTCTTATATTGTAATCCTAGGTTAATGGTCTTTTTAAGATACTGCATAGTCCTCTCAACTGCATTCCAGTGTTCCAAACCAGGACAACTGGTAAACCTGCATAAAATCCCCACTGCATATGCAATGTCCGGTCTGGTACAATCAGTTGCATAATGAAGACTACCAGTTATAATAGCATATTCAGATTATCTAATGTTATCACTAGTATTCTTAAGAAGTTTAACACTAGCATCAAAAGGAGTACTCACAGGTTTACAATCAAAATAGTTGTACTTCTTTAAAATCTTTTCAATATAATGAGACTGATCCAAAGAAATACCAGCATTAGTTCTAGTAATCTTAATTCCAAGAATTACACTAGCTTCACCCAAATCTTTCATTTCAAAGTTAGACTTAAGCATATTCTTAGTTTCTTCAACCACAGACAAGTTTGAACCAAAAATCAGCAAATCATCCACATATAAACAAATCATGATGCATGTATTGTTTTCAAACTTATAGTATATGCATCTGTCACTTTCATTAATTCTGAAACCATGTGAAATCATCAAATTATCAAATTTTTCATGTCATTGCTTAGGAGCTTTTTCAAACAATACAATGACTTATCTAACTTACACACTTTATGTTCTTGACCAGGAACAACAAAACTTTCAGGTTGTTCCATGTAAATTTCTTCTTCTAATTCACCATTTAAAAATGCCGTTTTAACATCCATTTGGTGAACAACAAGATTATGCACAGCAGCAACAGCAATCAAAACACGAATAGAAGTCAATATTGTAACGAGAGAGTAAGTATCAAGAAATCTACATCTTCTCTTTGTCTAAATCCTTTAGCTACCAACCTAGCTTTGTGTTTGTCTACTGGACCATCAGGATTCAACTTCCTTTTAAGTACCCATTTACAACCTATTGCTTTGCAACCAGGGGGTAAATCTGCTAGGTGTCAAGTTCCATTAAGATTATGGGAGTCCATTTCATTATCTATGGCTTCTTGCCAAAAACCGGATTCAGGAGAATTAAGTGCCTCTTGAAGACTAGAAGGGTCTTCCTCTAGGGTATAAACTTCAAAGTCAGAACCGTAGTCTGTCGTAATCCTAGCCCTTTTACTACGTCTGGGTTCAATTTCAGCGTCTCTAGTCTCTGCAGTTCTAGGTTCTTCTATTTTAAATTCATAACTTGTACTAGGTAGAGAACCCCCACTATTTCTAGATTTAAAAGGAAATCTATCTTCAAAGAAATCAGCATCAATAGATTCAATAATAACTTTATTATTTAGATCAAAAAATCTATAAGCTTTACTGTTTTGAGCATACCCAACAAAAACACATTCATAAGCTTTACTAGCTAGCTTTGATCTTTTAGGATCGGGAATACGAACATAAGCCAAACAACCCCATACTTTAAAATAAGATACATTTGGTTTTCTGTTTTTCCAAAGTTCATAGGGTGAAATTTTAGTTTTTGAATTTGTCACACGATTCAAAACATAGCAAACAGTTAGCAAAATTTCTCCCCACCAAAAAGGGGCAGCACCAGAACTCAGCAAACATGCAGTCACAAGAATAGTAAATGTACGATTCTTTCTTTCAGCTTTTCCATTCATTTCAGGGTTATACGGAGCAGTTTTTTCATGTATAATTCCAGAAGATTCATAAATTTCAGTGAATGGTTTAGAATCATATTCATTTCCTCTATCACAATGAAATCTTTTAATTTTCCTACCAAATTGATTTTCAACTTCAGCAATAAAAACCTTAAATTTTTCAATGGCTTCATTCTTATGACTTAGCAAGTAAACATAAGTATAATTAGAATAATCATCAATAAAAGTCATGACATATCTCCTTCCATTTCTAGTTAATATACCTTCATATTCACACAGATCAGAATGCACTAACTCCAATGGTTCAGATTCTCTTATAACAGATTTATGGGAACTCTTGGTTATCTTAGCTTGACTACAAGATTCACATTTTTCAAAATCATACATGGATAGTTTTGGAATAAGACCTTGCTTGCTCATGGTATCTACTGATCTACTGTTCACATGACAAAGTCTAGCATGCCAAACATTAAAAGTACACACCATATAAGAAGAAGATGCAATTTTATTCATTTCAACATTAAGCTTAAACATTCCATCAGCAGCATAACCTTTTACTACAAACACTCTGTTTTTAGCAATTGTGTAAACATCAGATCCAATAGTTTGATACAGCCCAGCCTTGTTGAGAAGATAGCCGGAAATAAGATTCTTTCTCATTTCTGGAGTGTGGAGGACATCTTTGAGCATAATTGTCTTCCCAGAGGTAAACTTCAGTTCTACCGTACCAGAACCTTTCACAATAATGGTATGGGAGTCTCCCAACAACACTTTCTTATCCTTGATTTCTGCATAGCTCTTAAATAGGGACCTATCAAAACAACAATGGCGTTAAGCACCACTGTCTATCCACCACCCATCGGTTCCACCAACCATGTGAATCTCTGGATCAGAAACCATGGCAATTATAACGTTTTCAGCAGCATTACCTTGTGCGTTATTCTTTCCATTGTTATTCCTGCAGTCCCTAGCCATGTGGTTTGGTTTACCGCAGGTATAATAAAGGAACTCAGAATTCTGAAATTTCCTTGATGGGTGTGGGTTCTTGTTTTGATTAGTTTTTCCTTTCCTTTGGTTCTGGTCAGGTTTCATCGGTTTTTTCTTAGGTTTCAAACTCGGTTGAGTCCAATTCTTATTATTGGAAACGATAAGAATCTCTTCCTTTCTGTCTTGTTTCCGTGCTTCCTCTTCAACCCTGAGCTTAACAATCAAACTTTCAAGAGAAAATTCCTTAGTTTTATGACGCAAAGCATTACGAAAACCTTTCCAAGATGGGGGTAATTTATCAATCAATACAGATACTTGAAATTGTTCATCAGTTTTCATACCTTATATCATAATTTCATGAGTTATTTTCTGAATTTCATGAGCCTGAGCAACGACTGATTTTTCATCCACCATTTGATATCTCAGGTAGCGGCTTACAGCATATTTCTTCGATCCGTCTTCTTCAGTGTCATATTTCTTCTGTAAGGCATCCCACACATCTTTAGCAGTATCAAATGTGGAGTAATATTCATGTAGATCGTCAGACAAAGGATTCAGAATATAGTTTTTACAATCAAAGTCACTATCAATCCATTTTTCATAGGCTTTTTGTTTTTCTTCAGAAGTTTGGGTCACAACAGGTTCTTCAGTTGGTTGAGGAGTTGCACTTGTTGCGGTCGGAGATGCTTTTTCTGCAGCTTCTGCATCTTGTGGATCAGCTGGTTTGATGGATGTCACCATCATGTGCAACTTCATCAGTTTGAGGTAGAAAAACAACTTTAGCTTCCATCTTCTGAAGTGAAGTCCTTCAAACTTGAAGGGCTTGTTGATATCAGCAATTGTTTTCTTTTCAGATTCCATGGCAGAAAGATTCGTCCTAAAATTGTTGGAACAATTGTCGATTTCACACCTGCAAAACAGAGATTAAGACACGAAACAAAGTGACGGCTGAGTCACGACCAGGTCGCTCTCTTTAGGACGTTTCGTGGCTCTGCCTTGAATTTTTTGCAAGCAGTTCTTTTCCGTCACAACGCCCCAGGATAAAACAGCCGAGAAAAACTCTCTTTCGATCTCTCACGCACACAATGAGAAATCGATCACTTTTACTCTCTCTATTCTTGCTCAGTATTTTTGGTCTCTTGATTCTCAGAAAAACAATAGTGTAAAAACTTGTATCTTCTTTCTGTTCTCAAAACTGTTTTTATAACCAGACAGTCAATGCAGATTAATGGAGAATAAATTGGATTAATTGCTGCAATTAAAATTCCATTCGAAACAGTCAAAAAACGAGCAAATAAATCATGTCATAATTAGCGCAATTAAAACATAATTAAGTGCAGTAAAAACGGTTTGAAAACAAAATCTTTTAAAAACACCAAAAATACTTTCCAAATTCAAGAGACCTCCCAAGACCTCGCTCCCAGACTAATGTTATATATATAATAATATAATATATATGCACAATCAATAGGGAGAGGGATTCGATCATGAGACATAACCCTCCAAGTCCAAAATGCTTAACCACTGGTCCAAGCTCGAATTGTTGATATAAATATACAAAAGAATTATTTTAAAACATATACCCTAACATGCTCAAACATTAGTGTACGAGGTGGTTATGAATTTACTTATGGTGGGCAAAGTGCTGCCATGTATTGGCAATCAGGCTGCGAGGGTGCATCTCAATTTATACTCCGTGGTGATTCCCGTAGCTGTGACGCATATACATGGAAGAGTATGTTTATTCAGTGTTAGTACACCTGATTTCAAGAAACATGAAAGTGGCTCTACTAATATGTATTTCCCTTTTTGCATCAATAAAGAGGTCCATGCGTAAAAAAGCATGGTGGTGAGAGTTGTTTGCATGATAATGTGTTGTTAATCCTCGATGGATGCTAGGTGAAGTGAAAGTTAATTTTGGTCTATCAGCCGCTTATTGAAAGTTGTTTGTTTGGGAGGAACATGTTTCAGTGTTATCTTATTTCCTGGATCTTTGTGAGTGTTATCTCAGCACTCTCTTTCGGACATGAATAAATAAATTTAGTCAGATCCCAATCCCCATTTTATACATTTCCTTATTTGAATCTGCAAAGTTAAGTATTCTATTATTATACTACCTGGGTTCCTAAAAAAAAGTACTTCACTTTAGTCTAAAAAAAAATTGAATTGAAAAAACAAAAATAATTTTTTTTCAGGAACGGAGAGAATATATCTAATGTACGCCTATTTTTTTTGGCTAGGAAAAACATTATTGATAAAACAAAAAAAAAAAGACGGAAAAGGAAAACGGACATACAGTCAATCTTCAAACGAGGTAGAGTTACGCCTACATTTTTTCTTTTTCTTTATTTTCCTAGCTAGTTTTAGACAGGACTGTCAATGGGTACCCATTATCCGAGTCCGGAACCGGAATCGATGGATTCGGGTCCGGAATCGGAACCGATGGATTCGGGTCCGGTTCCGGGTCCTTAAATTGGACCCATTAACCACTTTGCACCCGGCGGGTAATTACCCATATATGCCCGTTTATGAACGGGTCCATCCGGATCCTACCCGTCGGGTACCCGCGGGTATTCGGGTATTTCATAAAGGCTAATTGTGTAAAATCCCCAGCGAAAATTAGGTCATATATAAAGGAAAGGATGAGAAGCTCGCCCCCATTCCGATCTACTTTCTTCTCCTGCCTCTGCCTGCAGAAGTAGTTATTAAGCTCACCACCCATTCCGATGAATCCGATCTACTGTTAATGTTGGCGTTAATCCATCAAAGATTCAAAGTGTGTTATTACTAAGCTCAGACTTGATAAGGATAGGAAGTCGCTCTTGGATCGTAAGGCCAAAGGTAGAGCTGCTGCTGATAAAGATAAGGGTACCAAGTTTACTACTGATGATGTTATGCAGAACGTTGATTGATTGATTTGTGGTTCATCGATCCTCTCTTCAGGTTATTATTATCTTGTTTTTAGGGTTTCTTTGTTATGAGTTATGTTTTCGTTTTAGGGTTTCATGAATTTGGGGATTTTGAAAACATGGATTATTATGATGATGATTATGGTAACATTTTGTCTATGAAATTGGATATTTTAGGTTTTAATTTGTTTGTTATGTTATTATTGAATCTGTGAATGGTGAATGGATGTTTTGAATTTACCCCTTTTGTTTCTTCTTACTCAAGAGGAAAGAATTTTTTAATTTTCAGTACTGGGTGTTACTTTAGTGATTTTGAATTACTGGTGAATGGGCAATTTTTTATGATTCTGAAAATTTGTTATGATTTTTTAAGCTTTGTTATATTGCATATGTTAATTTTTTTTCCTTGTTCTTGATGATTTCTCTTGCACAGAAAAGGAAAACTTATTATGCTTGAATGGGTATCCCTGTAATCTCAATGATATGTGAACTCTATTGTTGTTTTTGTGAGAAATAAATGATAGCTCGAAGGTTGGGTGTTTTCAGTAGCTTGCAGCAAACATGCACAAGAGCAAGTCTTCTACTGCCATTTTGGAAATTAAGTCATAAACTACTAATTCCTTGTGTGTGGTTGATGCGTATGCTGTTTATGCGTATATGCTTGGAACATTTGTCTTTTTCTTACTGTATATGCTTGTTAAATTTATTATCGTTTATACTTTATGACACCTGATAGGCTGATACAGATGTTTGTTGGGTTTTCCTTGCAGAGGCGACATGAAAAGTCAAACAGGAAGTAGTGTTGGTGATCATTGTGTTCCTGTAAAGAAGACTAAAGTTACCATTTCGAAATCCCCGTGTATGCCGCCTCCTAAAGCTGTCGTTTCGAAGGCTGCAAAGAAGAGTAAAGTTGTAAACTCAGCAGAGCCGAAAGAAGTAGAAACTGTAGCCAGTGAGTCAAGTGATTCTGGTGATTCTGATTCTGATCATATAGAAGCGGCAACAACAGATGTGGTTCCTTCACCTACACGTAAACGCAAAAGAACCTCAAAGTATTGGGCTGAATTTCAAGAGGTATTGATAAAAGGGAAAACACACGGAAAATGCAAGCACTACAAGAGGAATATTGGTGCGGAGAGAAAAAATGGGACAAGCAGTTTGAGGAAACATCTAAATAGTTGTATGGCGTACAAAGGATCACAACAGCAAATTAACCAAATGTTCTTGAAAGCTAGTGAAACACAAGATGGGTCAGTAGCTGCTTACAACGAGTGAAGACTGGAAGCATTTAACCGGTGGAATTCTACCTATCTGATGCTTGAAACAGCACTTCTATTTCGGGAAGCATTTAACCGGTTCGGGAAGATTGAACCTGATTTTCTTAATGTTGCTCCAACGAGTGAAGACTGGAAGAATGCAAGTAGTCTTTCAATTTTCTTGAAGGTCTTTTATGAAGTCACCATTCTCTTTTCAGGTACGTCATACATGACAGTTAATCGTTATTTTGATACTGCTTGTTCTTTGTATTTAGAACTTCGTGAGTGGTGTGATTCCGATGATGCATTAATCTCAAAAATGGCAGTGAATATGATGAAAAAGTTTGAAATATATTGGCAACTTACTAGTAAAACATTTGCAATAGCTTCCATTTTAGATCCTCGGTTTAAAATGAAATTATTGGATTACTATTTCCCATTAATATATCCTGGTAACAGCGAGGAGAAGAAGTTAGAAGTTATGGAAGTCTTGAAAAGATTGTATAATGAATATGCAACACATTATGCTTCTTCAGATCATGTATACTCAGCAAACATTTCGACAAATTGGCAGGCCCCGAAAAGGGTCTAGAAAATTATCCCCGGCCAAAAACTTGGTGGGCCCGGAGATATGTATAAAATTAAGCGCAATGAAAACGGGGGCCTACAGTAATACCGCAAGTGCACGGTCGTCAGTTGTAGCTCGTGCAAGTACGGGTCGATCCACAGAGATTGGGAGTGTTTTGTAGTGTTTTAGCTATTTGGGTTCCTAAATTGCTATTGGGCTATGAAGCCTTTTGGCTTAAACTGGGCTTTGAGTACTAATGGGTTTGTTCACAATAAAAGGAACTGAGCTTGGGCTCAGTTGGTCTTTGAAGTGCAAATGGGCTTTGGTCTTAAACTTAGGCTTTTGATTAAGCCTGAATTGGATTGGGCCTTAATGAATTTGGGTTTTGGTCTTAAACAACTGGGCTTTGGTTAAGCCCACAGTTGACTGAATTGGGCTTCAGGTTGAGTTGAGCTTTGGGCTTGAGTGCATAGCAATGAACTGAATTGGGCTCAGCTGGCTTTGATCTTTGCTTGGCTGCAGGAACTGTAAGACTGCACAGCAGCTGCACAAGTGAGCAGCAACAGTTTGCAAGGCAGGGGAAGAAGTGGCAGCAGCACAAGTGACAGAGAAGGCAATGCACAGCAGGAGAAAAGCAATGCAGCAGCAACAGGGTTGCAGCAGCAGAGAAGAAGCAACAACAGCAGAGGCAGCAGTGTAGCAGAAACAGACAAGACAGTGCAAGCAAAAACAACACAGGGCAAAACAAGGAACAAAGCAAATGAAAACTAAACAGCAACAAAACAGTGAACAAAAGCAAAACAAAACAAGAATGAACCAAGGCCTAAGGCCAAGGGCAGGGGTGATAAAGAAACTGAAATGAAGCAAGGCTAGACTAAGGCATTCAGGAGGTATACTAAAAGAATGGGAAGAGAACTAGCTTGCTATAAGCACTAGTTTCTCCCAATGCACAATTAACACTGCAACCTAAGCATACATAAGGAATGGCAAGAAAATCAGCTTGCTATGAGCACTGATTTCTTCCATTGCACAATTAGTTCAAAGCTTTAAATGTATCTAGCCTAGCATTCCATCAAATTAACAGCAAGTTAAACATGACAGGAACATTAACAAACATCAACAGGAGATGAAAATAAAAACATTAACAGAAACATCACACTAAACAGGAATTAACAGAACATGAACATTAACATAAATAACAGGGGCATTAACAGAGCAGCAAATTGAACTAAAAAGAAACAACATTAACAGACATGAAATTGAAAAATAAAACAACTGAAATTGAACTAAAGTTTAACTGAAATTGAACTGAAACATGAATTAACAGAACTTGGAAGTTCTGGATGTTGGCTACTCCAAACATACCTTTACAACACACCCACAACCCTCAATTTATAGTCCACAGACACAATTAGGGTTTTACCCAAAAAAAATTCCCAAATTAAAAACAGTACAATTAGGGTTCGGTTTTACCTAATTCACCTAATTCAATCATACCCATCTCCCTACTCTAGCTTCCCTATGCTCTCCCTAACAGAAATTAGGGTTTTCTATAAAAATCCCAAATATTGAGAAATTAGGGTTTCGTAAAATCTTACTTTGATGGCGCAATTTCTTCAATCAATCGCTGACCCATCCTTCCTCTTTCTTCTCTGCTCCTTCTCCATGTCTCTGTTGCGTCGAATCATAGCTATCAACCTAGTTCCTCGAGTTCACATGCCATCAGTGAGAGGCGTGAAATGGATGAACTAACTTGACAGTTAGGAGAGATGGTGGCGTCTGTGATGTCGGGGAAGAGGGTGGTTTGGCAGACATGGTGGTACGGTAGAGCAGTTGTGGAGTTGGTGGAAGGGGAACGCTCTGCTGTGGAGAAGTGATGGAGGAGAGGTCGACTGTTTTGGGAAGAAGGGGGGTGTTTGGGTAGGTGGTATAGGTTCGGTTGCTAGGGTGTTAGGCGGCTTCATCGAGTCTTGATGTTCTGTGACTCTGAGCTGCGAGATGCGACGATGGTAGGTAGATCGGATGGTGATGCGGAGGCAAGCGAGGAGCGACCGTCGGATGAATGGATACAACGAAGTTAACGGCTCTAGATGGGGTTAGGTGTTGTAGTGTAAGGCAGAGATATCAAACTTTGATGAACAGCAAGGGAGCGACCGTTGGATTCAACTACCATCTAATCTGAAGGCTTGGAATTTCAGCGCTGTGGTGCTTGGCAGAGACTTCAGATTTTGATGCTCTATGAAGGAGCGACCGTTGGATGCTTCTGAGAACTGATCTGATGGCTGAGAACGGAGGCGCTTTTATGTGTAGAAAATGAGGTTGTGCGCACCATTCTTCGCGGCTTCCTTGCGTAATTTCTCCCGGCTTTTCACTACTTTTCTGCTCTTTTCGCTCCGCGACTCATCCGAACTTTATTTATTACCTAAAAATGCAAAATTAATTAATAAAAATATTTATTCTTGAAAACAATGAAAATACAGAATATGGGATAAAATGTAGAATTAATGCATAAAAGATGAGTTAAATGCCAACAAAAAGGGATAGATATATACAATATTTGGCACTCATCACAAATCAAGTGAACATGGAAGATTCAGTTGGTAGTAGTGGTAGTACTTCATCTTCTCAAAGTTCTTTTACTTCTAGAAGGAAAGGTTTGACGGCATTTCTGGAAGAAAGTTCACAACATGACGTTGTTCGCACAGATCTAGAGAAATACCTATCAGCTGATGTTCACCCTATTAGAAAAAGAAGTGGTATTGATCTGAATGATTATAGTTTTGATGTTTTGGGATGGTGGAAATTTCATGGACCAATGTATCCAATTGTAGCAGTGATAGCTCGTGATATATTAGCAATTCCTGCATCATCGGTGGCTTCTGAATCTGTTTTCATCACCAGTGGTAGAGTTGTAGATAAATTTCGTTCTTCAATGCTTCCAGAAACAATTGAAGCTCTGATATGCACACAAGATTGGATAAGAAGTGCGCTGAAGAGTAAGTAACATATTCAATTCATGTTTGCTATTATATCAATTTTAGTTAGTGATTCATTTACTATGGTTCTTGTACGTCAACTAACTATTTTATTGTGTTAGATGAGGGATTTGGGTTAGGTAGTACTTCACTTCAGACTCTTTTGGAGGCAATGGAGGAGCTCGATTCAGACGATGATGATGCAACATCGCACATTGTCTAACTGACTGACTATCAATTTAAGGTAAAATAACCAGCTAACCTTGTAATGCACAAATTTGTATTTCCTTAAACTTTGTCGAAATGTGATTAGTAGTAGTACAGTATAAGGAAATACATTCGTAAGAAAGTTTGACTTGTGTCTGTCTATACAATATTTGTCCTAGCTAGTTGTATATTTGGGAATTTTAATTTTTGCTTGTGGTCCTGGCCCTAGCTAGTTGTATATTTGGTGAGTGCAATCACGGAAGCAACTCTTGCTTCATCACAGGAAAGGTCTTTGATTGTGATATGGTTACTTCTTTTTGGTCAATTGGGAATATGATCAACTGTTTTTGTTTCTCTTGCAGGAACAATTGGAAATATGATGGTGAAATCTTTAGTGAACTGGTTGGAACTTCTTTTTGGTATATATATATTATATAGTCATAGCCAAAGAACATGCGAAGTGCGCGAACTACATCCTTCTTTTTTGTATATATACTTGTGAAGGAAAAAACGCATTTATCTTTTGGGGCTTCTACACTTTATAGAATGATATGTCTGTCAACTTTTGTGGTTATAATACGACAGACTATATTAGCCATTAGGGCAGGTACTGAATCTACTGATGGAGCAGTTATCGGCTAAAAACATGTCTGCCAACTTTTGTATTTAATATTTATCATATATAATGGCAGATTCTTACTTGTAGCTAGGAAAGTAACTTTGATTTTCCTAATCTAAGGATTCTAAGCTCAAGTTTACTCTACTTTTGTATGTATGTTAAAGATGGTCACTTTTCAGGTGTTGAATAATCCTTTTTCAGTACTCAGGAGCCATAAAATTGGGAAGTCATATAAGTATGTTTTTTACCCGATGGGTACCCGGACCCGGTGATTACCCGTGACCTTTACTGGGTCCGGTTCTGGGCCAACACATTATGGAACCGGACCCGGAACCGTTAGGACCCGAAACCGACGCTAATATGTCGGGTCCAGTTCTGGGCCATGTACTACCCGGGAGGACCCGGACCCGTTGACAGCCCTAGTTTTAGAGTTTGATTAGTTTCCTTTCCTAATGATAACGTTTATCTTTTTGGATTTTGAGGTCGATCAAGTAAAGTCGTAGAGGCTTATAGCGCGTTTGGATGCGCATTAAAAAGTAATTGTTTGGATACGCGTTTAGAAGTCTGAAAACAAAAAGTCAGTTTGGGTTAAAATTTCAAAACAGACTTTTAAAAATCAAAAAATTAACTTTTTGTGAAGCAAAATAGTTTTGCTTCTTATTTCTGCTTCTGGAGAAGTATAAACTGTTGGATATTTTCATAAATGTTTGTCGCTGTCCGGAGGGGTCTGGGGGGCGTAGCCCCTCCCGGATGTGTTCGACCTATTCGGTTTTCCATAATTTCTATCGACACGTCTCTTCCCATAAGATTTCTTCCCAAGAGAAACCATTAACGGATGCATGTTGAAAGCAATTATTGGAGATGAAACGACATCTCCAAAAGGCATGAATTCCCCTTTAAATAGCGAAGACTTTCTCCCATTCCAACACATAAAAAACAATATGTTTTCTTCTTTCTCTAAAATCATCATAAGAACCTTATACAGTGTGTTTCTTGGTCGGGTCAAGGAAGTACAATCCTTGAATTCGATTTCGGTGTTAGGGATTTATTGAATCCTGAAGACATAATTCGAGAGACCTGTTGTACTCGCCAAGTTATTGGAAAAGGTCGAATTATTGTCTAAAAGAATCGAAAGAGCCTTGAAGTCAGGGGTACACCATTCTTCTGTTTCTGTTTACATCCTCCGGTTTAACCCAATTTTCCAACATAAACACCTATACATCTGGTATCCAATTTTATCTTGATAAACAATCAACTTTACCAAAACTTGCATGTTTGCTCTGGGATATGAAGGGAACTTGACTACGTTTTACCTACACTTAGGGGTGAGCACAAAAACCGGAACCGCGGATTTCATCTGTATCCGTCCGGAAAATTGTGGATGAAACCCAATCCGCAAGATGTATGGACCGGATATGAGTGGGATTCTCAAATCCGCATATTTTAGCTGTTTGGTTGCGGTTGGATATTGAAATCCGCGGATTCACCCAAACCGTTTGGAAGTAAGGAATACACACTCAAAAATGATTGATGCAAGATGATCGGTAAAGTAGCAAACAATAGAACAGGTGGCAAGATGATTGATCTAAGATGATTTGGATATCCAACCGCATTTTGTTTCGGGTGCATTTTGTGCTAGACATCATATTTATCGAAGTTTTGTTAAACTCTGTCGCAAGTGCAATGGCAAATACCAGCGCAAAGCAAACAAAATCTTGCTGCTCAAATGTCAAGAGCCTGTCACCAGCACAGAGATCAAAATGAAGTGAGTCTTGAAGACTGCTGATCCGATCCTCTCTGCCTCCTCACCCATCATGATTTGTCCTTTTATTTCGTAGCTTTATTTCTTAATTGATAAAGAGATTAGTCTGGGTTTTCCTTAGTGTAAAGATGGATACACTAAGAATCAATAACTTTTTCTTCTTAGTGTTCCAGTTTTTATTTTGTGATTGGATTAGTCAAGTCAGGATGGGTTCTCTTCCAGTGCAATGAATATTCCTCACTACAATATTATATTGGGTGAAGAAAGTACCAATCTCTGCATTTTGTTACTGCAGTGATCATAAAGGCTTTATCTCTGCATCTTAAGGGAAAATCTGGTGTGTAACCAGCATTTTCGTGGCTTTTGCTACTGTGTATTCTAGTTGTGCATGCTTTTGATATCTTTCTGTAAACACCTTGCCAGCTGATATACAGAGGTGATCGATCATCATTCATCTCCATATACAAATGTCATCCTTTATCATAGAATTATTTTTTTTACTAAATCCCCACATCCGGCCCGTATCATCCGTTGATCTGCGGATGTGATATCCGCGGGTGATTGGACCGGACACGGTTCGATTTTCCAAATCCGCAACTTTGACGGATTGGACGCGGGTGATCCCTAATCTACAACCGTCCTTCAGTTGCTCATCCCTACACCCTCTTTAATAGAGTTAGTTGGAAAATGAGTACTTGCTTTGTAAAAAAACCAGCTTCTACATGTTATTCTCAATCTCCCCTACATCAAGCCCAGACCTGCGTATATCCAAATCTTAAAATCAAATTAGGCTCAGCCGCCATCACATGTTACATAAGCCGAGGTACAACACGCGCAAGTACAAAACCCTTAACGGTGGACACATACGAAAAACTGTACATATATATAGACACACGGGTACTGCCTATCCTTCATCTTAGCAAGCGGCCGGCTGGAGGAGCTAGGCCGGTTCTCCCTCGTCTGCCGCTGTGGCTTGATCAGCAGCAGTGCTCGAATCGTGATCCCAGTTATTAGCAAGCGCAGTCAGTTGATTATCAGCTATATTCTCTTGTAAACTTGCCATCTTGCTTGAAAGCATCTCTTCTTCCTTAATTGTTCTGCACTGCAAGTCACTGACAAGACCAAGTTGATCTGCCGATAATTCACCTAAGTTGCCTGTTCTCACTCCTTGCAAGAATTCAGTGAGATGTTCCTCCAGCTCTGAGCCGCAAAGTGAGTAAACGAGTCGAATCGATAAGGAGGGTCTGCAACCACCAAGCCAAAGGTAACAGTTTTCCACGGAAGTCAACCAAGTTGGTGAAAAGAAGGACGGAGCGTCGTCTACTGCAAGTTGGGATCTTTTATCGGTATACTCTTCGAAGTGTTTGATGGTTTTGTCGATGATAAGACGAAGTTTTTGTTCATTGTTTGGGTTTTCGTGGTAAACTTCTACGAGCTCCTCGAGATCTTCTTGCTGCTGCATCATCCAATTCTGGTGGCATATACGGAAGCGCATTTCATTCGATAAGCTCCCCATTCTGCACTGTCGTTCAAGAGAAAGGTGCAGATAGAGTTCAAGGCTTCAAGTCATATAATAGTGGTGATATTTTGTCCCATATGCACGGATATGTTCCATTCATCTGTACGGTTTTTTATTTGTTGATAATTATTCATCTGTACGGATAGTGGTGATATTTTGGTAGTTATTGAAGAAAACGGAATCTCCATTTTCTTACTAGAACTTTGCAATCTGATGTTTGTATATGTAGTTATCGTTTTGGTTGAACTAGCTTTTTCTTCAACACGTGTACTTGCTAGATCATCGTCATTGTTGAACCTGCAATTGGTAGCTCAACGCTTAACAAGTGTACCTAGATCTTTTTCACTCACTAAATGATGTGCACGATTGTTATAATGCGTGCTATTTTCCATATAAACTGCCAAGGGGGTTAAGATTGGGTTGTGCATCCGCGTGCAGTAAAATTTGGACAAATTGATAATTTCGACCACGGCAAAATTGCGACTGTGAAAGTTTACCAGAGATACTGTTGATGGTCAAAGAGATAAAGAGTTGTCACCAGACAGTTGCAAAGAAGAAAATAGATCCTCACACGCTCGTGTGCTTTGCTCTTAACCACATTGGACTTCGTTGACCATCCTTTATTTTTGGAAGCAGTTGTTGACCGTCTTAATAAAAATAGGTTTAACACAGAAATTAGTACTATTAACTAAAACGATGGTTCGTTCATTTACAAACTCTACCATGATACATTTTTTGGGTAGGAGCTGTCCTAGTTATGTGATTACTAAAATTAAATCAATAAAAGATGGGTGCACCATTTTTTGGGAAGGAGCCGTCCCTAGCTTCTCGTAACTACTAAAATTAAATCAATAGTGGGCTGGATATTGAAACATCAGCGGAGTTCAATATCAGTGACCTGAGTTCACATGTGCCACTGTATTATAGTGGTCAAGTCACTGTGCGATGATATCAATGTGGTAAAGTCACATAAGCAGAACATTTCTTATATATTATAGTGGTCAAGTCACTGTGCGATGATATCAATGTGGTAAAGTCACGTAAGCAGAACATTTCTTATATAGACTATGCAGAAAATCAAACTCCTGTCGAAATATATTAGAATAGCATGAGGTGGAGTAAGTCAAATTCCTGACCAAGTGGAAATGACGTTAAGTATTATATATTTGGGATCAGAATGACGTTAAAAGTGAATAATTTGAGGGTCAAGTCAAATGTCCGACTAAGTCCGAATAACGACCTCCCTGTAGAAATATTTTTATAACGAGTTCAGGATTTTCTAATGAAGATGCAAGAACCAAGATACACTCAAACTTGTATGAATTAATATCAAATCGCAACATGAGGATATAAAAATCAAATAATTGACTAATTCTCTCGGTCTACAACTACATCAATCCGAAAAAGCACACGTAAACCAATTATTAAGAGTTCAATCATATTTTCGTATTGGGGACCTTCTTTAAAATAAAATACTGATGTTTGTTAACACAATGGAAGTATGCAACTTGCAGGGTAGACTACCGAGACTAGTTTGACTTGGAGCTAGCAAATTGTCTTTACTCTTTAGCCTTTAAAGTCTTTTGCGTAAGTCTCGCTTACTGTACGTACCGACTAAGAGTAAGAACATGTCAACTTGAAGCTAAGGGTTTCCTTTGGAATATAAATAATCCTTGAATTCAGAAGCCTGAAGCTATGTAGGTAGTTTTCTGCAACTACTCCTATCAATTCATTTCTAACTTATAAGTTATAACCATCATCAAATAGGTGTAAGACACTTATAAACTAATACTGTACTTTTTTTATTCAAGATATATATGGCGAAGAACTTTGCATCTCGTGACGAACATTTCAAACTTGCTAGAAATAGCATCGGTCTTCTACTGTTCGTGTTAATTTTAATAAATAATGGATCAGCAGCTGTAATGAGTATTCAGAATACAACAAGGTTGGGGATTACTGATGAGTTTAAAGTAGGAGTTGTTCTTGACTTGAAGTTACCAATCACAAAGGTGTGGTTGACATCCATGAACATGGCTCTCTTCGATTTCTATTCATCTACTAAAACTTCCCGCAAGAGAAGGTTGGTTCTTCATGTTGCTGACTCTAATGCTGATATTCTGGATGCTTCATTTGCAGGTGAACTCCCTGTCACTCTCTCCTATATATATATATATAGATAGATGGACTCATCACATGCAAATAAGACTCATCACATGCAAATAATAACTTGTTTTATAAGTTTCCACCAGCAAGATTGCATGTTGTTAGAAACTCCTCAAAACATGCATGCGTGCTTTTGTTGTGCTGCAGCTTGATATGTTGGAAGTAGTTATTGAGTTTGAATTATCAAACTCCAAAAAGAATAATTCTTCTTTATCAAAAATTATTGAGTTTGAATTTCTTCTTAGCCTTACAATAACAAAAATGATAACTTCTCAGTAGGATCTACTATTAATTATTTACTTTTGATCGGATATTGTCACAGCTATAAATCTGATACAAGACGATGAAGTGCAAGCTATAATTGGGCCACTGACATCAGCGCAAGCAATTTACATGTTGCATCTCGGCAAAAAAACACAGATTCCAATTATTTCTTTCACTGCAACAAGTCCGTCTATCTCCCCATCTCACTACCCTTATTTCATTCGCACAACACATCAAGACTCGTCTCAAGTAGACGCCATTGCTGCCGTCGTCCAAACCTTTAAATGGAGAGAAGTTGTACCTATATATGAAGATACTGAGTATGGAAATGGATTTATGCCATACTTAATCGACGCGTTCCACAACATCAGTACACGAGTTCCATATAGGAGTGTACTACCTGAATCTGCTACTGACGACCGAATTCTTCAAGAACTCTACAAATTGATGACAATGCAAACCAGAGTATTCGTTCTACATATGGGGTCGTATCTTGGAGTCCGAATTTTTGAAAAAGCAAAGACGATCGGAATGATGAGTAAAGGGTACGTATGGATTGTCACGGATGGCTATGGCCAATATTTGAGTTCATTCAACTCCTCTGTTCTTGATACAATGCAAGGAGTAATAGGTATAAGGCGTTACGTCCCGAAATCCTTAAAACTTAGATCATTTAAGTCTAGATGGAAAAAGAAGTTCCGGAAGGAAAACCCGGATAGTAAAAAAAGTTTGGATATTTATGGTATACTGGCATACGATACAATCTGGTTACTAGCAAATGCTATAGAGAAATTGGAAAGACTTGATTCTCGATTTTTAAAACAAAATGATGTAGCAAATTGTAGCCATGTTGCAAAACTAGGTATCTCGCAAATAGGTACCAAGCTTTTGCAAGAAATTACCAATACCAAATTTAAAGGTCTAAGCGGACACTTTAGTCTCGTTGATAGGCAATTGCATGTACATACCTTTCATATACTGAATGTCTTTGGAAGGGGTGTGAGAGGAATCGGAATCTGGACATCTTCAGATGGAATTATAAAGGATATAAGTTCTAATGGTACCAGGGAAAACAGGCATCTCATTTCGAACCATGATAATCTACGCCCGATTATATGGCCCGGAAATACTACAGCCATTCCTAAAGGTTGGATCAATCCGACAGGTGAGAAAAAGTTGAGAATAGGAGTTCCGCTAAGATCCAGTTATACTGAATTTGTGAAGGTAACAAGAAATCCTAGTTCCAACGACTCAGTTGATGTCACTGGATATTGCATTGACGTTTTTATTGCTGCAATTGGGATGTTACCATATGCTGTCCCTTACGAATTTATTCCTTTTCAAAATGCCAACCATACTGCTGCTGGAACCTACAACGATCTTATATATCAAGTCTATCTCCAGGTAATTAGTTCATTTATAATTTCGCTTAACATAAAACAGATTCTTTTTTTAATGTTCGTACAATCTTGTTTAATTCACACATATGCGCATGTTAAACAGAAATTCGATGCTGTAGTTGGAGATGTCACGATCACAGCCAATCGATCACAATATGTAGATTATACGCTACCTTATGTAGAAGCCGGGGCATCAATGATCGTATTGACAAGGAAGGATTTTAACAAAGAAGCCTTGATATTTTTCCTTCCGCTAGAGTGGAGACTTTGGCTGACAATTGTTGCTTTCTTTATTTATATTGGCTGCGTGATTTGGATTCTCGAACATAGAGGGAACCGGGAGTTTAGAGGAGGGCCTCATTCTTTATATCAGATGGGCACAATGCTTTCCTTCTCATTTTCGATGCTTGTCTTTGCACACAGTAATGACTTTTCCAACTTCATCGTTACATTTTATTTTTTTAAACGAGCTTTGCTTAACCTCTTTTTCATTTGTTTTGGCAGAGGAAAAGGTTTTGAGTAGTCCGGGTAGATTTGTAATGATTTTATGGTTCTTAGCTGTATTCATTCTCACTACAAGTTACACAGCGAGTTATTCAGCTATGTTGTTAGCTAATAGATTTCAACCAACCTTCACTGATGTTAACCATCTCATCAAGAATGGGTACAATGTCGGATACAAGAGCGGTTCATTCATCGAAGGAATGTTGAAGCAAATGGGTTTCGATGAGTCTAATCTGAAAGGATATCGCACACCCGAAGAATGTGATGAAGCTTTCTCAAAAAAGAGACAAGACGGAGGTATTGTTGCTGCAATTGACGAGCTGCCTTACATTGAGCTCCTCCTCGCTCAGTATTGCGATAAGTACACCAAGGTTGGAGATATCTACCCCACTGGTGGATTTGGTTTTGTAAGTAATCCCGGAATCATCTTGAGCTCCTACTTCGCATAGATAGTTGTAGTAATATTATAATCTCTTGTATTTATCTACGTTATGACTTTGCAGGTTTTCCCAAAAGGTTCTCCTTTGGGACTTGACATTTCAAGGACAATCTTGAGTGTAAGAGAAGATAAAGAGAAAATGAAAAGGATTCGGCATACTTGGTTCGGGAGTAAACGAACTTGTTCAGATCATGAATCTTCTTCGTACAGTCTTACTCTTCATAGCTTTCAATACCTTTTCATCTTTGTTGGAGTTCTTTCACTTATTCCCTTACTTGCAGATTTGCTAATTTTTTTGTATAAAAACCAAATAGTCTTGACTTCTCCGAATACTTCTATTAGTCAAAAATTTGTAAGGTTGGTGGAAAAATTTAACGAGGAGGATGAAAAGCGCTTGAGATACTATGAATACCATGAAGGAATTGGCAGTCAAGGGGACGTAGGTATAGATCCGGAACGAGGCGAAGTGCCAACCTAGTGACTTAATGTTTTTCGAGTACGGTACCTTATTTAACCTCTCTTTCGTTTAACCATCATTTTTCCTTTAAATGAAAATCATTAAACTGTTACATGAAATCCTTGATCACATTCTAGTTGTACGTGTGTAAAATGTTAATCCGGCTTGCAATGCTTGGCAAGATGAAGATACTTGTGTGTTGTCGTTGCTTCTTCTGAATGTTCAGATTTCTGCTATTGTTATTGCTCATGTCTCAAATTCGTCTACTTCTACGGATTCACACTTGAAGAAAAGATTCGTTGCATTTTCATCCGCTCATACTATCCAACTTCATACTCAATTCATATTGAAGTTAATTAGGTTCTTCTAGGGTTTCAACTTCATACCAACAAGTAGATCAAATGCATCTCTACATCTCTACTAATATCTCACATTTTATTTTCCCCAGCCGTATAATTAAATGGTTCGTGTAATAAAAACTAATTCCTCAGTGTGTCGTATTTTAAATTATATGTTTCCTCATTATCGAGAGCATTCTCCAATGCATCTAAATGTTGTATACTAGCAACAATTAACAACAAGAATCGATAGATAATGGAATAAAAAGGATAATAATAACTCATAAATCGAAGATTCAGGCCAAACTCTGAGCTGAGAACAGCGCAACCATTAGGGTTTTCTTATTAATTGTTCGTACATGAGAAGACTCTTCTCTTACAAATTTATACCAATCATTGATAACCCTAGAGGTTACTCAACGGATATGCGACACGTGCAGCAAATCGAAAGGGTGAACGAGTCTCTAAATAACAGCTAACTATAATCTCTCAATCACTCAGGTAAATTACTACAGGCAGTCACAGACAGACTTTATGACTTAGCATGTAAAGCATGGAACATTGCCCCCTACTGAGGATCATCCTTGTCCTCAAGGATGAATCGAGGATAGTGAGTGCGAATGTTGGAGATGGCTTCCCAAGTAGCTTCTTCAGGGGAAGAATTTTTCCATTGGATCATCACCTAGCGAATCAATTTTCTACCAATGAGGACGGTGCGAGTACGGAGTACCTTTTCTGGAAGCATGATGATGTCCCCTGTGAGATCAACAACTGGTAGAGTAGGTAAAGGAATAACTTTGGCCTCAATGTGAGTCTTCAGCTGAGAAACATGGAACACATGATGAATGCGAGAATGAGAGGGTAAATCTAGCTTATAGGCCACTTAACCAATCCTCTGCAATTTTGGAAATGGGTAATGATACTTGGAAGATAGCTTGAAATCGCGTCTCAAAGCTACAGAAGCTTGCCTATATGGTTGAAGCTTAAGGTAGACCAAATCTCCCACATTAAATGATCTCTCAACTATGGAGGCATCTGCATAAAGTTTCATCCTTTCCTGAGCTTTGTGATGTGACTCTTTAAGTAACTCCAGCATATTGTCTCTCTCTTTCATGTAAGCTTCAACAACAGCAACAGAGGTAGTGGCAGTAGAAGGGAAAGCCATATGAGGAGGATAATATCCATATAGTGCCTGAAATGGTGACATCTTTAAGCCTCTATGAAAACTGGTATTGTACCACCATTCAGCAAGATCAAACTATTGAGACCAGTTCCCAGGTATGTGGCCAGTAATGCATCTTAAATAATTCTTTAGGTAAGCATTTACCCTCTCAGTTTGTCCATCTGTTTGAGGGTGATAAGCTGTGATCATGTTCAAACTAGTACCCAAAGCCTTGAACAGATCCTGCTAAAAATTGCTGGTGAAGAATTTGTCTCAGTCAGAGACAATAGAGGAAGGCAATCATGAATCTTGAATACTTGATTGAGAAAAGTCTTTGCCACAGAAGAAGTTGTGTAAGGGTGTTGGAGAGAAATGAAGTGGGAATATTTTGTAAGCCTATCCACTATGACCAAAACAACACTCTTTTTGTCACTAACAGGTAAGCCCTCAATGAAATCCATTGTTATGTGTTGCCAAGCATACTCTGGAACAGGGAGGGGTTGGAGGAGGCCAGCATGTGTGGTAGAATCACTCTTACACCTTTGACATATATCACACTGAGACACAAAAAGCAAAATATCCCTCGTCATCCCTTTCCAGTAGAAATGCCTTCTAGCTCTGACATAAGTTGCTTGCATTCCAGAGTGGCCACCCACAACAGAAGCATGTAAGGATTCCAAAAAATTTTCTTTAACAGTACCCCCAGTGCCAATATAAATTCTATTTTTGTATCTCAAAATGCCCTCCTGAAAGGTGAAGTGAGGCACAAAATTAGCTTGAAGTAGGAGTTGAGAAATGAGATGTTCTGCCTTAGTATCATGAGAATAACTGAGGATAACATCCTGCACCCAAGTTGGAGCAGAGAGAGATATAGAATGACAAGTAGCTGATTCTTGAGGTCTTCTAGATAAAGCATCAGCTACCACATTTTCTGACCCCTTCTTGTACTGAATGACATAATCAAAACCCAACAGTTTAATAAGCCATTTCGGCTGCAACATAATAGTAATCTTTTGCTCAAGAAAATATTGTATACTTTGATGATCAGTTTTGATAATGAATTTGGCCCCTTGCAAGTATTGCCTCCATATCTGAATAGCCAATACAATTGCTAAGAATTCCTTCTCATAAGTGGATAATGCTTGTGCTCTTGGTCCCAAGGGTTTACTGAAAAAGCAATTAGTCTGTTCTCTTGGAGTAGAACAACACCTACACAAGTATCACTGGCATCACTCTCCACCACAAAATTCTTTGTGAAGTCTGGTAAAGCTAAGATTGGAGTATTAACCATTGCTTCTTTAAGTGTATTGAATGCAATTGTGGCTTCTACACTCTAGTGAAAAGACTTCTTCTTAAGTAGCTCAGCTAGTGGCTTAGCAATAGCTCCATAGCCCTTAAAAAAAATTCTATAGTATCCAGTAAGGCCAAGAAACCCCCTGAGTGCCTTAATAGTTGTAGAGCGTGGCCACTGTTGCATACAAGAGATCTTATAGGGGTCAGCAGAGACACCTTCAGCTGTAATAATGTGGCCTAAATACTCCAAAGAGGACTGGCCAAAGCAACATTTAGAGAGGTTAGCAAAAAGATGATGTTGACTGAGTAAGGAGAAGACAAACTTGAGATGTTCCAAATGTGCATCCAAGCTGGACTGTAAACCAAGATGTCATCAAAGAAAACCAAGACAAATTTCCTCAAAACTGGTTGGAAAATCTCATTCATTAAGGCTTGAAATGTAGCATGTGCATTGGTGAGACCAAAAGGCATGACTTTTAAACTCATAATGGCCATGTCAAGCACCCTAATTTGGTGATAGTCAGCTCTCAAATCAATCTTACTAAAGAAGACTGCCCCTTTTAATTCATCCAACAACTCATCAATGATAGGGATAGGAAATTTGTCTTTCATTGTTATGTTGTTAAGCTTCCTATAATCAACACAAAATCTCCAAGAATTATCTTTCTTCTTAACCAATAAAATGGGAGAAGCAAAAGGGCCGTGACTTGGTTGGATAATCCTTGATTGAAGCATATCTTTCACAAGTTGTTCAACTACTCCTTTATGTATGTAAGAACATTTGTAAGCTCTTTGATTGACAGGGGGTGCATTGGGTTGTAGAGGGATGGAGTGGTCCAAGTGTCTTTTTGGAGGTAATTTAGTTGGTTCTTGAAAGATTTCTTGGAATTCCTGTAATAAGGGAAGAAGAATGGGTGGAGTAGCTGGTGGTGTAGTAGGTGTTGATATAGAGAACAAGTCATGACCTACAATGCCATGAGAAGTTTTGGAAAAGAATTTCTTAACTGCTACCCCACTCATCATCAATAGAGATGGTTTAGGTGTAGAGCCCTGTAATGTTATCTTCTTACCATGATGTGTAAAAGAAATACTCAGTTTAGAGAAATTGAAAAGGACATCACCTAATGTCCTGAGCCAATCTGCACCCAAAACTATATCACATCCTCCAAGTGGCAAAATTCTCATATTCTCTACAAACTTGTGTCCCTGCATGCTCCACTGAAGTTGTGAACAAATACCAGAACTTACTGTCATGTCTCCATTAGCAACTGTTACCAACATGGGAGCAATTGGTTGTATATGACACTTTAGTGAAGCAGCTAACTGGCTATCAATAAAAATAGTTGTACTACCTGTGTCAATCAGGATGGAGACCTTATCACTACGGGAAAAATCATCATCCCTACGACAACTCCATTTTATGCATTGTGGAGTGGGGGTATTGTAGAAAGTCCAAGCTTTTCTACAATACTTGACTAAGAGTTGTAAAGGGTGATGTGATTCATGGTTCGACAATATTTTCCCAAAGTTGTGATTCTCTTTCGATTTTTTTTGAAAGCCTAGCACAATCCTTGCTTGTGTTGCAAGAATATCTTGGACAACAAAGGATGCGTATCGTAAAAATATGTAACATAACACTTGTATTCTATCTTAGACAACCTAGGATGTGTATCGTAGAAATATGTAACACAACACTTGTATAAGTTGAAGGACTATGTTAGACAAACTAGGATGTGTATCGTAGAAATATGTAACACAACACTTGTATAAGTTGAAGGACTATCTTAGACAAACTAGGATGTGTATTGTAGAAATATGTAACACCTCTTATTACTATTATGAATAAGATTTGCAAGCCATCATAATAAGATTTGCAAGCCACTTGTTAGAGTTGTAGAACTATGTTGGACAGCACCTAATTATGTCGTAAAGACATTCGATTCACAACCATTGTTTTGTGTAGTTGAAATATGGAACACAACTCTTATTAGAAGTTGTTTGCATAAAACTATTTTGAAAAAAAAAATTATAGCTGAAACCGGATTGCCGAAATTATTTCACATTCACATTAAGCTGCCAGTGTAACACATTTACATTCATTCAGGTTAACCTGCCAGTCTTAAACACATACATTCAAAAAATGGCAGTGATACATAGATGTTTGTTACAAAAGTGGAGTTTCCAAAACACACTCTAAAAATATTATGAAGATTAAGATGCCTATGAGAACATCCAACCTAGTATGCAACTGTGCTGATTCGAGTTCGGAATTGTGTAACTGCTCACCATTGAATTGCTGGTATCGTGATGAGAATCCCAGGCAAACACAAACCTTTCGTGCCCATCACCATCAAGAGGAGATGCGTAGTTTACGGAAAAAACCATCTAAGCAACAACAGCTGCTGCAAAATGTTGTGCACCAATAATCTTTCCATTACAGAAGTTGTTACTTGTTCCTGCTGCACCACATCCTTGAGATTTTGTGAAAATCCATGCACTAGCGGTGCTGCAATAAAGAAAAACAACAATCATATAGTTAAACTCACGTCCACCAAAAGGAAATATCAAAAGCATAATAATTATGTAGTTTTATGATATTCTACAAGCGTTAGCAGTCTGAAGAGTTCAACCGTAAAACACCCATAATTGAACTAGATATAAGGTAAACTCGATAAAAGAATTTAAGAGAATTAAATATATGTGTCGAAATTTGAGAGAAAAAGATGAAAAAAATCATTTTCACTATGTAAATTACCAACATCAGTAAATATAGGTGTGCTTAATGACCATTCACACAATCAAATGTGATTGGCTAATTAGCCGCTAGAAATATCCATAATAGCAGGATAATAACTAGGAAAACCAATTATGAAACTATACCTGGCTTGATGATTTCGCCAGGATTGGATTTGTTCAGAAGCTGCCTGCCATTGGGATGGGTTATGGAAAACTGGAAGCCACATAGAGCCTCAGTCAAGCTCAGTGAATATTCTGCAAAGAGATCATCAAACTTCCATTTGAACTTAGGCTGCTCCTTCTGTTGCAAGTTTGCAACACCACGAAAATATCTCCTGCAACTGTATCAGGCTGCAATAATGAACATGGGCCCTATTAGTTACTTTGAAGACACAACAAATTTCCAACGGTTAATGTACATTAAAGTTTCTATCCACCAAGTTGTGCCCTCACTAATATGGACCCTACACCTGTGTGATTCAAGGCAGATGGTGCTAATAAAAGTTGATATAGCTCTATGTTAAAGTAGCATTCCTATTTGAAAGAAAAGAAAGCAACTTTTTGTTCTATTCCCACTTACAACTTCATCTGCTTGTCCCTCGAACACAATCTTTTGTCCGTGCTGCATTCCTTTTTCAACTTGTACCTCCAGCACCTTCTTTTCCTTGGTAACTTTGTTCCCTTTGTACTGTTGACATTTATGTTTCTCGTTGATGACCTCACCTACCATAAACAAGAAACGGAAATAAGGATTTTTCATGGTCACCATAACAAATTAAAAACTCTAAAAGAATTTGGATGCTTGGCATTGCATATACCTGAGCCTCTGCACTCTAGACAGACATGTTGTATTCGCTCTGGACAGACATGTTGCATTTGATGGATCATCCCAGGCCCAATTTGTCAGGTTGATATATTCATTCCTGAACCTTGACAGCCACATCTATTTCATGCCCCACTCTTTGGCCATTTCCTGCAATAATAAAATAATTCTTAGTACTCAACAAGCATCACTAGAAATTGCAAATTGATTAACACTTCGCTTTGCAAGAACTCTACACATTGTCCCTTTTTCAATCACTATAAAGCATGCATCAAAAATCAAATCAACACCAACAAAGTAATTAAATCAAATTCATGGTAACATGTACTAGAAATACACACCTACGAACAACAAGCCCACCAAGAAGCTTGTATCTGAGAGATTCAGCTTGAGCAATATAACACATAAACCTCTGTTGTTAACTTTCTCAGCATAAAGCTAAACACTGGTCTCAGGGAACTTAAACCTCTTCTGTACTACAGAAGTCAGTACTCTAATCCTCATTTCCTTCTCACCTACAAAAATCCAACCAACAAATCAAATCCCTAATTTCATCAGATCTATACCAAAATATATACAAACAACAGGTAATAGTTATTAAGAGTTTAGTTTTTATACCAAGAACATTTTGGGTTCTAGTAGCTCTGATGATGATTTATGTCCTCATAGCAGCCCCAAGATACAAAACTCTAGCTCCAGGTACCTGAAGTTGCAAATCAAACATCATTAGTGTTAAAACAATGACAAAATTTTAAAAAAAAAATAAAAATTAAAAACACAAAGTGAAATCCCAAACATCATACACAAACAATACTTACAATCCAAATATTGTCAACACCACCAAGTATAGCAGCAGCAAGCTTTCATTCCACCACCACCACGACCTCCTCCTCTGCCGCCTCCTCTGCCTCTACCACCACCACGGCCTCTAATTCGATTCAACATCAACATCACCTTCTTCAATTTATTTCTTAACAGCTTCACAACATGAATAAAAATTTCAAATCAAACATACCCATCTCTAATCCTTCCCCTAAAACCTTAATTTCAATTTCATTCACTTGACTCAATTACATCGAAGAACCCTAATATATATTTGGGGAAAGAACAGAAACCCTAGATTTTTTACTCTTCATTAAAACTCACAAATCAATCACTAGTTCTTCCTCATCATACTGTATTCACCAAACCCATCTTTAATTTCTCAATTTCTAACTCAATTAACGATTCACAAAGAAAACCCTAGTTCTCGATTCATAACAGGACTCGATCTTCTTCTTCATAATTAGCAGAAACACCAATTCCTTCTTATTTTATTCATCCTCGCGATTTAATTTTCCTCAGGCCATACCTCAATTTCACCTCTCGATTTTCAACTGAAGGGAGGCGGAAGATAAGGTTAGAGACGGAGATAAGAGAGGAAAATGAAGAAATTGTGTTTTCTTTTGATCTTCTATATACCTATCTTTGAACGGTCCAAATTTGATTTAAACATGGTCATACGGATTAAGGATACCTTTGGAAGAGATTTCATTTAAGACTGTCATACGGTTCAAAGAAAATGTCTTTGTGTTTTCTTTGTGCTTTCTCTATGTGCTTCTGGATTAAATTTCGACTAGTCATACAGGTCATGAAGTAGCTTCAGTTCACACTGCAAGACTCGGGTTAGCAGGATACACCATTGAAATCGATAAATATGAAGCTTTTTGTGTTTCCTTTTTGTTTTCGTTGTGCTTTCTCTTTGTGTTTTTGTGCTTTATCTTTTTGCTTCAGGTTTGAATTTCAACTAGTAACATAGGTCATGAAGTAATTTCGACTAGTCATATAGTTCATGAAGTAGCTTCAGTTCACACTTCAAACCTAGCATGATACATCATCGAAATCGATAAATATGAAGCTCAAAGTCGATTCGAACTTCAAAAATGGTATAACGACATAGAAACTATGAATCATGAAGCTTCAGGAGGGTTCTGACTTCAAACTTGGTATGATACATCATCGAAATCGATAAATATGAAGCTCAGTGCCGATTCGAACTTCAAATTCGGTATAACAACAAACAAACTATGAATCATGAAGCTTCAAGGGGGTTCCGACTTGAAACTTGGCATGATACATCATCGAAATCGATAAATATGAAGCTCAGAGTCGATTCGCACTTCAAATATGGTATAACGACAAAAAAACTATGAACCAAGAAGCTTTGGGAGGGTTCTGACTTCAAACGTAGCATGATATATCATTGAAATCGATAAATATGAAGCTCAGAGTCGATTCGAACTTCAAATATGGTATAACGACATAGAAACTATGAACCAAGAAGCTCTGGGAGGGTTATGACTTCAAACTTAGCATGATACATCATAGAAATCGATAAAAATGAAGCTCAGCGTCGACTCGAACTTCAAATTCGGTATGACGATAAACAAACTATGAATCATGAAGCTTCGGGAGGGTTCTGACTTCAAACTTGGCATGATACATCATCAAAATCGATAAAGATGAAGCTCATCGTCGATTCGAACTTCATATGTAGCATAATGGCATACAATCTATGAATCAGGAAGCTCTAGGAGGTTTCTGACTTCAAACTTAGCATGATACATCATCGAAATCGATAAATATGAATCTCATTGTCGATCGAACTTCAAATGTGGCATAATGGCATACAATCTATGAATCAGGAATCTCCAGGAGGGTTCTGACTCATGTATTCGGTTTTATAGGTAAGATTCCTTCGGAATATTCTACGAAACCTTAAACAAACCATATTTCTGCATATTGTATGCAAACCAGGATCCGATATCGAATCCTGGCTGCGAGTTGACTACTCTAAGTCACAAAGTTGGTAAGAACGATGAATCCATCCATTTACAGGTAAGATTCCTTCGGAATATTTTACGAAACCTTAAAGAAACCCTATTTCTGCATATTCTATGCAAACCAGGCTCTGAGATCGAAACTTGGCCGCGAGTGGACTACTCTAAGTCAGAATGTTGGTAAGAACGACGAATCCATCCATTTACAGGTAAGATTCCTTCTGAATATTCTACGAAACCTTAAGCAAACCTTATTTCTGCATATTGTATGCAAACCAGGCTCCGAGATCAAAACCTGGCCGCGACTAGACTACTATAAGTCACAAAGTTGGTAAGAACGACGAATCCATCCATTTATAGGTAAGATTCTTTCGGAATATTCTACGAAACCTTAAACAAACCCTATTTCTGCATAGTGTATGCAAACCAGGCTCCGAGATTGAAACCTGGCCGCGAGTTGACTACTCTAAGTCAGAAACTTGGTAAGAACGATGAATCCATCCATTTACAGGTAAGATTCCTTCGGAATATTCTACGAAACTGTTTGAGGGTGAAAACAGTTTCTGCAGATTTTGGTAATTTCGGGTGTGTGGGTGAGAAACGAATTTAAACCCTAAACAATGTACTGCAAATGAGTACTTTAGATTCGAGAGATCAATCTGTACAAATCCGGCCTAAACCAAGAAATTCCCGTTCCAGACTTGCTTCGGTCACAAAGTGAAGGAGAAGGGTTGGTTTTGGGGAGGGAAGCGAAGAAAGTGTTGAGACCAGAATACTTGATTCTGGAAGAGTAGTTGTTTCACGACTTGTATCAGAAAGTGGAAAGCTAACAGATGGAAAGCTAGCAAATATTTTTTGAGTGTTGTATCCTCCTGACCTGAACTTGTTGTTCGATGGAAATAGGTAATGCCTATTTATACAAGTCTAAGTGAAACGTACTCTGGTCTCATTAAGAAATGGAAAACGGGTGAGTAAATGGGAGGAGGTGGTAACCGTTAATGCTTGGGATTGATGTTCCATAAAAGAAAGCGTTTCACCATTACTCCCAGTATTTACTAACCGCCAAACCAATACCCAATGAGCATCCCCCAGTTTGTGACATCTGTTGATGTCTCGAGTGTTTTCGTGGAAAACATGTAGCATGTTGTTGTTGTCTGGGAAGTTGAGATTGAGAGACTTGTCGTCTCGGTGGTGACCTTCAACGGTCGAGATTTTGCATCTTAAAAGGAAGGTAGCCGTTGATTATTGCAACCTTTCGTTTGGTAGCCAGTGGCATGAAAGTATGATCAGTATGGCTTTAATATGGCTCAGTTTAGGCGCGGCCAAAAGTTAGGGTTTTGGCTTTGTTTAGGCGCGACCAAACTAGGTCCAAAGGTTGCCATGTATTAGCTGGTAACCGTGGACGGCTAAGATCTGCATCTTAGATGAAAAGGTGGTCGTTGATTGTTGCAGGCCTTCGTTTTGGTATCCGCATAAGGAAGGCCGACATGGTATGGCGCGGCAAGGTGGTTGGCATGCCTTGGCGCGGTTTGGCGTGGCCAAAACTAGGGTTTTGGTCCAAAGGTTACCATGCGTTGTTTGGAGACCTTGGACGGATAGGATTTGCATCTCGGATGGAAGGGTGGTCGTTGATCGTCGCACGCCTTCGTTTTGGTAGCCGCATGGGGAAGGCCGACATGGTATGGCACGACAAGATGGTTGGCATGCCATTGGCACATGTGGCATGGAATGCCTTGGCGCGGTTTGGCGTGGCCAAAATTAGGGTTTTGGGCTAAAGGCTACCATGCGTTGTTTGGAGACCTTGGACGGCTAGGATTTGCATCCAGGATGGAAGGGTGGTCGTTTGTCGTCGCACGCCTTCATTTTGGTAGCCGCATGGGGAAGGTCGGCATGGTATGGCGCGGCAAGGTGGTTGGCATGCCATTGGTACATGTGGCATGGCATGCCTTGGCGCGGTTTGGCGTGGCCAAAACTAGGATTTTGGGCCAAAGGTTACCATGCGTTATTTGGCGACCTTAGACGGCTAGGATTTGCATCCAGTATGGAAGGATAGCCGTTGATCGTCGCACTCCTTCGTTTTGGTAGCCGCATGGGGAAGGTCGGCATGGTATGGCGCGACAAGGTGGTTGGTATGCCATTAACACATGTGGCATGGCATGCCTTTGCGCGGTTTGGCGTGGCCAAAACTAGGGTTTTGGGCCAAAGGTTACCATTCGTTGTTTGGCGACCTTGGACGGCTAGGATTTGCATCCAGGATGGAAGGGTGGACGTTGATCGTCGCACGCCTTAGTTTTGGTAGCCGCATGGGGAAGGCCGACATGATATGGCGCGGCAAGGTGGTTGGCATGCCATTGGCACATGTGGCATGGCATGCCTTGGCGCGGTTTGGAGTGGCCAAAACTAGGGTTTTGGGCCAAAGGTTACCATGTGCTGTTTGGCGACCTTGGACGGCTAGGATTTGCATCTAGGATGGAAGGGTGGTCGTTGATCGTCACACGCCTTCGTTTTGGTAGACGCATAGGGAAGGACGGCATGGTGGAGCCAAGGCCAATGGCGCGGATGGCTTAGTATGGTGGAGCCAAGGGTTTGGCATGCCATTGGCGCATGCTGCAGCTAGCATGGTTGGGGCCAAGGCAAGGTGCGGTTGGCTTGGCATGGTGGGGCCAAGGGTTTGGCATGCCATTGGCGTATGGTGCGGCTAGCATGGTTGGCATGCCTTGGCGCGGTAGACGTGGCTGGCATGGTTTGCCATTGGCACAGTGGTGCGGCTGGCATGGTTGGCATGCCTTGGTGTGGAGATGTGGCTGACATGTTTTGCCATTGGCAAAATGGTACGGCTGGCATGGTTGGCATGCCTTGGCGAGTAGATGTGGCTGGCATGTTTTTCCATTGGCACAGTGGTGCGGCTGGTATGGTTGGCATGCATTGGCGCGGAGATGTGGCTGACATGGTTTTCCATTGGCAGAGTGGTGCGGCTGGCATGGTTGGCATGCCTTGGCGCGGAGATGTGGCTGGCATGGTTTGTCATTGGCACAGTGGTGTGGCTGGCATGGTTGGCATTCCTTGGCGCGGAGATGTGGCTGGCATGATTTTCCATTGGCACAGTGGTGTCGCTGGCATGGTCGGCATGCCTTGGCGCAGAGTTGTGGCTGGCATGGTTTTCCATGGCACAGTGGTGCGGCTGACATGGTTGGCATGCATTGGCTCGTAGATGTGGGTGGCATGGTTTTCCATTGGCATAGTGGTGCGGCTGGCATGGTTGGCATGCCTTGGCGCGGTAGCATGAGATATAGGGTTTGGCATAGATGATGTCGGTCAATGTTAAGGGTTCTGCCGTGGAACATGACACATAAAAAAAAGGTACCCTGGTAATTCTTACGTAGGCATGCTGATCGATTCAATAAATGTGTCAATGGTCATAGTGACGTCATGTCAGTTGTACGGTTTTACGATTTTAACCCTAAGCTAAAAACCACCATCAACATTAAGTCCCCTGCTTAGCTCGGAACAGGAGCATCGTTGTGAGGTAAGCATAAGATAGTGACGGGAAAGGACAAAAATCGAAACGATGAGTCGTGGAAAGATGGTCAGGAAGGTCCGACTAACCCTTTTGAGAGGTAATGAGAGTCCATGATCCTCATGTTTGGCGGCCTTGCGTAGACTCTATTCATGGTGTAGAAGTTGTGAGATGAAGATCGTCGGCTTAGTATGGATATGAATCACCTTGGATGGGTTAGGGAACATCATGACGCTGGCTTGGCGAGTTGTCGGTGTTGGTGCGGCAAGTCATGGCGTGGACGGCTTTGGCATGGTGATTGGTCTTCGCGGGCCCGGTTGCCTATTTTCCTTACTTGACTCAAATAGGAAGTCCTTTCCTTATTCAAATTCCCAAGTATTACTCCTATAAAAGGAGGGACGGCCTCTCCTTTTACTTCACACCTATTTTTTTTTATTCTGGCCGTGTGGTAACAGTAAAGCGGACGAGCGAATCCCATGTATGTCTTCCAACACTTCCTCTTTAACTTGCTTTTCTTGTTATTTTTTTTTTGTGTTAGTGCAAACCCTATCTGTAGGCGTACCTTTTCATGAACTTGTAGAAATATTGTCCTTCTGCGTTGGTATGAATCCTAACCGTAGGTATGCTTTGCACGAACTTGTAGTAACATTTAGGCGTGAATACTGTAGTGATGTTGGCCGCCTCAATTACCGTGCAAAGTAGGCATGCATGAGCTGGTAATTGTCATTCCCTTCCCGCGAAAACCTAGCTTCTAGGGTTTACTCCTTTTTCCTGGTGTGACCGTGTGTATGGTTCCCGTGGTGGGGAGTGCCTCCTCGGTCGGGCGCAAATTTCCCGCTGCAGGGTATGGTCTTGGCATGAAGTGGTGATGCAGGATCTGTCAGTCCCCATTTCTTTGCCTATGCGCATTATGACTTTGAAACAAATTGGCTTGCGTCCAGGATGGATCTCCTGTGTCTGATAAAATAATTTCCACGCACTTTCCGTAATAATTTCTCTTCGTATTATTGCATTGTAGTTATTTCGAAGGTGGAAGTAGCGTGAGAGAATTTTCGTTAGGATGTTATTTGAGAAAAGTTTTGCCGTCGAAAGATGTTGGCAGTTCCAAGCCGAACATAGATGATGAGTTCTTTACAACATCCGCCACAATTAGGAAAAATCATCCCAAGTATGTGTCGATTCTTCTGACTGGTCCGGAAAGTGAAGGAGAGGCCCGGTCGGTTCGGCCAGTAGGTGTAATAAGGTTTTGTCTTCAGAGGAAAGCGTATCATGCTTCTCCTATTGA
Organism: Papaver somniferum; assembly: GCF_003573695.1. Lineage (NCBI taxonomy): Eukaryota > Viridiplantae > Streptophyta > Magnoliopsida > Ranunculales > Papaveraceae > Papaver > Papaver somniferum. The sequence continues at coordinate 3,638,667 of NW_020651082.1, read as the reverse complement.
CTTTAAAATCTCTGTGATTCCGTTGCGTCCCTTTGAGAAATGGATGCGATTCATGATGAGCTAGAAATGTGTAAATCCAGTTTGACCAAGGAGCAGATCATTGATGCTGTCGCGGCTTCCGCAATGCTTCAAATTAGGAAAGATATTCCACGCTTGGTTGCTTTTATTTCCAGGTGGTGCCCAGACACTCACACGGCCATATGCAGGTGGGGTGAAATGACTATCTCCTTAGAGAGTGTGGCCGTGTTGCTGAACCTTCCTGAAATAGGAAACCTCGATGTCAAATTGTCTGCAGATGAAGAAGAAATGTGCGCCGCTCTGGTTGCGAAATAAAAAGGATTCGTTCGGAAAGAAAACGAGACGAGGTGCTTCTATGGCTGGTGGGTGTCTCAGTGGTTTCCCGATGAGTTGGAGCCGAATCAAAAGAATAGTACGCTTCACGTCGCAGCGTTCTTGGCTCTTTGGTTATCCAGAGATATTTTTGATGATGGATCGGGTAAGAAGGAGATAATACAGGAACTTATCAATTTTTCCATAAAATTGGCAAAAGGTGTCGTTCTCCCTATTGGAGGCTTGTTTCTTGGTTCTCTGTACACACACTTGGATCAGCTGGTCGCGGACATGTGTGCTTCAAATGGTTATGTGAAAGTGGATTCGTATATTCATGCCGCCTTTCTCCAAGCGTGGCTGTGGGAGCATTTCGAAAAGTATGCTCCAAAACCGTTGGCCGTACTTCCCGAGTCTTGGGGTGGCTCTAGGCTACTGCGCTGGTCGAATAGGCGCCCAAAGATTGGTTCGAACCTGGTTGGATTCCTTGACAACTCGCACACGGTCAATTTTCGTCCATGGGCTCCGGTTCATGCGTCTATAACTCAGATCAGTACCTTTGCTCCTTCTCCGAGCATGTCTTTGTCTTCTGATAAAGAGGATATGAGTGTTGGAGAGATGGTGTTCATGCGAAGATGCACGCCCGGTTATGTGTCATCTTTCTTTCGAGGATCTTGCAAAGCAGTCTCTTACAATATCGATAGGATGGCTCGGTATATGGGTTTTGACCAAGGGGTTCCACTTGTTCGTCAGCCGGTTGTTCCAGAAGTCTCGTTTCCAACTGTTCTCGATGTTACTATTCTTATGTCGGGTAAAAGTCTCCCTTTCCTGCTTGCGGAACGAAATCCATCAAAAACCTCCAAATATAACATAGTTTTGCAGGATGAGTTTCTCGTTTTCCATGGATTCGTGAATGGTGTGGTAGAAAACTGTCGCGGTAAGCCTTCTCCTGCGGTTTTAGCGGAGCATCCACTGCTGAGGGATCCTTCTTCACCCAAGCGAAAATCTGTTAGCCCGAATGCAGATAGTCCCCAAGTGAAGGAGCGAAGATCTAAAAGCCGTGCAGATGGTTCCCATTCAGTTTCGACATCCCTACCGACTTTCAATTCGTCCAACATGCGGGTACGTGTGATTTTCCTCTTGACTTTAGTTGGATCGTGTATATCCTTGTTTCTTTCCTAAGTATCCGTATTTGTATCTTGCCTAGAGTCTCAGCAGTGTGAACGCCTTTACCAAACATGCAAGTAGTCAGAAAACATCGCTTCTCGAGACCGAGGGTGGCAGTATGAGCCTATCTGCGGCGATGGGGAACCCGAGAAGGATGAAAGCTTAGAGTTCAGTGATGGCGAGAGTAGTTCTTCCGACAGCAGTGCTGAATATTCCTCTAGCCAGTCTGAAAACGAATCAATGAGTCTCATGTATGTTTTTTTTTTCTTTCTCTTTGGAAAATATCTAATCCGTGATGTCATAGGGGGAAACCGTTTCTGAAGATGACCCTGAGACGGAGACCGGTGTTGATACAGCTTTGTCTCCAATTGTGGCAGCCGCACCGGGTGACCTTGAAATGGATGTTGATAGAGATGAAAACGTCGTTGTGAATCAGACAATAGAGAGTACTCCAGTGGCCACAGGTGCAATTGTCGTTAGGAATCCCTTGCCGGTTGCTGATGTAGACGCGGGCGCCACTTTCAACCCTCCATACCTGGTTCCTTATTCGGATCATGTGTTGATCGGGGGATTTAGCGTGCCATCCAAACATGCGGCGCTATACACCAAGATATGGGAAATCTATGGATATATCGCCACGACCAAGAAAGTTACTAGTCGATTTGCGTTGGTTAAGCGTGTGAAGGAAGCTTTGTCTTCGATTGACGACATGTGCAACATGACCGGTAATACTATTTCTGAGGATGTAATCTCGAGCTGGAGGTTCCATCGTGGCATGTGTGTAAACTTCGAGTTCAATGTTCCTTGGTTCGTTGAAGGTTTCTCTGAGGTTGAAAAGTTGCTGGTCGAAACAGTCGAAGGTCCTTCTGCGGATATGGTAAAGAAGCAGGAAGCGGAAGTCGAAAAATTGTCCAGGAAGCTGAAGTTTAAGAGGGCGGATCTCCAAAGCACGAAGGAGGATCTTGCTAATAAGATTAAGCCATTGTTGAAAAACTTTCCTTGAATGTATTTCTGTCTTCTGAACTTCTTATTTTTAGGTTTTTTTTTTTTGAAAGGCAAATGAGACGCCTAGTTTATGGTTTTGATTTCCTGGATTTCTGGGTTGATAGGAAAATGTTACCTTGAGGGTTTTGGGTTATTCTTTTGGAATGAATTTTTTTGGAATGGATTGTTTTGGGAATGATGTTGTCTTGATTACGATTGCAAGTAACGCAAACATCCCAGGAAAACCATGGAACCGTGAGCGCTGCATGTCGGTAGATGACATGGGGTGAAACATAACATGGCTATCGGTTTCATCATTCCTGTGAAAACTTGAAATAGAAAACCATGTATTTTGTCTAGATAAGACTTACTCGGTTTTTCAGTCCTGATGAAAAGGGAATCTTCCGGGTGTAAGATCAAGTTTTACGGGAGGCACCGCCGTGATTGTGGAAAGTCCCCAGCCGTCTCATCTAATAGTCGTCGATCCCTGGTTGGATCGTTCGCTTTTAACCTCTAGGAAGTCCCCAGTCATCCCTCGTCGTGTCAAGATTGATAATCGGGTCGTCTGGTAACTGAGTCGTCGATCCCTGAGCGGATCGTCTGCTTCTACCGCCTTGATGTCTGGGTCGAAGCATGAGATCGATGGTCGAAAATTGACATTGTAACCGAAAGACCAATCTCCCACTGTGGTCGCCAATTGTTTGAGGGTGAAAACGGTTTCTGCTGATTTTGGTAATTTCGGGTGTGTGGGTGAGAAACGAATTTAAACCCTAACCAATGTATTGCAAGGGAGTACTTTAGATTCGAGAGATCAATCTGTACAAATAAGGCCTAAACCAAGAAATGGACGTTCCAGATTTGCTTCGGTCACAAAGTGAAGGAGAAGGGTTGATTTTGGGGAGGGAAGCGAAGAAAGTGTTGAGACCAGAATAGTTGATTCTGGAAGGGTAGTTGTTTCACGACTTGTATCAGAAAGTGGGAAGCTAACAGATGGAAAGCTAGCAAATATTTTCTGAGTGTTGTATCCTCCTGACCTGCACGCCTTCGTTTTGGCAGCCGCATAGGGAAGGCCGGCATGGTATGGCCCGGCAAGGTGGTTGGCATGCCATTGGCACATGTGGCATGGCATGCCTTGGCGCGGTTTGGCGTGGCCAAAACTAGGGTTTTGGGCCAAAGGTTACCATGCATTGTTTGGCGACCTTGGACGGCTAGGATTTTCATCCAGGATGGAATGGTGGTCGTTGATCGTCGCACGCCTTCGTTTTGGTAGCCGCATGGGGAAGGCCGACATGGTATGACGCGGCAAGGTGGTTGGCATGCCATTTGCACATGTGGCATGGCATGCCTTGGCGCGGTTTGGCGTGGCCAAAACTAGGGTTTTGGGCCAAAGGTTACCATTCGTTGTTTGGCGATCTTGGACGGCTAGGATTTGCATCCAGGATGGAAGGGTGGCCGTTGATCGTCGCACTCCTTCGTTTTGGTAGCCGCATGGGGAAGGTCGGCATGGTATGGCGCGGAAAGGTGGTTGGCATGCCATTGGCACATGTGGCATGGCATGCATTGGCGCGGTTTGGCGTGGCCAAAGGTTTTGGGCCAAAGGTTACCCTGCATTTTTTAGCGACCTTGGACGGCTAGGATTTGCATCTAGGATGGAAGGGTGGTCGTTGATCGTCGCACGTCTTCGTTTTGGTAGCCGCATAGGGAAGGTCGGCATGGTGGGTCCAAGGCCAATGGCGCGGATGGCTTGGCATGGTGGGGCCAAGGCAAGGTGCGGTTTGCTTGGCATGGTGGGCCAAAGGGTTTGGCATGCCATTGGTGCATGGTGTGGCTAGCATGGTTGGGGCCAAGGCAGGGTGCGATTGGCTTGGCATGGTGGGGCCAAGGGTTTGGCATACCATTGGCGTATGGTGCGGCTAACATGGTTGGCATGCCTTGGCGCGGTAGACATGGCTGGCATGGTTGACATGCATTGGCGCGGAGATGTGGCTGGCATGGTTGGCATGCCTTTCCGCGGAGATGTGGCTGGCATGGTTTGCCATTGGCACAGTGGTGCGACTGGCATGGTTGGCATGCCTTGGCGCGGAGATGTGGCTGGCATGGTTTTCCATTGGCACAGTGGTGCGGCTGGCATGGTTGGCATGCCTTGGCGCGGAGATGTGGCTGACATGGTTTGCCATTGGCACAGTGGTGCGGCTGGCATGGTTGGAATGCCTTGGCGCGGAGATGTGGCTGGCATGGTTTTCCATTGGCACAGTGGTGCAGCTGGCATGGTTGGAATGCCTTGGCGCGGAGATTTGGGTGGCATGGTTTGCCATTGGCACAGTGTTGCGGCTGGCATGGTTGGCATGCCTTGGCGCGTAGATGTGGGTGGCATGGTTTGCCATTGGCACAGTGGTGCGGCTGGCATGGTTGGCATGCCTTGGCGCGTAGATGTGGGTGGCATGGTTTTGCATTGGCACAGTGGTGCGGCTGGCATGCCTTGGCGCGGTAGCATGAGAATTAGGGTTTGGCAGAGATGATGTCGGTCAATGTTAAGAGTTCTTTCGTGGAACATGACACATAAAAAAAAAGGTACCCTGGTAATTCTTACGTAGGCATGCTGATCGATTCAATAAATGTTCTAATGGTCATAGTGACGTCATGTCAGTTGTACGGTTTTACGATTTTAACCCTAAGCTAAAAACCACCATCAACAGAAACTTTAAACAAACTCTATTTCTGCATGTTGTATGCAAACCTGGCTCCGAGATCGAAACCTGGACGCGAGTTGACTACTCTAAGTCAGAAACTAGGTAAGAACGATGAATCCATTCATTTACGGGTAAGATTCCTTCGGAATATTCTACGAAACCTTAAAGAAACCCTATTTCTGCATATTGTATGCAAACCAGGCTCCGAGATCGAAACTTGGCCGCGAGTTGACTATTCTAAGTCAGAAACTTGGTAAGAACGATGAATCCATCCATTTACAGGTAAGATTCTTCGGAATATTTGGATGAACTGGAGAAGAAATATATCAGAATTGAACATCCCAGGTTCGAAGATTACCAGAGTTAGACCCGAGTTTCTCGTTCGGATGAACTGGAGAAGAAATATATCATAATTGAACATCCCAGGTTCGAAGATTACCAAAGTTAGACCCGAGTTTCTCGTTCGGATGAACTAGAGAAAAAATATATCAGAATTGAACATCCCAGGTTCGAAGATTACCAGAGTTAGACCCGAGTTTCTCGTTCGGATGAACTGAAGAAGAAATATATCAGAATTGAACATCCCAGGTTCGAAGACTACCAGAGTTAAAATGACCATATTACCCTTACTATAAATAAAGGTAATAAATATTACGGAGACTGTGAAAATTACCAAACTACCCTTATCTGAAATAAGTAAAGTAAATATTACAGATAGTGAAAATGACCATATTACCTTTCATGGAAATTTGTGCAATATATATTATGGAGATTGTGAAAATGACCAGACTACCCTTATCGGAAATAAGTAAAGTAAATATTACTGACAGTGAAAATGACCATATTACCTTTCTTGGAAATTAATGCAATAAATATTATGAAGACTATGAAAATGACCAGACTACCCTTATCGAAAAATAAGTAATCTAAATATTATAAATTGTTAAAATGACCATATTACCCGTACTAGAAATAAAGGTAATAAATACTACGGAGACTCTGAAAAATTACCAAACTACCCTTATCTGAAATAAGTAAAGTAAATATTACAGATGGTGAAAATGACCATATTACCCTTCATGGAAATTTGTGCAATAAATATTATGGAGATTGTGAAAATGACCAGACTACCCTTATCGGAAATAAGTAAAGTAAATATTACTGACTGTGAAATGACCATGTTACCCTTCTTGGAAATTAGTGCAATACATATTATGAAGACTGTGAAAATGGCCAGACTACCCTTATTGGAAAATAAGTAAACTAAATATTATAAATTGTTAAAATGAGCATATTACCGTTACTAGAAATAAAGGTAATATTATGGAGACTGTGAAAATTACCAAACTACTCTTATCTGAAATAAATAAAGGAAATATTATAGACAGTGAAAATGACCATATTACCCTTCATGGAAATTTGTGCAATAAATATTATGGAGATTGTGAAAATGACCAGATTACCCTTATCGGAAAGAAGTAAAGTAAATATTACTAACTGTGAAAATGACCATATTACCCTTAATGGAAATTAGTGCAATAAATATTATGAAAATTACCAAACTACCCTTATCGGAAATAAGTAGCGTAAATATTTCAGACTGTGAAAATGACCATATTACCCTTACTGGAAATAAGTGCAATAAAAATTTCTGATAAGGGTAGTTTGATCATTTTCACAGTCTCCATAATATTTATTACACTTATTTCCAGTAAGGGTAATATGGTCATTTTCACAGTCTGTAATATTTACATTACTTATTTTCAATAAGGGTAGTCTGGTCATTTTCACAGTCTCGATAATATTTATTACACTTATTTCCAGTAAGGGTAATCTGGTCATTTTCATAGTCTGTAATATTTACTTTACTTATTTCTGATAAGGGTAGTCTGGTCATTTTCACAGTCTCCATAATATTTATTACACTTATTTCTAATAAGGGTAATATGGTCATTTTCATATTTTGTCATATTTATGTTACTTATTTCCGATAAGGGAAGTCTGGTCATTTTCACAGTCTCCATAATATTTATTGCACTAATTTCCATTAAAGGTAATATGGTCATTTTCTCGGTCTGTAATATTTATTTTACTTATTTCTGATAAGGGTAGTCCGGTCATTTTCACAATGTCCATAAACTGTGACAGGTTACACTGTGATAAAATCCTGATTTTGGTGTAGTGTTCAACAACTCTTATAAGTTTTGTTATACGTTTTTATTAGAAAAAACACAAGAAATCAAAACTTGTGAACTGTAAGGATGGTTGATGAGCTAGCTTCCATGCAGTAGGTTCATGTTCGAATCTCCCCTCTAACACTATTTTTTATCATCATATTTTGGTGTTCTTCAACAACTCTTATAAAAGTTGTGATAGGCTTAGTCACTACATTCATGGAATAGAGTTGTTATAACTAAATGTCGTCACAATTCTTTTTCTTAAGGAGTTGTCGTTTGTTTTCTTAGCGCAACCCCTTGGTCCGAAGGGTTGGAAGTGATAATATACGACAACTCTTCATTTGAAACCAGTTGTAAAACATAAGACTTTCTCCGATATTTAGCAAAGAGTGCTAAAATCCCAGTTGTAGATGTATATTTTTCCTGCTGTGTATGCTTATAAAGGATACCAGGGATCCTAATTGTGTCACCAGTAGCAGTACCTGTGAGAGCATGCAAAGATATCTCTATATCAGATTGTACCGGGGATTCATTTGCTTCCTCAAAAACCTCTTCCTCTTCCTCAGTGTCTGGTGACTCAGAATTCTCCACCTGAAGCATAAAGATTTTCTGTTTGCCTTTAATTACAAATTAAAGTGTCCTTGCCTATAAACCTCATCACAATTATAGCAGATCCCTTGAGCTCTTTTTTTGGCCATTTCTTCTGGAGTGAGTCTTTTAATTGTAGGTGTTGTGGGGTTTGACTTAGAGGGTAAGGTAACAGAAGATTTTGGAGTCATGAGAGCAGATTTAGGTGATATGAGGATTGGTTTAGGAGAGAAATTGTGGAATGGGTATTATTTATTTGAGTTGAAGGGTGTATTGAAGGATCTTTTGAATGGTTTAGTGGTTGTATCTGACAAGTTAACTTTCTGTTCTTGTAGTCGAGCCAAAAAGAATGCTTCTGCTAGGGTCTTAGGATTAAACATAGATACAGACTTCCCTATTTCTTCCTTCAACCCACTAACAAAACTCCAAACAAAGTAAATTTCACTCAAAGTTGGGTTCATATTAAGCATTAAGGCTTTGAGTGACTCAAATTCTTCATAGTAATCGTCCACCATAGAAATTTGCACTAACTTATTAAAGCTACCAACAAAATTTTCCTCAGCAGGACTTTAAAATCTAGCACACAAATGATTAGAGAAATCTTGCCAGGTAATTCTATTACGATTGACGGAAAAATTTAAGAACAACTTTTCATCCATACCTTCAAGATAAATGGAAGCGATATCCGCCTTCCGATGCTCCTCAATGTCATTGATTTGAAAATGACGTTCACTCTTTTGAATCCACCCTCCAGGATGGTCTCCATCAAATCTAGGAAAATCAAGTTTTGGAATACGATGACGACTAGGTGGGTGAACATAACTATGATCTTCAACATCAACCACATGAGAAGTACTAGCAACTTCAGGGCTGGGTGGTATTGGAGTGTTCTGAGGTCGACCAAACATCTTGATGAGGTTTCGAAAACCATCCTGGACTGTAATTGAAAGAGCATCGTACTTGGCGTTTAAATCTGAAGATAGGGTGTTGAGATCTGCTTGCAGTTTTGTGTGAGAAGCTTTAATGTTCCCAACTTCCTCTTCCATAGTTTTGAGAGTCATTAGAAATTTTTTTGGATAAATCCGAATAGCTCTGATGCCAATTGTTGTATACCAGTAAAAATTAACAACAAGAATCGATATAAAATGGAATAAAAAGGATAATAGTAACTCCTAAATCGAAGATTCAGGCCAAACTCTGAGTTGAGAATAGCGCATCCATTAGGGTTTTCTTATTAATTGTTCATACCTGAGAAGATTCTTATCTTACAAACTTATACCAATCATTGATAACCCTAGAGGTTACTCAACGGATAGGTGACACGTGCAGGAAATCGAAAGGGTGAACGAGTTTCTAAATAACAGCTAACTATAATCTCTCAAGCACTCGGGTAAATTACTACAGGAAGTCACTGACAGACTTTATTACTTAGCATGTAAATCATGCAACACTAAATGAACCCCAAAATATCATCTACCATTTTTTTAATAAAGATATTTAAACGGAGTATCGATGCGTATCCAAAAATATCCCAAGTATGCGTCTCTAATTGTGAAGTGTCTGATGTGTTGGATTGAATGATTTTCACGAGACATACACCTTTTACAGACGCTAGATACAGACTGACACACAAGTGTACACTGGGTGTAAGTATTATATCCTCTTTTACAAATCTAATGACATTCGTTCTAAGGTCACTAGGGATGGCGGGGCAATTTGCGTCGTTCCATTTCTTCACCTACGTCCCTATGACTGCCAATTGGCCCAATTCCAGCATGGTATTCATAGTATCTCAAGCGCCTTTCATCCTCCTCGTTGAATTTTGTCACCAACTTTATAATTTTTTCATCAACGGAGGTATTCGGAGAGGTCAAGATCATTAGGTTTTTCGACAGAAAAATTTGCAAGTGTACAAGTAAGGGAATAAGTAAAAGAACTCCAACAAAGATAAAAAAGGTACCGAAAACTATAAAGACTAAGACTATTTTAAGATCCTAGGGAATCATGGTCTGAACAATTTCGTTTACCCTCAAATCAAGCATGTCGAATACTTTTCATTTTCTCTTTATCCTCTCTTACACTTAAGATTGTCCTTGAAAGGTCAAGTCCCAAAGGAGAACCTTTTGGGAAAACCGGCAAAGTGCATAATATAATCAACAAATGATAAAAACTAAATTAACTGGCCGATGTCACTTTAATACATTGATAAAGTTTTTGGGTGATGATAAGTTCGAAACTTTGCAGAAAAGAAATTGCAGATATAATAGAACAAATTATAGATTTATAGAGATTTCCGGATTACTTCCAAAACCAAATCCACCAGTCGGGAAGATATCTCTAACCTTGGTGTATTTGTCACAATACTTTGTGAGGAGGAGCTCAATGTAAGGAAGCTCATCAAATGCGGTAACAATACCTTCGTCTTATCTCGGTTTTGAGAAAGCTTCATATAAATCTTCGGATGTGTGATATCCGTTCATGTTTAGACTCATCGAAACCCATATACTTCAACATTCCTCCTATGCTTGATGAGATGGTTAATATCAGCTGTGATGGTGGGTTGAAATCTATTGGCCAACAACATGGAAATAACTCGATGCGTAACTTGTGGTTAGAATGAATACAACAAAGAGCCATAAAATCATTACAAATCTACCTGGACTACTCAACACCTTTTCCTATGCCACACGAAAGGCGAAAAAAAGCTTAAGCACAGCCACAGCTTGTTTAAAGAAGTAGGAATTACCAATAGGTACTATTATAGTGTTCTTAGTTAGTGGCAGGTCCACCCATTAAAGCCCAGTAACCGGAGGTCCATAATTAAAAGAAAACGGAAAAATGGACCAAATTTTTTAAGCCCAGGTCCTGCACAAGTGTGTAACCTATTACGTGCATTTTAATAATTCCAAAAATAGCCTTCGCTATATATATAACAGAAATAAAAGTCACCTTTTCTCAATTTTCTTTTTATTCTCAGATCAGTTTTCTCTTTCTCTCTCTCGCTCTCCTCTTCTTTGTTGCTGCCGCTTATGAAGTTTAGACTTCGGGTTTGTGAAGATGTTTCGTGGTTTTACAGGTATGTTATGTAATCTTTTCTCCAGTTTTTCTTTTTTATTGTTTTGTTTCTTAACTGAATCTTGAAGATATGATTGATTTCATGATGTTTTCACTTTCTTTTTCCAGTTTTGGTAGTTCGATTTCATGATATTCTCTTGTTTTTCACGTGTTGCTGATTTTTAGACTATGAATCAACAGTACATATTTGGTGTACTGAAATATACTGCTCTAATTTTGTTATTTTTTTTATAGTTTTGGAGATTTTTCTTGTTTGATACAGAAGTAAATATATGGAATACTCAAGTTAAATGTTTCAATTCTATTTTTTCATAGATTTTTTACTTGTTTTTCTCATGCAACTGAATTTTAGATTATGAATCAGCAGTACATATATGGTGTACTGAAAAATTATGCTTTAATTTTGTTATTTTTGTAGTTTTGGATATTTTTATTCTTCGATCTAGAAGTATATATATGGAATACTGAAAAAAAAAAGTGTTTCGATTATGTTTTTTATAGATTCATTACTTGGTTTTCACATGCAGCTGATTTTAGCTAGTTCCATTTTGGTTGTTTTTGAAATGCTTTTGAGTTGCTTTTGTGTATTGATCATCAGTACGTATATGACATACTGGTGGATTTTAATGAAACAATTTCAGATCTAAATAAAAAATCATGTTTTATGTTTATTTCATTAGTAGATCTGGTATTTTTATGGTTTTTGGTTTGATTTTCAGTTTTCTTTTGTGTATTAACCATCAGTACATATCTGACGTACTGTTTTCTTTTTGTGTTTACTATGAATCTATAGGTTTTCTCTTATTTTTTTGGTTTGATCCAGGAGTACATATATGTCGTACTGGTTGAAAATTCTTCTGATTCTGTTTTATTCAGAGTTTTGCCACTTTTTTTTGGTTTGATCCATGAGTTCGTATGTGAAATACTGAAGTACATATATGTCGCAGTACATATATGCCATGCTGGTTGAAACTTCTTCTGATTATGTTTTATTCAGAGTTTTACCACTTTTTTTGGTTTGATCCATGAGTTCGTATGTGAAATACTAAAGTATGTGCTTTGATTCGGTTATATTCATGGATTCATCACTTCTTGACATGCAATTGAGTTTTTAGTTTATGAATCTGTGGTACGTATATGTCGTACTGATAAAAACTTCTTTTAATTCTGTTTTATTCATAGTTTTGCCACTTTATTTTGGTTTGATCTATGAGTACGTATGCGAAATAATGAAATAGATGCTAGTTTTGTTGTTGTGTTTTAATATTGTTATATTCTGGTCACATTTGCAGGTTCAATATGTCCAACGGATACATACTTTATATGTAAGCAGTGCGGCAGATATATACTCAGATTTGTAAGTAGTGTAGCAGATAAGTACTCAGATTTGTAAGCAGTGTGGCAGATATGTACTCAAATTTGTAAGCAGTGTGGCAGATATGTACTCAAATTTGTAAACAATGTGGCGCATATGTACTCAAATTTGTAAACAGTGTAGCAGATATGTACTCAAATTGTTGGTCCTTTATATGTTTTAATTAAATTTGGACCTCCAGATAAATAAAATCCCGATTTGGTAGAAGTACGGTATTTCACACATATTTAAAAAATAGGGTATATTAGTCATTTTCATGTTTCAAAGAACTTTGGACCCTAGAATAAGGGTAAAATCCGGTTGGACCCTACTACAAATAACCTTATAGGCTTATGACCAAACAAGAAATTTTTCTTCTACGAAAATGTAAAGTAAAAACATTATTGTGCGCAAAGACAAGCATCGAAAGGGAGAAGGAAAGCATTGTGCCCATCTGATATATAGGATAAGGCCCTCCTCTGAACTCCCGGTTACCTCTATGTTCGAGAATCCAAATCACACATACAATATAAACAAAGAAAGCAATAATTGTCATCTAAAGTCTCCACTCTAATGGAAGGAAAAATATCACGGCTTCTTTATAAAAATCCCTCCTTGTCAATACAATCATTGATGCCCCAGCTTCCACATAAGGTAGTGTAAAATCTACATATTGTGATCGATTGGCTATGATCGTAACATCTCCAATTACAGCATCGAAATTCTGTTTGACATCGAATTAAACAAGATTTATGTGAATATGCAACGTAAAAAGAAACCATTGTATGCTAAAGGAAATTATAAATGAACTAACTAATTAACTGGAGATAGACTTGATATACAAGATCATTGTGACTTCCAGCAGTTGTATGGTTGGCGTTTTCAAATGGATGAAATTCATAAGGGACGGCATATGGTAACAACGCAATTGCAGCATTAAAAACGTCAATACAATATCTGTCGACATCAACTGAGTTGGAATGATTATTTCTTGTTACCCTCACAAATTCATTATAACCAGATCTTACCGGAACTCCTATATTCAACTTATTCTCGTCTGTAGGATTGGACCAACCTTTAGGAATGATTATAGTGTTTCCGGGTCGTATAACCGAGTGTAGATTATCATGCGTCGGTATCAGATTCCCATTTTCTCTGATACCATTTAAACTTAAATCTTTTATAATTCCATCTGAAGGTGTCCACATACCGATTTCTCTTACACCACCACCTCCGAGCACATTCAATATATGTACATGCAGTTGCCTATCAACCAGACCAAAATCTCCGCTTAGACCTTCAAATTTTGTATTAGAAATTTCTTGCAAAAGCTTGGGACCTATTTGCGAGATACCTAGTCTCGCAACATGGCTCGACTTTGATCAAACCTTTTCTTTTACATATCGAGAATCAAGTCTTTGAAGATTTTCTATAGCATTTTCCAATAACCAGATTGTATTGCATGCCATTATACCATAAGTTTCCAAACTTTCTTTATTATTTGGGTTATTCTTCCGGACCCAAATGCAAGTTTGGTCACAAAGTTGGGACCCAAGTCAAAATATCCCTACCTATTACTCCTTGCATTGTATCAAGAATAGAAGAATTGTATAAACTCAAATAATCGCCTAAACCATCTGTGACGATCCATGTGTACCCTTTACCCATCATTCCAATGCTCTTGGCTTTTTCAAAAACGTGTTCTCCAAGAGACGTGTGAGAAAATTACCCAAACTATGACTGATTACCAAATTTCTTCCAAAAGTGCGACTGATTTCCAATATCTTCCAAAAGTGTGACTAACTTTAACTAATACCCAAAGTACCCTTTATAGCCTGATGTCTATATATGGATAGCTTGATGTCCACATATTCATAGCTGATGTCCACACATTATAGCTGATATCCACATATTTATAGCCTGATGTCCACATATTTTTATGAATAGTGTCCACATATATAACCCTTTGCTTGAAAGTTGACATGTTCTTAATCAGTAAGGTAAGATAGACTTGCGCTGAGTAGCCTCAAGGCTAAAGACAGTTGGCTCCATCCAAGTCAACTAGCCTGGAAGTCGCATAATTCCATTTTATTTTTGTTATTAGACTTGTTTTTGTAGAACTGTCCATTTAGGATGACATCCGCTATGATTGGAGTAGCGTGTAATAAATAACGAAAACACATATTTTAGACCGAAATTAGATTCCAATTACAGTCTAATCCGAGGTAATATTCAGGTATATGTCTTTCGTCTAGAACCCTGTATTTCTAAAATAATTAATCATTCATAGATTTAGGATTTGGATTGAGTCTACTTAATGGTCTATATTTGGACTAATCGAATTGGCCGACTTAGCTAGCTTCCAAAAATTAAAAATGTCCGCCAAAACCATCTATAATTAAGTCACCAACATGGCAACATCAATACATTTGTTTTAATGAGGTCACCAATATATATGTATATATATATATGGTTAAACTCTTAGTAACTGGTTGATTGATGTACCTGCAAACAGAAAGAATTAGTCATAACTTTGATTTTATATTACCTCATTACGCAATTTGGATATTAATTCATACAATTAATTAAGCTTGAATGTATTCTAGTTCTTGAAGTTCTAAACTAGTAATAGAAACAAAAATAAGATATATATAAATATATATAACGAGGATTCAAAGAGGGATAACTATAGTGAGGTCGTCACTGTTGAAGGTTAGTTAAACCAAGATAATGTGAAGATTACACTAAGGATCAACAAGTATTGTTGATACAATTGATAGGGATCAATTACGAGAGTTGACAGAGTTTGAGTGGGTCAACAAGAGTTGTTGACACGGTGCGTAGATCAACTAGTTTGGTTAACACGATGGTATGTTATCTAGAAGTAAACTTGAGCTGCATGTATTACTGATTTTAGAGTCTGTTTACGTGAGAATATTCTAGAAGAGTCTTTTGTTAGAGTTTGATTAAGTTAGGAAAGTGTTTATTGCTTGAGAGTCAAGTTTGTTAAACATATAAATAAGTTGTTGAGCCATGAGTCGAATTACATCAATTAAGAAAAGCATTTGCGAGTGTAGTTTTGTGTTCTTTCATTAAGTCTTTGATATCAGATTTTCTACATCTGGTATCAGAACACTGGTATCAGATTCTAGGGTTGTGGGTATGAGTTGTTAAGTTGAAGAAGATGACAAGTTTAAGTTCAATTAAGGTACCGGTGTTTGAAGGTAAAAACTTTGAACACTGGAGGTTGCAGATGGAGAATATTTTCATATACCAAGAAGTATGGGATATCGTGAAAAATGATTATGTAGAACCAACAGAAGGAGTAGTATTTGAAGGAGATGCGCAAACTCTATTAACTGAAAACAGATTGAAGAATGACGAGGACATGATCACGGATTGCTACACCTGCTTCTTCCACTTGTTCTTTAAAGGCATCACGTTTAGTTACCACATTTTCTGATCGATAATAGATTGCCTATGATAAATACCGATGAATTATTAGTTGCATTAGTCAGTCTTCATTTGTTTATTTCTGATCGATAATAGATTATAGATTAGTTGTATGCCTATATTTTCTTATATGGGATCGAGACAGGAAATTTTTTTATCTGCTTTCTTTAAGAAGTTTTAATTAATTAATCGATCAAAAAAAAAGTTTTAATTAATTACCTAAGAGTCTGTATTAGGAATTAGTTACGGAACACTCATACACGCACAACCCGATCAAAAGGTACCACCCTATCCAGCTAATTTAGCATTTAACTCTTGCTAAGTCCACGAGCTACCAAGTTTGTTTCTATAATCAGGATGGATTTCCGATCAAGGATCAAGAGAGGAGCGAGAGATCAAACACAAAACTCAGAAGAACTACATTGATCAAAAACTTTGTACATATTTCCATTAATATTAGATGGTGCCTTTTATAGGCTACAAATTGATAAACCCATTAACACCAATGCGTGCATAATGCACTTACATAATACTAGGACTTCCATAATACTAGGACTTCCATAATACCAGTTCCACTTTGGTGGGCCCGGGAAAGCGTACAAAATTGAAGCGAAATAAAAACGCGGGCCTACAGTAATACCGCAAGTGCACGGTCGTCGGTTGTAGCTCGTGCAAGTACGGGTCGATCCACAGAGACTGGGGGTGTTTGGAGTTTCTAGCTATTTGGGCTCTAAATTGCTATTGGGCTTAGTGGGTTTTTGGATTGACTGTGAACTTATGGGCTTTTGGTCTTTTGAATTGCACTGGGCCTTGGGCTAACAGTGACTGTGAATTGGGCTCAATGTCTTTTGATGTGAACTGGGCTTGGTAACAGTGAACTGGGCCTTAGCTTTTCCCTTAGGCTTTGATTAAGTCCACAGTGGACTGGACCTTTGATTTTTGGAATGAACTGAACCTTGGGCTCAGTTGGCTGGGCCTTTAGATTAGCTAGGCTTCTGAGCTATGAACTAGGCTTTAGCCAAGCAAGAGAACAAATGGGCTTTTAAGTGACAGATCTTGAAACTGAAGTAACAAAAGTGTGTGAGAAGGTGACAGAACAATGAAACTAAACAGAGAACAAAAGCAAAACAAAATGGAACAAAGTGAAAGTGAGAAGGTGACAGTGAAAGTTTAACAGTGAACAATTGAGAAAACAGCAATGAAGATAAACAGTGAAGCAAAGACAATAAAATGACAGTGTAATAAACCAAGGCCTAAGCCAAGGGCAATGGCAGGGGAGCAATACAAAACAGAGAAACAACACAACTAGGTTATGAATCCACCTTGTGACCTAGACAGATAGTGTAATTCTATGTTAAATCCCTGTCCCTAATGGAGCTAGGTGAAGGTTCAAGCCTGCCTATGTTCCAGGGCATACATAAATGGAATGGAAGGAGAAGAAGCTTTCTCAACTGTTTACTCCTAGCATTGACTGTCTTTTGACAGCACAATCAATCACAAGCACAGTTGAGCACTAAATTCCTCCATTTCTCAATCAGCTCAATTTACATGAATTATAACCTAACATTCCACCACTAACAGTGACTTAAGGCATCATCTCAGCCTAGCTATACACATACACATGTGAGCTCACATAACAGCAACAACAAAAAAACATTTACTAAACATAGCAATGAATTGAACATAAACAAACACAGAAGACATAAAACAAAAACATGAACTGAATTGAAACTAAATAAGAGCAACTGAACTGAAACTAAACAAGAGTAATGGAATAAACATAAAGATAGTTGCAAATTAAACACTAACCCTTGAGACACTGGCTATTCCAGTGCTCTTGGGTGACACACTGGCTAATCCAGGCATAAGCCTTTACATCACACCCACAGTCCCCTTTTTATACCCAATTACATAATTAGGGTTTACACCCTTTTCACCCAAAAATTCCCAAAACAGTAGACATTAGGGTTCTACCTAATGTGACAGAAAATCACAGTTAGGTTCAATTACCTACCCTATATCACCCACTTTATCTTCTCCATGCTCTATCTCAACCTAATTAGGATTTATGTAAAAACCCCCAAATTGACAGAACTAGGGTTTGGTAAATTCTTACCCAAATTGATGCGATTACACGCTACTGACTTCGACCCATTCTTCTCCTTAGTCTCCTGCTCCTCTTCATGCCTCTGATTTCTTCTCTAGCCCTAGCTATTGTACCAATTTCTTTCCTAGGGTTTTCTGAGAAAGAAAGGAAAAGAAATTGATAGGATAGATGGCTAGAAGATGGGGGGAATGATTATAGTGGAGTTGGTGGTGGTGTACGGTGTGAAGGAGTGGCGTTTGGTGGTACGACAATGGTGGTGGCGGACATGGTGTCTGTACAGAGAGGAGGTGGAGAGAAAGAGAAGAAGAAGAAGGAAATGAAAGAGAAGTCGATAGATTTTAGGGTATAGGGTTAGGTCTTTTCGGTGTGAGGCGGAACAGAAGAATCTGATGATCAGCGTGTGAAAGACGTTGGATACGAAGATGGTTGGTAGATCTAACGGTGGTATGAGAGATGAATCACTTCGACCGTTGGATTGTGAAATACAACAAAGTCAACGGTGTTAGATGATGTTAGGTACTGTAGTGTAAAGTGGGAGTATCTAATTTTGATGCACAGGCATAGGAGCGACCGTTGGATTCAAATACAATCTAATCTGAAGGCTTGGAATTTAAGCGCTGTGGTGTTTGGCAGAGACTTCAGATTTTGATGCTCTATGAATGAGCGACCGTAGGATGATGAGTTGGATCCAATCTGACGGCTGAGAATGGAGGCGGTTTTGGTTATAGAAAATGGGTTTGGGTAAGGATTTTGGGCCTTGGGTATGTCAAGCCCATATCTTCTTTAAGAGCAATTCTTCCTTCTTGAGCCCATTTCTAGTCTTTTGGGCTTATGCGCACCATTCTTCGCGGCTTCCTTGCGTAATTTCTTCCGGCTTTTCACTACTTTTCTGCTCTTTTCCGCTCCGCAAGTCATCCAAACTTTATTTGGTACCTAAAAATGCAAAATTAGTTAATAAAAATATTTATTCTTGAAAAAAAGGAAAATACAGAATATAGGATAAAATGTAGAATTAATGCACAAAAGATGAGTTAAATGCCAAGAAAAATATATAGAAATATGCACTTTTTAGCACTCATCACACTTTCACACGTCTAACTTCATAAGACCCTACATAAACTCGTTCAATAAAAACTCCTAAATATTAGGTTAAGGAAAACCGTGTTTGGATTACAACTCCAACACCTTCCCTTAACACGTCTAATTTTTTTCAATGCATCATACATTAGCTAAAACATCATCATAAATTTCAGTAATCTTTGTGATTCTCACCATCATCGTCGTCACTATCATCATCATAATGATCGTCTTCATCGGATCACCATCATCATCATTCATCATCATCATCATCATTCATCATCATCCTAAATTTCTTAAATTTCAACAACATTTTCTTGTTGCCATCATCATCATCTTACCGGTCACCGATCTTCATCACGGTCATAAATATTATCATTGTCAGCCGATCAGCATCC
Source organism: Papaver somniferum (assembly GCF_003573695.1). Lineage (NCBI taxonomy): Eukaryota > Viridiplantae > Streptophyta > Magnoliopsida > Ranunculales > Papaveraceae > Papaver > Papaver somniferum. The sequence continues at coordinate 3,619,270 of NW_020651082.1, read as the reverse complement.
TGCATAATTTGGACTAATATAGTATTTTTTGAACAAAATAAAGAACCCCTCTACATATCTTGAACAAAAAATCCTCACCAAGAAATATTTTCATGACTGTTTTATCTTCTCAACAAAACAAATACCGTAACCAAATATTTTTTATCAAAAAAAAAAATCTTTCTCAATTTTTTCAGTGGAAACCCTTGTTTTCCAAAGACCTAATCCGTAGGAATTTTTTTCTTTTCAACTCTCTGAAATAACATCACGTTTCTAACTATATATCAAAAAAAAATCTTAACAAATTTTTAAAAACAATTTTTCCTAACCCTCTCTCGGCTCACCTCTCAACCCAGCTCTGATTCCATGATGAATTTCCCATCAAGGATCAAGAGAGGACCGAGAGAGAGATCAAACACAAAACTCAGAAGAATTACATTGATTAAAAACTTTGTACATATTTCCATTAACATTAGATGGTTCCTTTTATAGGCTACAAATTGCTAACCCCGTTAACACCAATGCGTGCATAATGAACTTCCACAATATTAGGACTTCCATAATACTAGGACACACTACCAGTTTCACTTTCACACGTCTAACTTCATGAGACCCTACATAAACGCGTTCAATAAAAACTCCTAAATATTAGGTTAAGGAAAACCGTGTTTGGATTTACAACTCCAACAGTTTTGATGATCCATTGTTTATCAAACAAATAGATTTCACCTTCATGGAATTGAACAAAGTAAAAAAAAAAATCTTGCGGATTTTATTTTTTAAATCAAACCTAAGTATTAATTTTTCAAAATAAATCTAACTAAACTAACAATCATTACTTAGGTGGAGATCGAATAATAAAGTTGGCAACGATTGATAGAGATGGTGGTATGGGTTACAGCAGAAGTGGGGGTTTAAGGAACGAGACAATAAGAGGTAACTTAATAAGGGTAATTTTGTCAGATTTATGTACATATATATAACCAGTCTCACTCAGCCAGTCAATTCCGATTTTTGCTCTCCTCATATCTGGTTTTGCTCTCCCTTTAATAAAAAGCAATAAAAACATCCCTATGTTTTGTGAAATCAATAAAAAACATTTCTCTTTCCCCGAACTGTTCCAACAAATTAAAATTATTTTGGGTGTGGCAACGGTAAAGTGAAGGCAAGTCGAATTGATTGTCCCTGCTCGCTAAATGTTAAGGGACGATCTCAAGTTTATCTAGACACATTTCTTCTTTTTTCTAAAACCCTCGTGTTTGGACCACGTAAATATATAATGGGCTTGATAGGATCTTTAGCCCATTAGCCTTGAACAAAAATATTTAATTGGAACGATTTTTTGGAGACCATGATTTTTTTGGGGGACCATGGTTTTATTTTGGATAAGACATTAAAAATAAATCTAGGTCGCCACTTATCTAGATATTTACATTAATACCTAAATTACCCTCCTAATTAAGTTTGGGTAATGATTAGTTAGTGTTAATAATAGTTAGTGTAATGATTAGAGAGATGATTAAGTTAAAGATAATTAGTGAGATTAAAAAAATCAGATGGGTTTTTTTTTAAAGAAGTAGAATTATTGAGAGAGTAAAGTTAGAGAAGATGAAGAAGAAAAACATTAAAAACGATGGATTTTACCAACCACAAACGGAGGAAAGGTATTTGGGTACCCAGGTATGCTTCAAACTTAGATAATGTTGGTTGAATTGCTCCAAATTTTCAAAAAAAAAATGTAAATTTTGAGAGTAGATTTGGGCTTTTTCGGTTACCTTATGTGAAGAACAAGTTACCGAACTCATCTGAAAGTGTAATTCGGTTACTTTTTCCAAACACACAGGTTACCGAACTCGCTCTTTAATGGAGGTTTTTAGTCGTTCGGTAAACAGACATGTTACCGAACTTTGTTTATAAGATTTACAGAGTAATGTTCGGTTGGTTCGCAAACTGTAACCCAACAACATATCTAACCGAACTCCACATGTATGCAATTAGTGAAGAGTTCGGTTTGTCAAGATTTTTTACGAACAAACCGAACATAGTGGGACAAGTTCGGTTAAATTGAAACTCAACATAGTAGGCAAAATAGCACAGTTCAGTAACATTAGAAAACAAAATTCTTTTTGTAATATGGGTAGAGTTCGGTTACTAGATAGTTTTAGAAATTTTTGCGAACCAACCGAACAGAGTAGGAAAAGTTTGGTTAAATCATAACTCAACACAGTGGGAAAAATAACACAGTTCGGTTACATTGGGTTTTTTTTTTTGTATCATGGGTAGAGTTCGGTTACTAACTAGTTTTAGAATTTTTTGGGGACCAACCGAACACAATATATTGGTTTTTCAATAAGGAGTTCGGTTAAAACTATTTTTTGCGAACCAACCGAACTCGGAGTTCGGTTACGAAAAATTAAATTCGTGATAACCGAAGTGTTCTTCGTGTTCTTGGTTTCAGAATGTTCGGTTACAAAACTAATTTTTTAAAAACTATTCCTAACCGAACATGCCACTTTAACTTCCATTTAAACCATATTTTGATGATTTCTACTCAATTTTCCCAATCATAAAACAAATTAAAAATATTGATGGGTTTTTCAATCGAACGAGGAATGTCAAGGAAAGAGAGAAGAAGAAGACAATAATTTTTTTTTTAAATTAAAAAATGTTGATTCCCCTCCTGTTTTTTTTTTTTTTTGATTTTGATTTTGATTTTGATTTTGGTTAATAAATTCATTTAGATTAGATGTATATGATTACATTTATATAGTTATTAAGTTAGTTTTAATTTAAATTAAAGTAAAGGGTAAATGTGTATTTACCTATCTTTAGGACACCCCTTATAAGTATAGGGAGGTTGGCCTAATAAGACCATGGTCCCCCATAAAAACCATGGCCCCTAGAAAATCGTTCTTCAATTGGGTCATGGGTTGAAGCCTAAATCCATTAAAAGTTACCAACTTAATATGTTGACCTTTATTAGAACAAAGACTATGGGATAAACTGTTTTAGAAGTCTATCCCTTTCAAAACAGACGAGAGCTTATTCGATAGAGTGAAAAAACCATGGTGGGATAGATGGTCAAGAGCCTATACTGCACACAATTGGTCGTGCAAAATAAACCAAAAAAAACTGTTAGAGCATTGATCGGTCGAACTCGCATGCGTTGCTATCTCAAGCATGTTTGTCAATGTTAGTGATCAAAACTATAAGTCTTGATTTCTAGTCTATTATATCTAAGTCTCGGACTAGATAGAAAGTGTAGTTGAGCTCAAGGACTTCATGGAGATTCATCATACAAGATGAAGAACTACTCAAGGAACCGGTGGAACTTCTCGACAAAAAGGTATGTGAAGACTTGAACTTATCTGTCACTCAAAAGTATATCTACTCTATCTCCTACTCTTTGAGACAAGAATTCGTATGCTATATATATAGACTTGGATTATACACATTTGGTATTTCGAGCCGAGTATACCTCGCCTATATATATCTCGAAATATGTGTTGGTAAGGTTTTCTCTTCGATCAAGTTTATCTTTACCTAGTGACGAAAGTCATGATATGTTTCAATCACTTTGAAAATTTCTTTGACGAGAAATGGTGTAACAACTATATAACGTCTTCTAAGAATGTTTCAATGATTGAAATGAGAATTTAGATTACATAACCAATGGTGGACATAAACATTGTTGTGGATACACATTTATGTATAAGTCTTATTCCTTGAACCAAAGTTTGCGAACTTTGTTGATCAAGAGAAACCGGAAGATTGGCTTGATGCCAAGTCCGCGAACTCAGTCCGCGAAATGCCGAACTTCTCATCCCGAGAAATTCTGTTGGAGTTTACGAACAAGCTGCGTCCGCGAACCCAGTCCGCGAACCGGCGGAAGGTCTTTGCCGAGATTTTTTGTTGGAGTTAGTAAACTCTACCGGTTGCTTAAGTCCACGAACCTAGTCTGCGAACTTGAGAAAGGTTATATATATGAAGATGATTTATGAACTTAACCTTAAAAAGACTAAGGAATGCAGTATGCATACCGTGGCTATAAAAGTTCATGAACCGATTCAAGTGAATCAAATCGTCTTTGCTTCAATTGTGTCTTGTGTAGTACATGAGATTTCCTTGCAATTGAAAAACTCTCTAACTAGTTAATTTGAAGTCATTTGAACTTGTTGTGGTGAAGAAGAACATGGTTGATATGAAATTCTCATATGGCTAACCTTTTGGTTAACTATTATTGAACCAACAAGTGCATACGTTTGGGTACGGTTAACAAACCTAGAAGTGTACATTTTCAAGTGTGTGTAACAAGTTAAGTTTTCGATCTAATGGTTGAGAAATACTAGCTTGAATCTAAATCAGGTTTTCATCTAACGGTGGATATTGTTTGCCTTGTGACCAAGGCAAAACCCTGATTTGAAAGACTATATAAATAGTACATCTAGTATTGTGCAAAACTAATCCCCACACCTTACGTGTGATACTAGTTTGCATACTAGAGTCGATTCTCCTTTAACCTATGGTTTTATTTTCTCAAACCGGGTTAACGACTTAAAGACTTCATTGGGATTATGAAGCCAGACCGATACTACTTTTATCGTAGTTGTGTGATCTGATCTTGCATCTTCTATTGTACGAGTACAATCAGATTGATATCTCCGATAGGCAAGATATAAAAAGTAATCACAAACGTCTTCGTCTCATCGTTTGTGATTACGCAACATCTTGCTTCGCTACCATACGATTAAGATTGTTGTGAGGTGATTGATTAATCTAGGCTGTTCTTCGGAAATATAAGACCAGATTATAAATTGGTTCATGTTCACCTTGATTATTATCAAAATACAGAACAAAACCTTTAGGGTTTATCTGTGGGAGACAGATTGATCCTTTGATAGACTTGTATGTGCGAGACAGATTTTTTTATTTTCAAAGCCTGCGATTTTGGATCGTAGCAACTCTTAGTTGTGGGTGAGATCAGCTAAGGGAATCAAGTGTGTAGTATCCTGCTGGGATCAGAGGCGTAGGAGCATAATTGTACCTTGGATCACTGAGAGATTGATTGGGTTTCAACTACAGTCCAGTCTGAAGTTAGCTTGGAGTAGGCTAGTGTCTGTAGCGGCTTAATACAGTGTGTGTTCAATCTGGACTAGGTCCCGGGGTTTTTCTGCATTTGCGGTTTCCTCGTGAAAAAAATTTCTGGTGTCTGTGTTATTTCAATTTCCGCATTATATTGTTTTATATTTATAATTGAAATAATACAGGTTGTGCATTAGATCATCAATCAGAGTAATCCTACCTTTGGTTGTTGATTGTCATTGATTGATCCTTGGATATTGGTCTTTGGTACCATCCAAGTTCTTCCTTGTGTTTGATTAAAGACTCTCTGATTTATATTAGCTCGAGTAAATCAAAACAAGAGAAAGATATTAACTCCTCGATATACTTTAGTCTAAATTGAGTCTGACTGTCTAGTTGATTCTCTAGCAAAGTATATTTGAGTTAGTCCATACAGATTGCTAAGCGAAATATTGGGTGGTGTTGTTACACCCACACTTTTTTAATTGGTATCAGAGCAGGCAAACACGTTCAAGACCTTACAAGTCTGTGTTTGTAGCGATCTGACTCTATGGACAGAGGTGCTATCTCTATTAGCGTACCACCAGTCTTCGATGGCTTTAATTACTTATGGTGGAAAATGTTTATGCGAGCTTTTCTTCAAGCACGTGATTTTCAATCATGAGTATATGTTGTTAATGGCTATGTTGCTCCTGTTGTGGCAGATGGAGATGTAAACGTTCCCAAGAATATTGGTGAATACAGTCCTGCCGAGATACTTGCTGCAAAGAAAAATTCTGACGGTTTGAATGGAATCATACATGCCATTACCCCAAATCTTCAGCAACATGTGTCAAATTGCACAAGGTCTAAAGATGCTTGGGATATCTTAGAAACCGTATTTGAAGGTAACTCCAGTGAAAAGGAAGCTAGACTTCAAAATCTTAATCCGATTGGGAGAACCTTCGTATGGAAAATGAAGATACATTTGATGAGTTTAATCACAGAGTGTCTGAAATAGTTAATGCTTCTTTTGCATTGGGTAAGACTATTCTTGAAAAGAACATTGTGATGAAAATTCTCAGATCGCTGCCATCTAGATACGAGTCTAAGAAGCATGCCATCGTTGAGGGAAATAACCTTGATAATCTTTCCAGAAATACATTGGTTGGAAAGATAAAGATCTTTGATCATGAGCAAACATCCAAAATCGGAAAGGGTGTTTCCTTTAAAGCATAGAAGAACACTAAATTACTTGATAAAGGTAAAAGTGTTTATATCTCTGAGGATGATCGGTCTGAGGATGATTTTTCGGATGAAGATCTTGACAAATCAGTCTCCTTGATCAAAAGACAGTTTAGGGATCTTCTATTGAAGAGAATTAAACGGTTTTCAAGAGACAAACCTAGTTCATCAGATAAACCTCACAATCACACTCCTCCTAAAAACAGGGATGCTGACGAGGCTGATGAAGAGGATATGCCATAGTGATTTTAAGTGTAATGGTTTTGGTCATTTTGCAAACGAGTGCCCAAATCGTAGAAAATACACTGGGAACAAAGGTCTTGTTGTAACACTTGATGAGATATCTGAGATCTATGATTCTGATGTAGACAAGAAATCAAGTGTCGGTCTTTTATGTGAAAACATTGATTTTGATGTTTGTAGCAATACATATATCAACCTTGATGGTTTCGGTGAAGAGGAGAATTCAATCAAGTTGGAAGAATAAATTGACCCATCCTTTGGAAACTCTGGTTGTAATGTTTCAGGATCTACTATGTGTCTAGATGCGTTCACACCACAGATGCATGAATACTATCCAAGTTTGACGTGCTCGTTTTGTTCTCAGAAAGGTCATGAACTATCAAGATGTTACAAGTACAAACATCAAGTGAGGCACGCCAACAAACTTCAACGAAGAGCAAATCGATTGGAAAGGAAGCTTAAACTTGCTCAGAAGACTACAGAGGTATGTAGGATTTTATCTTCGTCTAAGAAGTTGGTTTCCAAAGACAACATAAGACCATTAGATAAGAAGGTATGGTTAAATCGCTTTGATAGACATAAGTTAGAGGATTTCTCTCAAGAGGAAAATGGTGGACAAATTGTTGTTCATCACAGCACAAATTAATTGTGTTGTTTGGTAAATATTGTCTCATGTGCCTGATCAAAAGAGATAAGATTGTGTACCACTCAGGCTTTAGGAAAAGTTTTTTTTTCTTAGGTTTGTTTTTCCTGTCTATCAAATAAAGAGTTATTATAAACAATTATACTCTTTATAGGGTTTAGAATTGGGCGTCCACAAACGTGTTTAAAGGTTGCGAACCCTACATTCCTTTTTCCTCTCTGATATCCTTTATATCTTAAGACTGCTTGATGAGATTGTGAATTCCACTCACAAAAACCAGTTGTTTATAATTGTTTTCCAAGCATCATGTCTTTGGATGGAAAAGATGTCAATATGATTGTTAAGCCATCAATCAAGGAAAAAGAAAAATCTCAAGTAACTCCTTCCTTGAAAAGAAAGAGGAGGAATACAAGAAAGCCAAGGGCTTTCCTTCTAACTCTCAGAAGTTTTCCGATGTTCTTGATGAGTTGAAGGAAGTAAGAAAGGAGATTAGTTAAATAAAGGCTTGTGTTTTAAGATCTTTGGAAATTCAGAAGGCCCTGGTTCGACATCATCAGCTAAGACGGTTCGTTGGTATTGACTCCTTCCTCCATGAACCTTATATTCCAATGGCTATTGACGACAAGGAGTTCGGAAATGATAAGGAATTTCGCAAAGATATTGTTGCCTAGTATGTCTTCTTTTTGATTTAGTTGGAAGAATAACTAGTGCTTGAATAGCAATGATTGTGACTGCACATAGCTATTATGTTTCATCTTCTTGTTTTTTAGGTTTATTTGGTTTAAATTCTAAGAATATTTGGAGGATGATGTTTTTGCAGTATTAATCTTTATGATTTGTTATATTGCAATTTGCTATGGGATATGTATGTTTGCGTCCGTGAACTTGAAGGTCCCATATTTTGTCAAAAGTAAAGTCGTTCATGAGTTGGTATTCAGGTACTGGTAAAATAATGAATAAACTTTTGACGAATACAAAAGTTAAGCCTATATTGTCAATTCTTTGATGGAAGATAGGTTAAAATCTTTTGTTCTCAAGGATTATGAGTATTAATATCGTTATGCAAATAGTGATTGAAGATATAATGTATCCTTGTGTATTCCGCAGTATTGATCATCCCTGATCCATATTTTATGTATTACTATGAGGCTCCGTAATGTGTCTTATGTTGAGCACGATACAACCAAGTTGATTAAAGAAGAGAATTAATATGTAGCTCACACTACAAATACATATGGTTTTCGGATCATTGTGTAAGGGGGAGTGGTTTCCATGTGAGATGGAGTATTGACTAAGGGGGAGTGATACATATCACCATAGTATTATTGTTGAAGTTGTGATACAATTGGACTTTGACACTGTGTAATAATACTATGACATTGTATAACAATTATCAATATCGATGCTTTCTCATTGTTATAGCTACGGATCTTCAACAACGGTGATACTAAACTGACAACCTTTGGGATCATTGGAGTACTTGGAGGTGACGAAGATTTCGAGGAATGTTGAAGATTAGACATGTGGAATAGGAGCTACTAAAGTTTCTTTATCTTTTTTGTATTCCACATGTATTGATAGTTTTGTCACTAAAATTGACAAAGAGGGAGATTGTTAGAGCATTACACGGTCGAACTCGCATGCGTTGCTATCTCAGGCATGTTTGTCAATGTTAGTGATCAAAAATATAAGTCTTGATTTCTAGTCTATTATAGCTAAGTCTCGGACTAGGATAGAAAGTGTAGTTGAGCTCAAGGAGTTCATGGAGATTCATCATACAAGAAGAAGAACTACTCAAGGAACTAGTGGAACTTCTCGACAAAAAGGTATGTGAAGACTTGAACTTATCTGTCACTCAAAAGTCTATCTACTCTATCTCCTACTATTTGAGACAAGAAGTAGTATGATATATATATAGGCTTGGATTATACACATTTGGTATTTCGAGCCGAGTATACCTCGCCTATCTATATCTCGAAATATGTGTTGGTAAGCTTTTCGCTTCGATCAAGTTTATCTTTACCTAGTGGCGAAAGTCATGATACATTTCAATCACTTTGAAAATTGCTTTGACGAGAAATGGTGTAACAACTGTATAACGTCCTCTAAGAATGTTTCAATGATTCAAATGAGAGTTTAGATTACATAACCAATGGTGGACATAAACATTGTTGTGGAAACACATTTATGTATAAGTCCTATTCCTTGAACCAAAGTTTGCGAACTTTGTTGATCAATAGAAACCGGAAGAATGTCTTGTTTCCATGATATTTTTCTGCATTTGCGGTTTCCTCGTTAACAAAATTTCTGGTGTCTGTGTTGTTTCAATTTCCGCATTATATTGTTTTATCTTTATAATTGAAATAATACAGGTTGTGCATTAGATCATCAATTAGAGTAATCCAACCTTTGGTTGTTGATTGCCATTGATTGATCCTTGGATATTGGTCTTTGGTACCATCCAAGTTCTTCCTTGTGTTTGATTAAAGACTCGCTGATTTCTATTAGCTCGAGTAAATCAAAACAAGAGAGAGATATTAACTCCTCGATATACTTTAGTCTAGATTGAGTATGACTGTCTAGTTGATTCTCTAGCAAAGTATATTGGAGTTAGTCCATACAAATTGCTAAGCGAAATATTGGGTGGTGTTGTTAGACCCCCGCTTTTTCACAAACTATTTTGGACGGGAGAAAAAGGATCCAATGGTTATATTTATATTATGTCGAAACCTAGAACCCATACCCTAGATTAGTGAATAGTCTTTTCCGTCAAACACTCTATGTGTAGGGTCATGTAGGTACCATGAATAATCAAAATGAATCCAATGGCTAATATTAGCCATCAACAACCCCAGAATCATTATCTTTTCCAATATAAACAGTTCAATCACCTCTATTTGAAGAGACAATTTAAACGGCTAACCCTATGCCGTCTGTTTTCATTTTACATTTTCACGGCAAACAAAGTGTCGTTTAACCTCTCTTTTACTCATACGGAAAAAAATGCGCCGTATAGTGAACATTTTCACTCACTCCTTCAACCGAAAGAGAATGTGATTGAGTTTAGGGTGCAAGGGGTTTACCTCTACCCATAGTAGAACCTAATTTGATCAAATTTGATCAACTCTTTCATTTCGAACGAGACTCTTAACTCCTATAGCCCTTTCTTTTAGAAGTGAGTAAATATAGGGCATTCCTTTATATACCCCTATAAATACGTACCCCCATTAGTTAGTTAAGTTAGTTGTAATTAAAATCTCAAAAATTATTTGAAGTTTCTGATAGTCATACCCCTCTCAAAAAAAATTTATATTACCATATACCTATATACATAACCCTGAAAGATAAAAGTTTATATATTTGTGGTCGAGATCGTAGATCGATCCATGGAAGAAAATTACTGTTTGGTTAAGATTTTCTGAAACAGCCGCGTATACGGCTATCTATGGGGTTGTAAAGTTGAAACATATTTATGATCAAGAACAAATCCCAACTCTTAAAAAATCAACAGTATCATAAAAAACTCAAAATTAAATCAGACAACCAGTAACATTCATTCGGTGGTCCAAGATTTTCTTCTTCATCCCTGATTCATCAAGCTCCGTCTCATCAACAACATTAAATACGATGCCCTCATGATTAACAACTTGCAGTTATTCTTGATCCTGATCAAAGAGTGATTGTGTTTCTTCTTCTTCTTATGTGATTAACCAATTATTGTGTGATCTTAACCTACTAGAATTGATATGATCATTTTCAGTTTTTTTTCTTCTCTTATTTTACGAAGCTTATCTAATTTAATGAAAGAACGATGAAAGAATATATATTATTATATTAAAATTTCAATTTCTGTCTACCATTTCAGTTTTGTATTTCATTAGATATGTGATTGAAAATCACTGTTTCGGGGAAACGGGGTATAAAAACTTAGCGTACATGATGGGGTAGGTATATAATTGTTGGGGGTATATAGATAAAGAGATATCATTAGCGTTTTGGGGGTATATAGAAGAACACCCTAAATTTATTGAATCCTAAAAAGTGGATGAATTTTTTGATGGTACGACCAAGCATAAATTCAAACCAGGAAGTTAGAACTAATCTAAATGTGTATTTAGTCCAAATACATTAGTTAATCTGATCATCCTGAAAAGAGGGGATGAATATGGATTATCAAAATGAATGCAGCCAGGTAATTGACTAGATGCTTACCCTCTACAGCCTATAAACATAGGAGGAATTTCAATTAGAAAGGTACACATTTCCTAAATCCTTTTCTCTCCATAAACCCGCTTAAAGATCTTATTCATTGAGGCATCGGAGTGTCCTTGCTGGTACCCCTTCTTTCTTCATTCATCAATAAACTCTTCATCATCAAAAACACATCACGAGGAAAATTATGAGTCATATATAAACGGTCTACAATTCATCCATCAGGTATTAACTTGACTCATCCAACGGTTAAGATAATATCTTTCAATACAAATCCCGGGGATTGTTGCAGGAACATTTTTGCTACAACACTGATAGACACATTTTTGTGTCTAATTTGTCCTCAATGTATATATTGTTGTCTCTCGATTTTGTACTAATTTTTGTGTTTTATGTATTTGTAGGCATTTTTGGGAATAAATCATTTTTGGAAAAATCAGCTCGAAAAGTTGCCCGGGGCAACCTTGAAGGACAATTGTTATTCGGACTCTCACTATTGGTTAAGGGGCACCTCAGTTGGACACCTGCTATTCGCATCCCAGTTCAGGATAGGGGGACACCCTTCCTTCTTCTCAAATTCAAATAAACTTTTTGGCGGGAAAATATTTTTACTCTCTGGCAGATTTTCAATCAACAAAATGAAGGTGTTATAGGGAGATTAAATCGCTGAAAATTTGTGGTATTGTTCCTGGGACATTTAGAAATCTATTGCGAGTGTTGTGGTCGATTAAATTTGGCTAGAATTGGATAGGGAAGCGACGAACTGGAAACAGGGGAGAACGTGCAGAGAAGAATTATTCACGGGATTTCTTGTGTTTACGTATGGCTGAGATGATCTGGGAGAGTTATAACTATTGTTTGATGCGTATAAAGTCTAAACAAGGGAAGAATCAGAGCTGGAAACGCGTGGAGAAAGAAAATATCTCAAAATATTCTCTCTTCACTGCCCGAGTAAAGAAGAATTATTTGGAGTTATTGTGAGGGATTTCAGCGTGCATGTCAGTATATAAAGGCTCATTGGGTCGACTACCAGGGGTGTCGAGATTTTGGGGAAGCTTTGGAGGCTACAGAGTAAAGAAAAATCGAGTTACAGAGCCACCATTTCTGCTGCTGCAACTCAAGAACACGAAGAACATTGGACAACCAGAGACAGTCGTTCATACTACAGCAACAACGACTGTCATCTGTGGGTCGTAGTATTCTATATACTACAACACTTTTCATTTATCGTTCTTTGTAATGGTGTTTGCAACAATTACAAACGTTGCAAACACCCGATTTTCATTATTATCTCCATTTCATCATTTGTACAACTCTTTTGAGCAATGAAAAATTCCTTTGAGCGTGTTTCCAATATGCGGAGTTAGAACCCATCACTGGGACGACGGAGGAGGCCGAGCTTCATACATGGGTAATTTTGTTAATTCTTTTTAAGACTTTTGCATTAAAAATTAATTGAAATATGATTTAATTAAATTGGTTGTTATTTGATTAGATGGGTCATGCTTAGCTTATGTGATTTTATGTTCCATGCATAACATTTACAATCAATGTTTTGAGAATCTACTTTGGCAAAATAAGAGTCCATATAATTTATGTTTTGAGCGATTATTGTTGAGAATAAATCATTGAGCCCTATGTTATGAAAATTGGCCGAATCATTAGTCCCAGTACCTCTCTACCAATTTGTCAATATTTTTGTATATATATTTTTAAATCTAAAAATCCATTATCTTCACAAGTCCGAGAGTTTGAACCTCATTACTACAACCCCACGAAAAATCATTAATCATTTTGGCGTCGCCGCCGCGGAATTGTGTTTAGGTAGAATTTTTTTTAGATTTATTTTTCTTTGTTCTTTTTTAGGTTCTTTGGGTATTTGTCTATGTGATACAGGTTTTGAGGCTTGGATCGAAAAGAAAAAGAAGAAGAAGAAGTTGTCAAAGATTTTTGGCAATTTCATAAAGACTAGGAGCAAAGCTTAAAGCAAAAAGAACGGAAAGAAGACGAAGGACTTTTTTTTTATTATTATTTTTTAGATATTTTTTTATATATTAATTTATTTTTTTTAGAAACTGTAATTAAAGTTTTTATTTTTGTAATCTTTTATTTTTGGACATTATTTTTTTTTCCGGACATTGAACATTATTTTTAAAACCCTACGGAAGGGTTATAAATTAAAAAAAAAAAATTAAATACAAACTGTTTGCAGGGAAGGACGACGATTACTATATCGTCTCGGCCCCTCGGGTTCGCACACGGCATAGGAGTCGTGGCCCGAGTCGAAGACAACGGTTCATCTCCCGTCTGGTACGGGAGGTAAGTCCAATCGAAACACCCGCGAATCTCCTGCAAGCGGGTTACTGTCTGCCTTAAGGTGATAATTGTTTGAGGACGAACGGACTGTTTTTAAATTCCTAGTAAAGGGAAAGGCCTGGCCAATACAAGATAAGGGTTCGTATTTCATCACCGCTCCCTTCTTGCCCGCCTTAGGAAACGAAACCTAACGCGAACCCAAGCTTAAAACTTGACTAGAACGAGACCGATAGGGTAACGCGCTTATTAGGAAAAAATTTCGAAGGATATTGGTTACTTTCTTAAGCACACCTTGAAGTTCATAATGGTTTCTGTGAGTTGAATGCGTGACTGCGCCGCCTTGTGATAGCGGTGAGGCCTTGGGTATCAAAGCTCCACTGAGCTTCACTCGCCTCAATTCAACTTACTTTGACTCGGATTGATTCCAGAGGGGTTTGCTTAAATTGTAACGAATTCCCCTTCGAGAGATAGAAGCAAGTCTAGAAACAATCTAAGTGGAGCGATCATGCTTTTTGTTTGCTAGAATTTATAGGTTTGATTTGGTCTAGTCAGCCTTGTTTGTGATTGTGTAGAATTCCTTTGTAGTTTTTGTTTCCTCGGTGATGAATCCTTTTCAGGAGACGCCACCTGAGATGACGTTACGAGAATATATGTCTAGAAATTCTCGTTATCAAGAGACGTCTTCGGAAATGACTATTGGTGAATATATGCGTGGGCAGCGATATATGGATACTCCAACTTTTATTGAGGAATCACCTCTAACGAACTATGAGAAATATTATAAACATAGACCATGTAGTTGGGAACAAAGCTTGAGAATTCGTGAATATCAAAATTATATTGTGATGATGATGAGGAGGAGGATGGTGATGATGATTATAACGATATTTCTAGTTCAAATCCAAATAATTTTAATAATTATTCACATATTCAAGAGGACGAGGATTTGATTAGGAATACCACCGTTTTAGACGATGTAGTATTTTCTTTTGATTACGAAGCCGATAGTGGTTTAGAGGAACGTGTTTATTCTGAAAATGCTGTTTTAGAGTCTAGCGACTCAGAAACAATAATCTTGAATGAAGAACATAGACTCGTAGAGATGAGTAAAGATGCACTACCTGATAAAAACTTAGAAGAATCAATTGACCACTTCCAAGAATCTGATGATCTAGAAATTAGGGAGATTGTGACTAGTCTATCTAGAGACACTGAAAACTCTAAGTTTGGGGGTGATTATCACTTTCCTAGTGCTTTACCTTTAACTCTCAGAAAGTCCCCTCACATAGGACTTAATATCCATGCCTCAACCATCTTACAAGATTATCTTCATACTAGGTTTCCCGAACCTAATGATGTCCTGAAAAAAGTTCAGTCGTTAGAAACCCATCCTCTGGTTGATGTGGTTTGCCCAGGCTATGATACCCAGATTGACTTTTTTTTCCCACCAAATAGTTTTCTTCCAATTGTGGGAACGTATAGATTTCAAATGTGTCACTTATTAAGTTCTGAGACTAAGCCTAAGTACTTTAGGAAATTAGAATCGACACATTTGCTTCAGAATGACCACTACTCTGACTGTGGTCAACTTTTTAAGTCATACCTAATTGACTTAGAGGATCCTAAATTATTTAGGTTATTTTGTGACTCCGGGTTCTTATCTGAGTTTTTCCAGACTCTAGGACCTAATAATTTGGATCCTACCTATGAGGAAATGCATCCGAGGAAAACAGTCTATTTAGACCCCTTCATAGAACCTGAACCTGAACCGCAATTAGCGATAGTTATCCAGAAACTAGATAAGGGCATGCTAGTCTTGTACATTTTCTTGGTTCACTGCAGTTTCCTTTTGTCAGCTCTTTTTGGTTTTAAAGACCCACAATTATTCCGACTACTGTTATACGGTTCGAGTTGACTAATCCTTACTTAGTATGGCTGAAGACTTTAAACTTAGCACTTCTTGGGAGGTAACCCAATATTCATGCGACACGGTAATATCTTTCCTTAACTCTCTTGCTTCAAATGGTGACAGTTTCTCCTTGTTCATATGGTTTTAATTTTATCTTTAGAACATTGAGGACAATGTTAGATTTAAGTTTGGGGGTATGGGAGAAACATTTTAGTCGCATTTTTGAAAATTCTAGCGTCACATAATACCCGGTTAGCTAAGTTTACATACTGTTTCTCACCGAAAAGATAGAAATTGGAATGCTAGACATAACAACCTATTGAGACATTAGAGAAAAAGACATTGAGATCCTTGAAATTCAGGAGAGAACTTGTTCCTTTTAGAGGGTAACCGTGATGGACCTAACCATCCATGATGGAAAGGCAAGTAGGTCAGAAGGAAATGCCAGAAAGACAGAGCAACCTCACAATATATTCTTAGTTACTGGATTACGACTCTCTCTCAGTAGAAACTTATCATCATCAACAAGCGGAGTGACATCAAAATTTATGAAAAAGTTGAAGACGTTTAAGGTTTAGAAGCAACAATAGAAAAGAATAATTCAAAAATCAAAGTTGAAGACTTAGTTACAAGAGCAAATGATATAAGTTGTTGAAGTTCATGATATCAAGACATCACAAGTTGTGAAGATCCAAGTCTAAAGTCCTTCTCTCATGGCCATGTAAATTTTTGTTTCCAAAAAAAAAAAAAAAAAAAAAAACATCATTACGTTCTTTTTGTTCAATAAGGCCATAGGGAAGAAGAAATTTATAAGTCAAGCAAGAAATCGAAGAGAAGAGTTAATTGTCAAGGTTCTATGAGGTTCGAGAGTTTATCATCAACAGTTGAAGACCGAAGAAGACGTTATTTCTACTGAGCACTGTGAGAGAGTCGAAGAAAGATGCATTTTGGTTGCTTTGTTAATCTGCTTTCAATCTGGCACAAGATCTTTCTAGCACTGGTTTAACTCATCACACGTAATTAGTCCAGTTGTGTAGCAGATGTCCCTCTCATCTTTATCTCTCTCCTAATCTTATCCAGCTGTAAAGCAGCGGACGCATCTTACAATGTTTATCTAGCTGTGTAGCTGATATCTCTTTATCTAGCAGTCGTGCGGATGTGTCTCCCCTTTTCTTCAGTCAGCTTTAGAGCTGACACCTTTAATTTCTCTGGCATTCTAGTTAATTGGAGATAGGTTGAGAATATGTATGTCCTCATAGATCTTTGGATACTTGTGACCAATTAGAAGTCATGGTTTTTGTGGGTACACCTCTGTTAAACCCACCCGAGATTAACTCGGTTTTATTTTTTAGTTTTGCTCGAGGACTAGCAAATAATAAGTTTGGGAGTATTTGATAGACACATTTTTGTGTCTAATTTGTCCTCAATGTATATATTGTTGTCTCTCGATTTTGTACTAATTTTTGTGTTTTATGTATTTGTAGGCATTTTTGGGAATAAAACATTTTTGGAAAAATCAGCTCGAAAAGTTGCCCGGGGCAACCTTGAAGGACAATTGTTATTCGGAATCTCACTATTGGTTAAGGGGCACCTCAGTTGGACATCTGCTATTCGCATCCCAGTTCAGGATAGGGGGACACCCTTCCTTCTTCTCAAATTCAAATAAACTTTTTGGCGGGAAAATATTTTTACTCTCTGGCAGATTTTCAATCAACAAAATGAAGGTGTTATAGGGAGATTAAATCACTGAAAATTTGTGGTATTGTTCCTGGGACATTTATAAATCTATTGCGAGTGTTGTGGTCGATTAAATTTGGCTAGAATTGGCTAGGGAAGCCACGAACTGGAAACATGAGAGAACGTGCAGAGAAGAATTATTCACGGGATTTCTTGTGTTTGCGTATGGCTGAGATGATCTGGGAGAGTTATAACTATTGTTTGATGCGTATAAAGTCTAAACAAGGGAAGAATCAGAGCTGGAAACGCGTGGAGAAAGAAAATATCTCAAATATTCTCTCTTCACTGCCCGAGTAAAGAAGAATTATTTGGAGTTATTCTGAGGGATTTCAGCGTGCATGTCAGTATATAAAGGCTCCTTGGGTCGACTACCAGGGGTGTCGAGATTTTGGGGAAGCTTTAGAGGCTACAGAGTGAAGAAAAATCGAGTTGCAGAGCCACCATTTCTGCTGCTGCAACTCAAGAACACGAAGAACATTGGACAACCATAGACAGTCGTTCATACTACAGCAACAACGACTGTCATCTGTGGGTCGTAGTATTCTATATACTACAACACTTTTCATTTATCGTTCTTTGTAACGGTGTTTGCAACAATTATAAACGTTGCAAACACCCGATTTTCATTATTATCTCCATTTCATCATTTGTACAACTCTTTTGAGCAATGAAAAATTCCTTTGAGCGTGTTTCCAATATGCGGAGTTAGAACCCATCACCGGGACGAAGGAGGAGGCCGAGCTTCATACATGGGTAATTTTGTTAATTCTTTTTAAGACTTTTGCATTAAAAATTAATTGAAATATGATTTAATTAAATTGGTTGTTATTTGATTAGATGGGTCATGCTTAGCTTAGGTGATTTGATGTTCCATGCTTAACATTTACAATCAATGTTTTGAGAATCTACTTTGGAAAAATAAGAGTCCATATAATTTATGTTTTGAGCGATTATTGTTGAGAATAAATCATTGAGCCCTATGTTATGAAAATTGGCCGAATCATTAGTCCCAGTACCTCTCTACCAATTTTTCAATATTTTTGTATATATATTTTTAAATCTAAAAATCCATTACCTTCACAAGTCCGAGAGTTTGAACCTCATTACTACAACCCCAAGAAAAATCATTAATCAAACACCATATTTTGTGTTTTTATTTTGTGTCTCTTCTCACCATGGGATTTTTTTCCGCCCGTTATATATCTATAACCTGGCTGGGGATTATCAAATACATGTTCATACTTTTATACTTTATACTTGACATAGAGAAGGGCACGAGTTTTTTTTTTTGAAATTTCTGGCTGTTAATCTTTATCACAGTGCAATTATTGAAAATACCACACATATTTGATTATGCACCTATGCAGTATCGAGAATCATGTCATAATTTTGTTTGCTGGTTCATGGATGCATCATTCTTATGTATGTTTAAGCTACAAGGAGGTTGGACTCAACATAAATTCCTATGATTTCAAATGATGAATTCACGTTGGTAAACTATTTGAGGTTTGGGCTGCTGTTATTTCAAAGTAGTCAAAGAAACAAAAATGTTGGGGCATTGTTTACGTTCCAAAACATTGACATACATATGGTCGAACTTGTTGATTACTGGGTTGGGGATTCAGTGATACTTATGCACATGGGAAGTCTTCAATGTGTTAACCCACAATAAATATGATAAATACGGTAGCTGCTTCATTCACTGACTTGGTAAGTACATGCCAGTATAATGGAAGAAACTACCTGGAAGCTTCAACAATACAAGATATCAGAGGAAGAAGCCCAAGAGACGACGACAATCTGGAGGAGTACGTAAAATCCGTAATTGTCAACACAAGTAAAGAAGACTTATTAAAAATAAAAACAAAAACATACTTATTGTGGGTTAACACATTGAAAACTTCCAAGTAAAAACAATTACGGAAGATTTATTAAAAATAAAAAAAACATACTTTTTTTAATCTTTTTTTAAGATAAAGAAGATTTATTAAAAATAAAAAAAACATATTTTTTTTATTTATCTTTTTTTGAGATAAAGAAGATTTATTAAAAATAAAAATAAAAACATACAGGACTGACTTTGACATCAAAGAACAGCAAAACAAACTAGATATCGTACTTTTCTAAGATTTCACTCAGAAGACTTGGGGTAGTACCACCAAACCTGAAATATATTACCTGACACATCAAATTTAGCAAGTTTGTGTGGATCTCCTAAATTGGACTATATAGTTATACGAACTCTTAAGAACTGGCTGAAATCTACTTAACCCACTGAAAGACTAGAAAGTAAAAAAGTACAACTTTTAGTTACTGCTTGATTATCACCTTCTATTATCACATTTGATAATCTCAACTCTTTAATCAAATTCATAACTTTTAGGAGGACTATCATTTATGCTTGCAACATATCTCTGGTTATTCCTAAGTATGATATCGACCCCATGATTTGTCATGTGTAATCACGTAGAATCAAACCAAAACCAGCATTGAAGTATTCAACATTGATATAAGCAATCTTTAGTTTTAGCCAGTTTTCGTTGGGTTACCCCAAAGATGAGGAATATTTGTTTTCCCTTTCTTAGGATTGCAAGAACTAATGCCCTAGGTTATGCAAAAAAAAAAATTGCTTATGATGTTAAAAGGATGATGCAATTATTTTCAAAGATTTTGTCACATCTGGATTTACAGATGTGCCAACGAATAATGAAAACTAGTTTTAGAAGAAAAAAAAAAGATAGTCGGCTTCAAAGCAATTATTTTGATTAAACCAAGATCTGATCCACTCCTGTAGATCTATCTGTTGGATGATAGATTGATGCAGAGAAGTAGAGATACCAAACCATATAATGTTGGCGTATTGGAAGTTCATCGGAAAATGTGAGGAAGTTTCCTATTTTTAGCATCACGCTGGACAAAGTTTGTTGTTGCTTGTAATGAATCTCCCAAGATATATTGTTATTCACAAAGTATATTGTGGCGGCATTTCCATATAAATTGTTGACTATTATGTGGTACTTCCATGTGCTAGATTTTTAGCCGAGCTTGATCAGATATCTGGAATGAGTTGGGATGTACAGATTGGTTTGATTTTTGCATCTCCTTGTAAGTAGAAATTTTTAGTGGATTCAACATACCTCATTAAGGTTCATCTCATCTTGTCTTTTTCTCCTGGAGTTACTTTTATGGTAATAATTTTGTTTACTATGCTTTGGTGGCGGAATCTCTTGATTCATCAATTCTCAAAGTGTGAGTTTTCGAGATTAATTAGTTTTTGAACATTCGTTTTTATGTTGATATTGCCTGTATGTTGAGGACAAATACTCATGTAGTCAATTTTAGGGATCCAATTATCTTTATAGATTTTACAGGTGAGCCATCTCCAACTTCCCGCACATAAAACTTTTTTATAACTTTCAATCCATGTTGTCTAAATGGTCAAATGTCAGAAAGAAAGAAAAAAATAAGAGTAAAAAGGTGGGGTAAACTTTTGGATTTCAAAATATAAATAGAACACTGGAGTTTTCAGTTTTAGTTCATATGGCAATTGATAGCAGTGGTAAAAATAATTTTTTTAACTCGAAAGGGTACTTATAGGACTATAAGGGACAAGCTATAAAATAAATGACAGATTGTTATCTCTTCTATTAGTTGGGGATTACCTCTTTTGATAAATCAAAAAAAAAAAAATGTGATTGCTTCTGAGCATCCAACCAAATAGCGGTAAAACCCATACCAATATTTAAATGAGTGTATCATCAGTTTTACAAGAAATTACTGCACATGTTAAAAACTTTCGACAGATTGGAATGAAACTTCTTAATTAAGGTACTTAAGTATTTTGGTTTTTGCGACGACTGGTGTGACTTGATTTATCAGTACACCAGCACTACTTCTCCCTCGGTGGTTCTTAATGGTTCACCTTGCACATAATTTCATCCTACAAGAGGAATAAGACAAGATGATCCATTATCACCTTACTTATTTATCCTAGCTATGAAATCTTTGTCGAGATATTTATCTGAAGCACTGGAAAACAAAGCCATAATTCGTATTAAAGTGGCAGGTGGTAATTATCCAGCCATTAATCATCTACTTTTCGTATATGATTGCTTGATCTTCACTCAAGACACCCTTTCCTTTGTTAACAATCTTTTATAGCTTCTTCAAGATTTTAGCGTTTAATCGGGACAGATTGTCAACTTTGATAAGTACTTGGTGTATTTTAGCAAGTTTACAAAATCGAAAGTTGCTTCAGAACGTACTCACATACTATGTTCCAAGAATATGATTGCAAAAGACAAATATTTGGGCTTTTGACTTATGCTAGGACACTCCAAGCATGATTCTTTTGAAAGTTATCACGGAGAACTTTGATCAAGGACTTTCTAGCTAGTTTTTTGGATCCATGACTTGGGATGGTAGGGAAATTATGGTAAAGCATGTAATCATCACCAATCCTTTTTAATAAACGGATACCTTTTAAATACCCAAGAATCTCATTAATTATTTAACTTACATTTAGAAGAAAAACATTTGGAGGTATAATTCTAATAGGGGTTTCAATCCTCTTGGATGGAAATAACTGTATAAGGAAAAAGAGATAGGTGGACTCGGCTTCAGAGATTTTAAGCTTCCAAATTTGGTATTGCTAACTAAGATGGCTTGGAGAGTTTGCACATAATCCAGTAATCCGTGGGTTAAAATTCTTCAACCAAAGTGCTTCAAACATACTGATGTACTACATCATTCACCTACTAGAGCTAACTCATCTTGGGTGTGGAAAGGTATTGAGAAGGGTGTTAAGGTAGTCCAAGACAATTGTTTCATGTAAGTAAATAATATCCGGAGTACAAGGATTTGGCTGGACATATGGATAAGTGAACTGCAGCATCCACTTATACTTGTTGCAGATAACTATGCATATTATACTATTATCGGTGAATTAATCATTGCTCATACAGGCAGCTGGAATGTAGAATTAGCTTACGATTTTTTTGAGACTTCCACAATAGAAAGAAGTACTCCAATGTTTATAGATGTTTCAAAGAAGGACAGCATTACATGGGTGCCTTCTAAAATGGGAAATTCACAGTCAAAAGTACCTATAATATTTTATCAAACAGTACTAGTGATGCAGAGGTTGATGGAGATATTGTTCCAACTAAAATATGGAAGTCATTATAGAAATGCAATGTTGGACATCGAATCAAGTTGTTTGTGTGAAAATGCATCCAAGATATTGTTCCTACAAGAATTAAAATTACAAGGTTTAATCCTACTGTGGATAATCAACGTGGTAGTTGTGGTCAAGTAGGGGAAACAATTGGGCGAATTTTACTTGAATGCAGACATGCTAGGGATGTCTATAGGTTCATTAATGTTGATATTGATGAAGTTAAAAACATATAGTATTTGTTTCTAAATGGTGTTACAACTTGTTTACAAGTCATAATACTTCTCGGGATGGAAGTTGGACATACATGCTGATGGCTGGTTCTTGGATAATCTGGAAAGAAAGATGTGATTTTGTCTATCAAGGAGTTATTATTAATTCTTGTAACTCCATACATCAAATTCATTATTATCTTTTTGTATGCATGAGTACATATAGTTCAAATGATCACACTGATTTAATCACTTTTTCCAACTTGCCTAAATCAAACTTGAAACTGCCAGATTTAGATTTTTTTAAATTAAATTTTAATGCATTATTTTGTTATGAAACTCATCAAACATGTACCGATCTGGTCTATCTTGACCATGCAGGTCAGTTAAGGGGCATCAGAGGAACATACACAAAATATTTCCTAGCTCCGAAAAAGGAAGAATGCAAAGCATTTTGTGAGGCATTATTATGGAAAAAAATCTTTGTAGTTATGTAAAATTTATATTGAATAAGATGCTGAGTTAGTCATTAAAGAAATAGTCGAAGACATCTCCTATACTCATTGGAACCTGAGGAACATCATCAAGGAGCTTAAACATATTAGTGATAGTTTTGATTTCTGCATTTTTTTTTCTTATGCAGGAACGATAACCAAATTGCAGACAAAATTTTCTAAAATAGTTAGAGGTGACAATAAAACAAGTTTCATTTCCTACAATAAATTTCTTCCACTTATTTGTAATTTGTTAGTCGAGGATCAGAATCTCTCGAATGGCTAAGTTTCATTAATAAAATCCTTTCAATTTATCAAAAAAAAGAATTACTCTATTTTTATTAGATAAGTGAATCAACAATTTTACAAGAATCTTTTTTTTAGGACAATGGTTCCTAGATTACGTCTTAAATCTTTCATGTATGAATTTTAGTCAACTCCACCCTCACCTATGAAAAGGAGCATGATAACCAACAGACCACTTGATGGTTTTTTACAAGAACTTACTCATAATTAATCATTGAAAACACCATTTACACCTCACATCATTTCGCATGTCTGCTCATGATATTCGTCTGTCAGCATCTGCACAGAAACCTCATTGCACGAAGGAAGTTAAATTTTTTTCACGAAATTTAAAGATTTAAAGGCCTAGACAAATAAAGCTTCCACGTTGAACGGTGAGGAAATCCTTGCTTCCTATTGATCGAAATAGGCCTTTTTTGAGTTTTGTGAAATGAGCGTTTTGGTGAGGACACTTGGCAACGTATGATTGGTTTAAAAAGAACAGGAAAAAGATTAAAAAAAGAAAACCAAATTCAATTTGGAATTCATGAAGTGACAATATTTAGTGAAGACATTTGGCAATGTATGATTGGTTTAAAAATTAAAAACCTAACTTACCGTGTTTGGAATTTTATGGAAGTCCAATTTCATTTTGGAAATCGAGTAATTACTATACAATAGGACTATTTTTTCCAAATTAATATATAAAAGGGAAAAAAAATCCTCATATTTTCTGCGAAAATGAAAGGAAAAAATAACTAAAATTTGCAGATATCATTCACCTATTTAATGTATTTGCCCCGCTGCACCAAATCAAAAATACATCTTCACGGGGTGGGGCGATGCCCCGTGCACACCAAATCAGAAATGCATTCACACGGGATGGGGCTAAGCCCCTGCACACCAAGTTAAAAGGAAATAAATAAATAAAATCTTCACATATTTTCCACCTATTTAATGTAACTGCGCCGCCACACCAAATCAAAACTACATCTCCACGGAGCGAGACGAAGCCCCGTGCACATCAAATCAAAAATGTATTGCCACGGGGCGGGGCGAAGCCCCGCGCACACAAAGTTAAAAGGAAAAAAATAGATAAAATATGCATATATTTTCCACCTATTTAATGTATTTGTCCCGCCACACCAAATCAAAAATATATCTTCAGGGGGACTTAAAGGACTAGACAAATAAAGCTCTCACGTTGAACGGTGAGGAATCCCTCGCTTTCTATTGGCCGAAATTGCCTTTTTTGAGTTTTGTGAAACGAGCGTTTTGGTGAGGACACTTGGAAACGTATGATTGGTTTACAACGAATATGAAAAAGATTAAAAAAAAAAAACAAATTCAATTTGGAATTCATGAAGAGACAATATTTTGGTGAAGACACTTTGCAACGTATGATTGGTTTAAAAATTACAAACTTAAAAGGAAAACCTAACTTACCGTGTTTGGAATTTTATGGAAATCCAAATTCAATTTGGAAATCGAGTAATTACTATATTAGGACTATTTTTCCAAATTAATATATAAAAGGAAAAAAATCCACGTATTTTCCGCAAAAATAAAAGGAAAAAACAAATAAAATTTGCACATATCATCCACTTATTTAATGTATTTGCCCCGTTACACCAAATCAAAAATACATCTACACGGGGCGGGGCGAAGCCCGGCACACACCAAATCAAAAATGCATTTCCACGGGACGGGGCTAAGCCCCGTGCACAGCAAGTTAAAAGGAAAAAAAATAAATAAAATCTACACATATTTTCCACCTATTCAATGTAATTACTCAGCCACACCAAACCAAAAATACATCTCCACCGGGCGGGGCGAAGCCCTATGCGCACTAAATCAAAAATGTATTGCCACATGACGGGGCGAAGCCCGGCGGACACCAAGTTAAAAAGAAAATAAATAAATAAAATTTGCATATTTTCCACCTATTTAATGTATTTTTCCGCATACCAAATAAAAAATACATCTTCATGGGACGGGATCAAAAATACATCGCCAACAGGTGAGACAAAACCCGCGCACACCAACTTAAAAGAAAAAATAGTTAAATCTGAATTACAGAAAAAAAAACAATTTATTCTTCAATTACTTCGGCATCGAGGATTAATATTCCTTTTAACATGATTTATATTCTTAATTTCAATCGACCATTAAATTCATATGGCTGAACCGGTTCCGACCATTACAAAAATTAAAACCCAGCAAAATCAGTGTACAAGGCCTTTTTTTTTTTAGAAAAAAGCCTAATATGATTAACCATTAAAATTAAACATGTTTAGAATTAAAATTGAACATGTTTCGAAAAATTACCAGAGATGAGAAATGATTACATAAATTGAAAAGAACTCCTACGAGAATTTCCTGAAGTTGCCATAATTCACCAGAGTTCTCTTATTACATATGATCAGAAAATGGAAAATGATTTTTGCCTTCTACAACTAATGATAATTGTTATAGAGAGATCTAAAACAGTAATATTGATTTTATGGTTAATATGGGTGGAAGTATGAATCTGAAAACCTAAAAATCTATTATATATAATTGAATCGATTTGCTCTCAAGCTATAACAAGGTTAATCATTTTAGGTTGTGTTTAGCATGAAGGAGTTTGAATTTTAGGGAATTCTAACTACCTAGAATTCAAACTACCTAGAAATTGAATTCCATCCTTCTAAATTTATGTGTTTGGCATGATTATTGATGAAATTGGTAATTACATCATTATCTTTTTTCAAATGTTTATTTCTTCAAAATATTTATTTATTAATATATTATTTGCTGGTAAATTTATTTCTGAATCACTAAGTTTTTTTAAAAAAATTTTTTTAATAATTTTTAATTAGTTGTCATTAATAATGTTTATTTTAATAAATAACTACATATAATACTAGCAAATTAATAAATGTGATATTAGTAATTAATCGAACAAATATAATATTATTCATATAAATATAATATTAATTAAATATGACATAAATATAATATAATCTTAATTAAATATATTAACATATTAATATAATATAGTACAATATTAATATTAAAATATATTAATGTAATATAATATTAATATCAATTAATTAAATATAATATAATATAATATTAATTTTAAACATAATATTGATATAAAAAACGGGCACCTAGCTCAGCTAGTCATCCCCGTTTCTCAAAGTTTCATGCGTTCCAGGAGGTCCCAGGTTCGAGTCCCCAATTGCGTAATATTGCAGGAATTAACATGGAAGGTAGTGTTAGCTTGCCCCACTTGTGACACAATCTCAGCCCCCCCCCCTGGCTAGATACCCATGAGGCTCGCTGGTAGGTTAGCATGACAACTTGTTCAATTAATGTAGTAGTATGTCGTTGGAGCTTAGCTTGTTAGGCTTCCAACTAGTTTCATGTAATAATCCTTATCCAATAATATAATAATATTTAAAAAAAATAATTAATAATATAATTTAATATTATTTTAGATATCATATTATTATCTATAATATAAGAGGGTGTATTGGATCAGGATTTATATGGATAAAAACAGATACTAGTTTACCTGAATCAAGTGGATTTATAAGGTTTCTTAAAAGAATCTTATAGATTCTTATAGATATATAATTTTGGATTATAATGGATTAAATTTATAAAAACTGAAGATCGTGTTTCCCTTTTGAATAAAAACCCATCAATAAAATTGAGGTGATGGGTGGTGGTGTGTGATATATGTGTTGGTGGCGGCGGTAGTTGTTGGTGGTGGTGGTCGATGACGATGGTCGACAGTGGTGGTTGTTGTTGGTGGTGTGTCGTGGTGGTGGTTAGTAGCATAGGTGGTGGTGGGTGGTTGTCGGTGGCGATGGTGGTGCTGGTGTTGGTTGGTGGTGTATGGTGGTAGGGGAAAAAACATAGTATGATGTGATAAAAAAAAATTGTCCACAACAATCCATGTAACTCTTGTAGTTTGGATTGAGATTATAATGAGGTAATAATGTGCATATTTTGCCTACAAATATCCATAACAATCCTTATATATCCTTCTCCTCAATTATCCTAAAAAATCTTAAACAAATTGAATACCTAGGATATTTAATGATTCCTGACATATCCTAATTGAATACCTCAGATATTTAATGAATCCTGACATATCCTAATTGAATACCTAAGAGTTTTTAGGATTGTCAGATATCTATCTAAATCCTAATCCACTACACCCCTGTAAATGTGTTGAAGGAGAAATATAGAGAAGAGAGAGATATTATTCATTAGATATCAATGTAGTGTTACATAGGAATAAGCCTCTATTTATAGGCTAGAGTGCCAACCCTGGTTACATATAGATGGGCCACACACATGGGCCAAAGGCCCTACAACACTCCTCCTTGTGCGGTCCAATAGTAGTGCTTCATATATAGTGCTTCACATATATTGTTTTCAATGTAGCGCTTCAGATCTAGTTTCTCTCCTCGATGACCACCGTATCTAAGTCTATTGCCTCATTAAAACCTCGTCACGAAAACCCAGAGGGACAAAACCTGAACTAAGAAAAAAGATTATAATATTAAGAAAACTTCGAACAGAGTTGGACTCGCATATGTTGCCTCGTTAAAACCTTGACAAAGGAAAACCCAGTGGGATAAAACCTTGACGAAGGAAAAAGAGTACAACGCAATAAGTCCGGAAGTTTGCCTTTGTTGGATACACGTACATAACATCTTATCTATGTCTATAGATGATTGATGAACACCTAGTGCTGATACGCAATAATATTATCAAAGCTACTAGTTGACTTGTGCCGAAAACTGTTGCCATGTAATCCTTGCTTTGTTGTGTTGATTCCGACAATGGTTTCACTTGACAAACTATCGAGTTTCGTTTATTTGATTTTGATATTGTTCATCAAGCAATCTCCAGATCTTCGTCATTTATCATGTAGTCGGTGTAGTTATGGTTGCCTCGCTAAAAACCTTGTCGAATAACAAGATCCCTGTGGGAAAAACTAATCTCGATCGAAGGGAAAAATAGTACGACAGCTTTACATTTCAGAGTCAAATATATCGACATCATATCCTTGGATCCTCCCCCTGATGTCGGCATCTCCCCCTGATTCCACTCAGAGGAGTTTCTAGACAGTTCCTTTAGTCATATATTTTCCAAAAGTGAATATAAGAAATGACTTAGTAAATAAGTCAGTCATGTCTCCCCTTGATTACTTTCATGGGAGAAGAGATTATTATTCCTTTATAATCAACAACTTTTGGATTGCACTTCCATTAGCAGTCCTCTTTATGTCTTTATAGGGATAAGCAAACTCATGTCAATGATTATTTTCCAAAGACGTTGCGTTGGCGCTGAGCTATATCTAGGTAACAAGTTCACTGAGGATGAAATATTTGGTCGAGTACATTATACTAAGTACAACAATGCGTTTATTGCACTTAATATGGGAATTTCATCTCCCAACACATCTTCTCCATGTTTCTTTAGAAGAAATGGTCATTTACTTACATTTGGACCTCGAATAATCATGGGAGTGCTAGCAGTATGCATGTCCTTGTTAAATTTCCTGACAACTTTGGACATATGCCAACTAGTGGAATAATATACCACAAGCTTGGTGTTCGACCGAGCTTTCCCATATTTTTATTTCATATTCGAATTTCAAGCAGCTTGTAAAGCCTCTTATTTCATTAAGAGAACATACCATGTCCATATCATCGACATAGATAGCTACAATTCCAATTCAGAAACTTTCTTTGTGAGTACGCAGAGAATATACCTTAATTATTTATCCCTTTCCAATCAAATAGTCACTTAGATGGGTATACCAAATCCGCCAGATTATATTAATCCTTAAGTGAGCGTTCCTCTCTAATTTGAAACGTACTCCGTGGTTTAGAGTCTTTTGATTTGGGTAATAAAAAGCTGCTATGCACTTTTATAAACATCTTTATCCCTTAATCCTTATTGAGATACGTAATAACCACATAAAAATGCTGCATTTCAAGTCCTTTTGAAACTACCAAGCTATCTAAGTAACATAACTCCGTAACATTCATTACAACATAGAGGGCTTTGTGAGATACCTCGCGTCACAAGGCGAGTCTTTATACTTTAAGACTTCATTCTTCTCACTGATCTTGTCCCATAGGCTTTATACTTGGTTGTTTAGCACTACCACACCAAATACCTGTATATTTGTCAAAGAACCAAGTTTTACCTGAATTGTGTAGGCCAAATATGCTCTTTATTATGGTGTTGATCTGAATTAACAAAAATGATGTTATCACGAGAGAATGCTCAGACTATAAAATTTCGCAATTTTTGGCAACTACCCATATAAAAGTAGGGACACCAACAAAAACATCAACTAACCATTCACATCGAAGAATATATGTTTGTTGTATCTCACATTGCTCTATTTCCTTGAGCAACTGTATATAAAAATAATAATCATTAATATGCTCGCACGATCTTTCCATTGACTCGTGTATGTTCTCATAATCCTTTTGGATTTTATTATTCTCTGGAATCATTTAAACTTCGGAGCGTCCTCCAGTTTGATTCATGAACATAATCAAAGATAATATAATGAGATAATTTAACTAATGATATATTAGGTTGTGCCTTGGTCACCTAATTCTTTTGTAGGTTAGAATTGATCGAACTCGGTGGTCTCTCCATCTTCCTTTATGGAGCCACGGCCTAAACTACACTTCCACCAACTGTAGTTGAAACGAACTTAGTATATGGTGTACCCCTTACTGAGGATTTATAACCTCGCAGGAACATTTGCAGTTGGTATATGTGATCTTGTCAATTTAGCGATATCAGTGCACATTCTGAAAATCGATAATTCTTTGTCACTTCACAATTACATTTATGGAGCACA
Source organism: Papaver somniferum (assembly GCF_003573695.1). Taxonomy (NCBI): domain Eukaryota; kingdom Viridiplantae; phylum Streptophyta; class Magnoliopsida; order Ranunculales; family Papaveraceae; genus Papaver; species Papaver somniferum. The sequence continues at coordinate 3,588,866 of NW_020651082.1, read as the reverse complement.
AGAATCAATTTTGAGACAAAGAGGGAACACACCATGACAATTCATGTCATTCTTTTGGATAGTTATTTTCGATATCTCCCCCTAATGATGGAAAGACTGTCTCAAGTGACAACCCGCAATTATAGCGATTAAGAGATCGCCTGCGAAAGGTTTCAAAATGCGGATAATTAGCGGGAATTCGTATCCAACAAAACTACTTAATCGTTTTGATGACCCATTATAATACGATGTGGAGTCGCAATGGCACATATATAGCACAACCAAAAATGCATAGGAACACAAATGTCAGGCTTATAACCAGTTACTAACTGGTACACAAAAATGATTGACTAATTATGAGTTCTAAAACGAATAAGTAAATATGCGTATAATATTGCATATCCCCCAAGCATTTATAAAAGGTTGTTACGCATAACCTATCCTTAGACACCATCTGTAACCTTTGATGGTAGCCTCTGCGAGACCATGGGGTGTAGGATGTTCTACAACGATCCTATTAAATACGCAATATCCATCAAGTCCTTTTGATGTAAAATATCTAGCATTAATAAGGTTGGTGAGACCTTAAATTATATAATATGTGCTAGAATTGTTTCAAGGACGCATAATATGTTGTGAACAATAGTTAAATTCAACACTTCTATTTTCCACCAGAGCCATATATATCACTTGAATGGACGACATTCTGCATGGATATGTCCACAATTATCACTTTGTTTCTTTTGAAAAAATGAGTTGTTTACCATTTGCATCTTAGGATGGTCTCAATCATGTTAAATAAAGAAAGACTTTGTAAAATGAGTGACATGGTTTATTATTTTAAAAACATAATGGGAGGGGAGGTGTTATTTTTAGTACTTTAAAAGCGTTGATTGTGAGAGATGTCGTCACTTTGCATTCTTCCAATCTTTGTAATTCCCATTTTCTTGCTCACTCAAATTTAGGGATGTTCATTTGAGTTCTTTCAAAATAGAGCGTCATGTCACAACCAAAGTGTCTTTATGGCTATGTCAAAACTTGAATGAGTCAATCCTAACATTATATTGTCGGTGACGATATGGATCCAGTTATACAAGTATTGGTGATTTACAATTCACTAGATTAATTGGCTCATTACAATTAACTAATTGTGATTCCTTTCACATTCATTGGAGGTAATTTGTAGATGCATTCCCATTCTCACAGTTAGTTTTCATACAATAACTGTTTGCATAAACTTCGTAGAAACAAAGTGTGATTATCTCTTGATTCCTTACAGAGCTCATGTAACTTTTAATCTTTATACCAATTAGGCAACAAAGATTGGGTATTTATTTGCTTGGCTATTACCTGTGATGATCCAATCATCGCATGGTATTATATAAGGAAACAATTCAACAATTAGTTTAATATATTTCCTTAAGAGTTTCGTGTAATAAGTGATGTGTCCTTATTACGTAACAAAAGAAAATCTATCTCGTTTACTTTAGAGTGTTACCGTTTATGAAGATGATATACTTTTCATCATAATGTAAGATTGATCCTTATAACTCAAGTACTTTTGAGTATATCTCAAGTGCTTTAGAGGATTTCAGTCTCATGGATATGATATACTTTCATCCCACAAGAGCATACAATGGATATAATTCTTCGCATAAAAAAAAATTCTTTATTTTAGCTAATGACATATCGATCAAACTATCATGTAGACAATAGTTTAGGATCAAATCGTACAAAATATAATATCTAACTATACGAATTCGATTGAATAAAGATATGGAAAAAAATGGGTAAGTGTATTGACTTGGTAAAGTTCTTGTTGCCATTAATGTTAACGTCTAGGGCATGACCTTCTCCAAGAATATAGTGTGTTCGTTTTCCTTTAAACTCCCCATATCTCTTGTAGTTGACTACTAATATATGATATTTGCATTACAACGCTTGTACCATTCCTAATAAAATTTTATACCAAGATTTACAAATCTCGTTTATATGAGTCAGAATTACATCTCTGTCCCATTATTGGTAGACACATTTACTTTGTATCATTACTACTGGAGCCAGAATTACATCTCTGAGTGTGACCGCATTACGAGTTAAGTAAAGCAAATCAAACCTAATTATTTGTTTTATACGTGTAAGTTCATCATCATCCCAGATGTTAGATTCCTACTAGCTTAAATATCTGAAACAAACAGAAGCTGTTAGAAATTGACACGTATCTAGTAGATATTTTTGTTCCTCGGAAAATATCTTTACGTTGTGAATCTTGTTATCGATACAAGACACGTGTTGATTATAAAATGTTAAACCAACGGTGATAGATCAGACCAATCATATTATGCTCTTCTTAAGATTCTTTTTTTATTTAAGAATATAGACACGTGTCGAATGCTGCAAAGAAAATATCTCCAACCACTGTGCAGCAAACGCGTGTAGACCTATTTCGGGACAAGTATATAAACATCACAGCTTCACAAATTCCCTTTCATTTCAGTTCAAAAATGGTGAACAAAAAACTGAAATCAAACGATTCAAACGAGTTCCCGACACCCGATTCTTCATCAGGAATTCTCGACGAAAGGGTTCTCTTATTAGTCTTCCAATCAATCAATTGGGATCCGCACATACTGTGTTTAATGGCGTGTGTTAGCCGGAAAGTAAGCGCCGTCGCGAAAAGAGTATTATGGAGAGAATTATGCATATCACGAGCACCGCGTATGGTAGAAGGATTAATTCACGGCACGCCGCCGAACGGACGGTTGAACGGCGGTTGGGACTCACTAGCTAAGGTTTTATTCTACTGTTGTGGCGGGAAACCTTGTCGGAACTTCCGAGTCGAAAAAGTTCTAAAAGGTCATTTCGCTAATGCTTCTCGGTTTTCGAAGACTTCTGGTCAGAGCTTCTTGACTAAAAAGTGTCAAAGTGATGTATTGTATATCTGTGATCCCTGCGAACATAGTATCGGTATCAGTAACGGTGGTAATGATGATGACTTGGGTGTGTTTAGAGGGGTATTTAAGGGATTTGTGAAATCAAAAACGAGAGACTTTTTAATCAAACGGCAGATACAGTTTGAACATCATATTCGATGTCCGTATTGTGGGTCTCGTGTTTGGAGTATGACATCCGCGAAGCTTATACCAAGGAAGAGTGCTTTGAAAAAACTTGGGTCCAATGATGGGAGGTTGGAGTACTTTGTTTGTGTGAACGGACATTTACATGGAACGTGTTGGTTGACTAGATTGTCGTCGGATGATGAAGATGAATTTGATGATGATGATGAAAATGTGGGATCGAGCAGTGGGAGAACAAGTTCAAGTGGTGAGGAAATTTGTGAAACGTTGATTTGTTTGTGAACGAATTTTCTCTTTTTTTAGTGTTTGTGTCGGTAGTGAAATGAGACCAAGTGAAGTGAAATGATATGATTTTTTGCTTCACTAATTTTACATGTGCAAACTCCGATCATATAAACATTATTTTTTATGTAATATTTAGCATTGCTTACTAATTTTTCATTATTTAAATGATTGTTGGAGATGAGTGAGAAGAGAGAAAAATAATAAAATTAGACCAATATTGATGGTGGGGCAAGGATGTCGGAGGTAGAGGTTTTTACCCTAAGGTCTGGCCGAATCTTCGTAAATCTATTTTTAGAGGAGTTTTAGGTTCCAGAGATACTCGCAAGTTCAATCTTGCGATGTTAGCCAAGGTGGCTTGGAGAATGCTAAAGGAATCAAATGTCCTATGGGTAAAAACTATGAGTTCAAGACACTTTAGAAATAAATCTCCTTTTAGGACCAAACACTCGGCTAAAGGATCTTGGACTTGGAATTGTATTAGGCATGCTATGGAACTAGTACAAAAATTTAGCATTTGGGAAGTAGGAAATGGAAAACACATTGATATTTGGAAACATATATGGATTCTTGGACTAAAGCAAAACATTCAACATCTTAGTCATGCTGGCAGCAACAATCTTATCTGGGTAGCTGACTTGATCAATACAGACACTGATACATGGAACATTTCTCTACAATTTTCAACCTTCCCAACTGACACTGCCACCAAAATTAGTCAAATACATCTCTTTCAAGATAGTAACCAAAACCTTAGAAAAGTACAGTTGAGATGGATTCTAACAAGATCTAGTGAATTCACTGTAAAATCCTTGTATGAGAAATTGAATGAAAATGGCTTAGATATAGTCAGTTTATCTTTACAAGAGTCTTTTTGGAAAGCCTTATGGAGATTAAATATCTCAGAAGGAATCAAACTTTTCTTATGGAAATGCCTTCAAAATGCACATCCAACTAACTTTAAACTTTCTGGTAAAGTTAAGGATGTAACACCTTTATGCACAATGTGTAGAACTGAAACAAAAACAACATAGCATCTTCTTTTCCATTGCCCTTATGCTAAATCAGTTTGGAATTCTTCTCCCAATTCAGTCTCTTTAAATCTAGATATGTCAAGTACAATTCTAGATCTTTGCAAAACATGGATGACTAATCCTAGGACAGACATTCCTTTATAACTTCTTCCTACTAAAATGTGGTTTATCTGGAAGGAAAGATGTGATAGAATCTTTGAGAACAAATCAAAAAATCCCGTTACTTTAGCATTAGAAATTCAGAGACATATTGATTTCTATTTTACCTAAACCAGAAAACATACTAAACCTAGACAAAAGAAGAGTTTAAGCCCTACATGAAAAGCTCCAATTTCAGATACTCTAAAGATAAATGTGGATGCTTCTTGGATCTCAGAATTATTACCTTATACTTATGCTTTTATATTGAGAAATGATACAGGAGATTGTGAAGGACGAAGAGCAGGGCACGTAACAGGTGTCGACCCACAAGAGGCAGAAGTTATAGGAGTTCTGCAGGCAGCAGTTTGGGCTAAAGAGAGAAAGCTTCAAAATTTCAGTATGGAAAGGGACTGTGAAAGTATTTTCAACTACATCAATGGGCACGATGCAGATATCTCTTGACGTTCCAAAGCCTGTATGGATGAAGCAAATAGAATAGCTCGTCAATGTACCCGTTTTTTGGGTTTTATTTTTATTCCTAGATTAGGAAATTAAGTAGCGGACATCTTTCCCAAGTTTATTCGAACCGTGAACTTTCCTATCGAATGGGGAGTTTCTCCCCCAACTTGTAGTATTCAGCAACTCATAGTAGATAAATCTAATATGGAAAATCCTTTAAATCCCATATTAGATGGCTCTACTTGTTTTGTAATCTCGACTCTTGCCGAGTCTTAGTTTTTCAATGAAATATCTTATTTACAAAAAAAAAAACCAATATTGATGTCCCTCTTAGAAATTAATAATGAAATGTTGGAGATAATTGAAATAAAATCAAGTAATCAGCTTCGCTCATATTTTCTGTACAAAATTTTCAACACAAAATTGGTCAATTAGCCCTAAAACCACAATTCCTCAGCAAAAAAGACATACAAATTTTGATACTATAATTGAAAAGATACTTTTCAATTATCCACTTTGGGTATTCTGCCCAGAAAAATAAAAATAAAAAAATACTTTAACCTAAAATACCCCTTGGCCCTTTAAACTAAGTTTTTTATAGTAAACAAATTTTTCTCACCTACAAGTATAACCTAACATCAATATCCCAATATCTTTGAGTATTTAAGAGGGACCAACGAAACCAAAGCCGGCCAACAACAGATGGACTATGACCAAGCAAAGCAGACATCTCAGAATTAGCTTGCACAACATGAAGTTTAGATAATCTGAAAAGGAAAAAAATCAAAACAGTTTAAACTAGTTCCGACAACACCTACCTGATTGAAACGGATTATCAATAAAGAAAAGTACATCCTGACCCTCAGCATCTCTAAAGTGCGCAGCAACATACAGACCAATAAGTCCAACATGAGAAGCAGGGGGCTCGTTTATTTGACCGTATACAAGAGCACACTTGCTTTCAGCCTAGAAAATAAGAACATGGTTCAGAAACAACCACAACAACTTAAGTTAACATAAAACAAGACACTTGGTCAAGCTTAACAAGTTCTGGATCAAACTGTACAATGGTGTTAATGTAAAAGGACTTATCATATATACAGACTACAGTAAGTGATTTTGACTACATATTATATAAAGCAGGTAACAATCATTGTTGTAAGCATCACAAATTCTTGATATGGATGAAGAATGGACATATACACATACCTGGTGGAAGTGACTGCTTCAACTTCTCAGCTTTCTGTTGATCGAATACACATAAAGTGTACAAGTAATTGGAGCACCTATTGAACTTAACCACATATTTTCTCTACTTGATCCTCAGTGAACGTGCATCCTTTCCTATGACAGTGATAAGGAAATCCTTAACGTTGTTGATTTTCTTTGGATATGATTGCATAACATAAAAAAGTTGTTTGGAAGTGCTTAAAAACGAAGTATAACACTTTAACAACAGTAACAAAATAACACAATATCATATACACAAGAAGTACCCGAATCAGACCACTCATGTCTATCAGTATCACATACATACATATATATAAACAAAGATTACCATCCATAAAAACATAGTCAGAAAGCATTTACAAGACCACATATTGTCATTAATCAGTACTCAAACCTACTCCTGCTAAACATGAGTGATATGCACGTGAGTGACATACACAATGTCCTCCTCCTGGTGTCACCATCACTCCCCTAGATATCCCTCTGAACAAACTCCACATAATTGAACTTAAACATATCTTTATCCTCTACCCTTATTCTTACATTCAGGATCACAACATACTGATAAATCTGTTGTAATACATCGGTTCCAGCAAACAAGTTGTATTGTACATTTGTACTAAACCTTATAGATAATATTTAGTCAAAAACATGTACTCACACATTAGACCTGGATGAAACCAATTTCATCCTAGTTTAAACGTGATTAAACAATATATACGACGAATTGAACCTAGATGAAAATGATTTCATTTTAGTTTATACTATATTAAACCCGGATGAAACTGGTTTCATCCTAGTTTAAACGTTGATGGAATAATATACACCATAATTTTCAAGGTGCTGAAAAAATATACACCAAATTAAACCTAAATAAAACTGGTTTCATCCTAGTTTATAATACATTAAACCTGGATGAAACTGGTTTCATCTTAGTTTATACGTGTGCTGAATTAATACACGCCACAAATTAAACCTAAATGAAACTAGTTTCATCCTAGTTTATACTATAGGAAACATTCTCATGTAACCAAATTAGTCTTGTGAGAAGTAGTACAATGTATATATGTTCATGCTCTGAATACTAGTCTTGTAAGAACTGTTCTATCAGATACATCGTTTCTTACTAGGGCATGAATCGCTTTCCAAAAGCCACTAAATGTTGAACCCTCACAAATTAGTAATTCCAAGATCATCAGACCAACAACAGCGTAGATGATACTATTATAGATCACATTTAGAAAATAAGCATAAAATTTCATAGATGTTATATGCATAACCTAGCTATTAGCCCCATAACTAAATTAAGAGCACCAACAGATGCAAACCAGTTACATCTTAACTTAAAGTTAGATGAAAACTCAGTTACATCCAATCAAATATTGTATATAAAATTTTATATATATGTCATAAAAACTCACTCGGGCAATCTTACAAACACCTGCTGAGCATGACTTCGATTATGCCTATTCTTAGAATACAATTCATACTAGTTAAACATTTAGATTCATACTGGTTACACATTGCGCGCTAAGAAAAAAATTCAAGTTATAATCATACTAATTTCATCCCAATTAGACATGTACACTGCAGATTTAACCTGGATGAAACTGTTTTCATTTAGTTTTAATCTGCTGAAACAAATATACATTGCAGATTAAACCTGGATGAAACCAGTTCCATCATAGTTTAAACCTGTTAAAACAATTCATATAACCAGATGCAAACCGATTTCATCCATAACATACACTTCAACAAATCAATCATGCAATCAATCCAAAGCAGATACAAACCAATTTCATCCATAACATAAAATTTATACAAAAAACCAAATAAAATCCTCTTACATCCACACATCCACTGAAATGAAAATAAAATCAACCAATTCAATAAATCAATCATGTAATTCTGAAAATCATTTCAAAATGGAGTTAGGGTTTGAAAACTTATGAGTTTTAGGAGACGTGGAAATCGATTGAAACCGTAGTTCTTAGAAGAAACTGAACTGATCAATTGAAACCCTAATTTTAGAATAGACTAGAAACCTTTCATGTTGTAGTGGTGTTGGTGTTTGCAGACGGTGGATAAACCAATTTCAACTAGTTGATAGCGACAAGACGGTGATTAAAACCAATTTCTGATACAGTTTAAGGTGAAGAAACAGTGGATGAAGCCAATTTTTTGATAGTGTTGATGGTGAAGAGACCGTGGAGAAACCAATCTCAACTATGATGATACAGTGGAGAAACCAATCACTTTTGGAAACAGTGGAGAGAAGATGAAAAATGTTGTAGAGATGGTGGAGAGCAGATGAAGAACGTTGTGGAGATGGTGGAGAGAGGAGATCGATATTATCTAGGTAATTTCCTTTTAAGGGTAATTCAGTCTTTTTCAAATAAAAACATTTCTCGTCCATTTGACCCAGGGGGGAAGTTTACCCGTCCATCTGAACCGGGAAAGGTACTCTTCTGGGAAAATGACCCATTTTCTGAATTTTCAATTACTATTATTTTTATTTTCATGTAACTTTCAACATTCATTGCTTATGTTTTCATTATTTAAGTGATGGTCGGAGGAGAAGAATGAGAAGAGGGAAAAAGAATCAAAACCAATATAAGATTGATGTCCTTTGTTGGAAAAAAAATCTCAGATCGATGTCCTTTGCTGAAAGCAATATTGAACTGTGGGTGAAAAGTGAACTAAAACTAATGCCTTCAACTTTACTTGTTATAATTCATTTTCTCTTATAAAAGCATTCTGGAGGAGTCTGATATATTGAGATTGTAGTTTTTGATGTTTTTTTATATTTGCATGGCATTGTAAAAGTTTTACTTTTTTGTTTAAAAGTTTGGGCTTGGTTTCATATATGTTTGAAAATTTTGGTTGAAGTCTTTTGAGATTAGGAGGGGAGCCACCTAGATGCCCTTAGTTGTCAATAACCTTACTGTGGCTTATACAAGAACCAAGATGGATTATCCAAATTCTAGATAAGTCCATTTTATATTTTCAAAGTCATTTTCTTTATCTATTTTATCCGTGCAAAAATATTTTTTGTTGGATAGGAAAACTTTTTTGATTAATGGGATTAACTGTCTATCTCCAATTTTCTTATGATGAAGTCTGGAGGATGATCATTCCATACAGTGTTTGAGTTGATTCTTGCATATTTTGCAAGATCATCAGCTACACCATTTGCTTCTCTTTTAACATGAGAGCATATCTAAACATTAAAATAACAAAGTAAATCTAAACATTCTTGAATGACACCATTTTTCGTCCATTTTATTATTCCAGAGATTCCATTAATATCATATACCACGTTCTTGTTACCCCTTTCCAAATGTAGCGCAGTGTTGTTCTTCCTCCTATCCCATTTTATCGCTTCCAGAGTTGCAATTGCTTCCCCCTGTTCCTCATCTACTGATGATGATTGGTCCCCCTTGCTGCAAGGAATGTACCTGCAGAATCAGGAGCTATTAGACCCAAACCTATTGGCATATCTTTATCACCAAAAGATACATCAAAAATTATTTTGATGGTGGCACTGTCTAAAGGTGTTGTCCTCTTCAAAGATGGTGGTGTACTGATACTAAATATCTGTATAGAGGTAATATTTCTCTTTACATCAGAAATGAAAGATTTCATAGTATAATAGTGGGACGGAGGTAGTATTATGTTTGTTTATCAAAGATAATGGAACATCTGAGTTTCCATATGCCACATAATACATCTTACAAACATGATTGTTTCCTTCACATGTTCATCATGAAAATTATTAGATGTAAACATGTCAGATAACCAAGAAAACAAATCCATATTGCTTATTCTAGTAAGGATAGTAAAGTCCATGACAATCCATATCCTCTGCATTACAGAACACTATATGAATAAATTTTGTATACTTTCTTTGCAACTTCCACACAATGGACAAAGATCATCAATAGTATTGAGATATATGACAATTTTATCTCTAGTAAGAATGCAGTCCTGTAAAATTTTCCATATAAGAAATGGAGGATAGTTCTTAGGTGGTAACTTTGTAATCCATAATTCCTTTCAGGGGAATGATATGACTTAGATTACTTGATTGAGACTCAACTAGAAAAATGTTATACACATGCTTAAATGTAAAGTTTCCATTTCTAGTACTTGTTCATCTAATCATACCCTTTCTTATCATAGGGATTCTAATCCTACATATCTGCTCAACAGTTACAGCAGGGAATATAATGTTTTCAAATGCCAACTTTTAGTATCATGATCAATGAGTTATGAGACAGACTCAATACTATAAGACCAATTTGATGATGACACTAAGTCCCGACACTTCGGTATCCACCTATCCTTTCATATATTAATGTCTCAGCAATTTCCCAGCAGTAATGTTGTTTAAAAATATGCAAACCTTGAAAAACACCTCTCCAAATCCATCTTCCATTAGTACTAATTTCATCTGAAAGAGGAGAGCAATAAGGAAAATATTTATGCATTAGGATCTGAACCCGCGAAGTATCAAGGTCCTGCAACGTTCTCCAGACTAATTTTGATAAAATATCCTGATTAAAATAGCATATTATCTAATATTGAGACCACCTCGGCATTTAGAATTATCAATACTTCGCCAGCTTTTAAATATATTCCCTTAGAATTACTAGTCTTAACCCCCCAAAATCTTCTTTGTATACCATCCATTCTATCTGTTAGCTTTTTAGGCATAAGAAAAACACTCATATGATGAGTAGCTATAGACCCCAAAACAGTCTGAGTTAGAACCGTTCTAGCAGGCTGATTTAGGTGTTTCGCGCTCCATATACCTGGCTTCCACCAAATTTATCGAACATACATGAAAAACTTTCAGTTTTGTGTCTTTGTAACAACAATGTGACACCTAAATATTTTTCTTGTAAGCCCATTCTTCTTTTATAGGAAAATTTGTGATAGTATTCTTATCATGGTTTCAATTTTTTGGACTAAAAGCAAGTCCAGACTTGTCAAAGTTGATAGCTTGACCAGAGATACTGCTAAATTTCTCAATTATGGAGTTGAGATGTCTTACCTCCTTAGGATTTTCCTTGGTGAAGATAAAAATATCATATTCAAAAAATAAGTGAAACACGGAAGTATTAGCAGGAGTAACCTTAATACCTTTAATGAGATTGTTGTTCTCAGCATACATCAATGATTTATAAAAAAATATCCATACATAAAATGAAGAGATAAGAACACAAGGTGTCTCCTTGTCTCAATCCTCTAGTTGGTTTAAACTGATCACTTAGAGCACCATTTAGAAGAACATAATAGAGACAGTTGTAATACATTGCATTATCATCATACAAAAATCATCTTCAAAACCATGACATTTCGAACAATCTTTAAGGAAACTTCATTCAATCCTATCAAAAGCTTTATTCATGTCAATTTTCATAGCCATTAAAACCTTTGTTGGATTTATGTTTTTTCATAGTGTCAACAAGTTTATGTTCTATAACATGTTATCTGTCATGAGCTAGCTATTTTGGACAAAAGCAGTCTGTAAAGGGATAATTATTTTATTTAATAGAGGGTTTAGCCTATTAGATAACAGTTTAGAGATGATTTTATAAGTTTTATTACACAAACTTATAGTCCAAAATCTGCAGCAGTTTTTAGGAAAATCTATTTTAGATATCAAAGAGATAAAATTATGGTTATTTTCTTTAAGAATGAAATTACTGTGAAAAAAGGCTTGCACTATTTTAATTGTATCATTACCAACAACATCCCACATTTGTTGATAAATTCCAGGAGGGAAACCATTTGGACCAGGAGATGTCCAAGGTTTCATTTTGAAAACAACATCCTTGATTTCTTCATATGAAGGTATTCTAAGCAGAGCAATGTTACCAGAAATAGAAACACAAGGATTAATATGATCAAAAAAACTCCTACCTCTAACAGGATTACCAGTCCTAGCCATTCCAGAAAAAATGATGCAACAAATTTGTAGATATTTCATCTCCGTCAGTAATCCAAATACCTGATGAGTCCTGGATAGCCTCAATTTGGGTTCTTCTTTTTTCTATAATTGGACCTATCATGAAAATATCTAGTATTTCTGTCATTTAGATTTAAAGTGTCATCTTTAGCTCTTTGTTTCCGAAAATTCTTGTAACACTCCGAATCTTTTCGTCGGATCTAATAGCCAAGTTTATACTTAGAATGCCTGAAGTTTAAACACTTAAGTGTAGTTAACACTTTAGATTGCCTGAATAAGAAAGGTTCGAGCCTAAATAAAAAGAAAAATGACTTGGTTTAAAGATATCGGTGGTGCTATTCAGCTCCCTATTCTCCACCTCCCTACTTTCTCCCTCCAATCTAAACCCCACATCTGGGAAATAGTGAACCCCACCTATACCTGAATGTGATTTAAATTCTAGATATGTGGTGTAGATTGGAGGGATCAGAGTAGGGAGGTGGAGAACCTAGTTAGCAATTCTGGGTACGGAGGGGAGTTCGGGACGGCATACGTACGGGAATTATACGGATTCAGATAGATCGGATTCGGTCAAAAATACGGTAAAAGATTCATGTTCGGACAGTAGTTCGGAACGGCATACGTTCGTGTATAATTCGTTTTCAAGATATGAGTTCGGTTTAAAAAATTCGGCATGCATTAAATAATAAAAATGAAGAATTGTAAGTAGGGGATCATGATTTGTAGTTTAAATATGTATATATATATTAAATAGCTTGTAGTGGTATCACCAGCGCATGGTTGGCCTGGTGGTTTAGGTGTTAGTAAACGAATGTGAGGTCGTGGGATTGATTCTCCACGCCTGTACTTTCATTTTTGACAAATTCACATGATTAATTTGTCGAGTTGGATGCTAACTCAGCTACGAGTCAGACTGAGCTGGGTTAGCCAACTAGACGTCTTAGTTTGCCGAATAGTTTGTGTATCCGAATTATTCGCGGTTAATTCGTGGACTCCATAATATACGCGTACCATGTTCGGACTTTCAATAGTTCGGACGAATGCAACGGATTCGGACAGTTCGTACGGATTCACGAATAATTCGGAAATAATTAGCCGAATCCCTAAATAGGGAGGTGAGAGATATGGGTGTGCTTTTCATTGTGGAAACTATAAACCAAGGTGTAAGTTCCTAAATAGTGACACATTCTGCGACCACGTGTGTACACATGGGTGAGTCTTACTTGAGGAGAGATATCAAAGGGAGGGGTCTTCTCAATCTTTTCTCTATTATCTTTTCTGATCTTCTTCTTCTCTAAAAATTCTTTCCTCTTCTTAGAAAAATATTATGAGAACAAGACTTGTAATTATAAATTTTATGGTGATAGAAATCTATCGAGTTATTATTGGCAAGATGGAACCCTTCATTCTGTTTTTCAAGATGGAAATTGTTTGAATAATAATTTTCTTACTCAACTGAACATTATGATTCATATCGATCTATGGATGGGTTTGCGCTATTATACTCAATGCGTGTTTGATTAGACAGTGAATCATTGAACTTCAATTCATGTGATACTAAAGCTTGGGAAAAATCATCAAATTCGTTATTGTTAATTGTAGTGTGTTTGCATGAAAGGTATGGGGCTCCTTCCTCCCTTTTTATATTTTATAGTTCTACTAAACTTGCGCTAATTGTTATTTGAGATGGTTTACTTTGATTTTAGTTTCAATTATTGAAGCTTATATGTGTTGGAACAATGGTTCGGTGGCAAAGAACACAAATTTCATGTTTTTATGTTTCCATTTAAGAATTTGGGAATTAGGGTTCTTCATGAAAATTTAAGATCTTTCAAAATCGAGGGTTTAATATTTAAATTCTTGTAAATTTATAAACTGGGTTGGTGCTACATAGGATGATATTTGTGTTGATTAAAGAAAATACAAGATTTGATTGTAATTCAACTTTATGAACCGTAAAAACTTCTGTTTTTGTTTTACGGATATCTAGAGATTCATCCGTTGGAATATGATGTATTTTTGATATGTTGTGCTTCATTGAGTTTTATAGCTTGTATAAAAATTCTAAGAGAATCAGGTCAAACTTCCTATTGCAAATCCTGAATACGCCATGACTGCATGCTGTTGAATTGCAGTCCTGGACAACTGACTAATGGTTGTGTTTCTCATTATCTCGTTATCGGATTAAGATAAAAATTGTTACTCATTGGCATATAGGTTACTTACTGTATATTTTTCAGAATTTTCTAATCATTTTAGGTACCTCAAATCGTGAGGAAATTGGGACTGAATTCTGCAGACTGGAAGCGCGAGCAGCCAACTTGCACTGTATTTATCTCATTAACCAACCGTTAGAATGATCTGAATTTTGAATATGTTGTGATACCCTGGTCCGTAGAGATGCTGTAAAAATTTCAAGATGATCAGAGAATATTTCCTACTGAAAGGTTTGGATAAACCATGACTGAAATTTGTGAAACAGAAATCTGGTACATTCTTTCTCCTTCATTATTTCCTTATATATTTCTTTCGTGGGAAAATTTGAAATCTGATTGTAAGTGTTGAGGATCTAATGATGGAATAAGTTAGGATATTTCTTATGCTAGCTCTTTATCAATGTTAATCTTTGAATTGTGCTTGTAATTTCTTGTTCATGTGGATCACGGTTGTGGCCGTTTTGTAGGTGTATCACGGGATGATCAGTTTCATTTGTAGAATAATCATTCTTGGACACGTGAAGTATTATTTATTAAGATAGCTGATTTAGAAAACCAATTTCATGTGTCTGATTGGGACTAAATATGATTAATGGGTTCATGAATAAGGATTTGAGGTTATAGTTTGGTTTTATTTTAAACACACTATGCAAGGAGTGTTGAAATAACTTTCTTACATTTGATAGGGAAAGGGGCGTTGCATCATGTTCATGAAAAAGTTAGAATTCCTATCATGCAGTTCTTAGTTCATATTCGCTAGTTAGCTAGTTATATATAGCCTTTGTGGTCACCCGGCTTGCATTTCATTCGTGACCTTTAGTTGGAATTTTTCAATTAATAATGAAAGGTTAACTTGAAACGATAATCTCGACAAAAATAATAGATGTTTAATTAAAATATTTTGATAGATGTAAATGTGACACAATAATCGATCTGCATTTAGGATTGCAAGTCTTTATAACAAGCCACAATTTATGGAGTGTGATTGTTTGCTTCCCCCACTTAATGGAGTCTAAAGAGTATGTGCCAAGACATTATTGGCAGAGTAACCCTTGCCCTGTTGCATTTCCTCTTTCGAGATATTTAGCTTTGCAAGCGTTTTAGCGCAAGTTGGTCTCCTAGTACTGTTGATTAGGCTTTGGAGCGGTATAATTTTATACATTTTCATTTATGGTTTCACATTGGCATGTTGGAAAAGTCTACAAGTGGTTAGCTTAATTATTGTTCACTCTACTGACAAATTTGATTATCATGGTACCGCGATGAGTTAGTGAGAGGTGATTTCATTCAAAGGTACAATTATTATTTTGGTTTAAATGAAATCAGTGTCTTCTGCCTAGTGTTTTTAAACCATTTTATGTAGTATGCTTACTAATTTATTTGTGGTAATATCCATGGATCTAGAATGATTGATATTTACTCTCAACCGGGTCTTATATGTTTATGAGCTTATTTATCAATTCCCTTAAATTTAATTGATGTTGCTTCTATAGTACTGAATGGTTATTGGCTTATTCGGAGTGGTGCTCGATCTACTTGAAAGTCATTGCATACACTGCAATTGAATATGTTTACTTGATATGTAAAAGAGATAATTGCTATTATTGAGTGTAGTTCATATTATCTAAATAATCGACGAATTACGATCGTGCTTGATCCCTTCGAGCAACGGAGAAGGTACGTAGGCAATCGCAATGCGGTTCAGCACAACTCTACAAGGTTGTTCATATCATCTGAAAGTCCTTGTTACTGCTTTGCAGTTCCTACCATCCATTCAGATATGATTGCAACCTTGGCAAGTATATATCATGGGAAACTGGTCGTCTGTTATTTTTGGACAACTGGCCCGTGTTAATTTTGGCAACTGGCCGTTTGTTATTTTGTACAACTGGTCCATGTTAATTTTGGCAACTGAACATCTGTTATTTTTGGGCAACTGGCCCGTGTTAGTTTTGGGAACTGGCCGTCTGTTATTTTGGACAACTGATCCGTGTTAATTTTGGCAACTGGTCGTCTGTTATTTTTGGGCAACTGGCCCGTGTTAATTTTGGCAACTGGTCGTCTGTTATTTTTGGGCAATTAGCCCGCGTTAATTATGGCAACTGGGTGTCTGTTATTTTTGGGCAATTGGCCCGTCTATGAATTTTGGCAACTGGTCGTTTGTCATTTTTGGGAAATTGGCCCGTGTTAATTTTGGTAACTGGCCAAATCTTATTTTAGGCAATCGGCCGTCTCTTATTTGTTTATTTTTTTGAAATTGGAACCCTTGTCGAATATTATGAGTATTATGGTATGGGACATATGTTCATAGAATTATGAGTTTGATACTAATGATATTTTTACGATGTGCAGGATTATTAGTGAACGAAAATTTTACTTGAGTGGTGTATCCGACAGTCGGAGCTTTCCAAACGGGTCCTAACCTGACCCACGGGAAGCAAAAATTCTCTGATCCGTCACAATTCTCTTTCTATATTCTGACAGTAATCTTCATGAAGTCTAGAAATCATAATATCATTAGTGATAACTACCACTAGGGAGTGAAGAGTCTCTAGTTGAATATTAATGCTACCGATGTTTTTTTGAATATGACCAAAAGAATGGATATTCCAATCTTTTAACACAAACTTCAAATGTTTCAAGTTATTTTTATGCCTAAAAGCTAAGATCCATTAGTAAAAGCATTCCAGCTATCACTCATGAGATATTTACATTTATGATCATCCAACCAACATCTGTTAAATTTAATAGGTCTTCTAACAGGATTAAAGTCTCTGCAACTGGTTAACACTAGAGGATTATGGTCACTAGATATTGGAGCTAAATGGTAAACATGACTATCATTATACAGATTAAATCATTTGTCATTACCAAGAACTCTATCTAGTTTTTTCTATATAAGTTCATTACCGTGCCTTCTATTAGTCCAGGTAAAGGGATTACCATAGTAATTAATACTCTAAAGACCTAAATCATCAACAAATTTTTAGCAACATCAAGAATAGTTTGAGAATGAGGAATGCCTCCTTCCTTATCAGCATTACTAATAATGAAATTTAAATCTCCGAAGAGAATCCATGGTAGATAGGCAACAAACAGACAAAACAACTATTATAATAAAAAACTATAGGACATAAGAAATTTTGAGAAATTTTAAAAACATAGTGTTGACTTTTGAGGAAATATTTTTACCAAACTGCAAGATCCATTTTATTTTTTGAAAAAAAACTCCTTTGGTATTGCATCCAATCCTTGTTTCCATTCATATATATGTTTCTTCCATGTATTCGTCATTTGTGTTTGACAGAGTATTGTCATTAGTATTCATTCTGTGGTCGGCTAAGATCGGACTAACCAGAGAGACAATGGAAATAAGATTATTTTCATTGTTTCTCGACCTCTTGCAGGTCAGCATCCATATTCTCTTTGAAAACGCGGGGTATAAAAAACACACCCAATATTTCGTGCGAAAATCTGTATGGACTAAACTCCAAGATAATTCTAAGAGCACCAACTTAAAAGTGAGACTCAATCAAGAAAGATATCAAAGATATTTATCTCTTTCTCAATTCAATCAGTAAATCAACTAAATGGAAATCCGTGAAACTGATTGATATGAGAATAACTCGGATGGTACAAAAGACCAATGGTCGAGTGTCAGTCAAGTTCTATTCAACAAACAAGGTCGGATTTATCAACAGAACTACGCACAACCTGTGATATTTTAATTATATAAACAAATATAATGCAAAAAAAAATAACACAGACACCAGAAATTTTGTTAACAAGGAAACCGCAAATGCAGAAAAACCTCGGGACCTAGTCCAGATTTGAACACCACATTGTATTAAGCCGCTACAAACTCTAGCCTACTACAAGTTAAGTTCAGACTGGAATGTAGTTGAGCCTTAACCAAGTCTCACACCAATTAAGGTACAGTAGCGTTCATTATGCCTCTTGAATCTCAGCAGGACTCAGTGCACGTTATTCCCTTAACTGATCTCGCTCACAACTAAGAGTTGCTACGACCCAAAGTCGAAGACTTATAAACAAATCTGTCTCCCACAGATATGTCTATTCTGGTTTTGTTTCCGTCTTTAGATAAATCAAGGTGAACAGGAAACTCAACTAATAATCCCGTTTTATACTCCCGAAGAGCAACCTAAAAATATTAGTCACCTCACAACAACCTAACTGATTAACAAAATAAGTTATTGCGGAATCACAAGAGTCTAAGATGAAGAACTGTTGTGATTACTTTTTATATCTTACATATCAGAGATGATTCTCGAGTAAATCTTAGAGAATATAAAACTCAATACGATAGAACGAGTAAGATCAGAATACTCAACTACAGAGAAAATAGTTGGATCTGGCTTCACGAATCCCAAATGAAGTCTTCAAGTCGTTAACCTAATAATGGTTTTGGAAAACCTAGGTTAAATGAGAATCGACTCTAGTTTTCAACTAGGACACACGAGCATGTCGGTATTAGGTTTCCCAAATGTTAGAGTTCTCCCTTATATAGTCTTTCAAATCAGGGTTGCTTACAATCAAAGATAAGAAAGCTTAATAACAAAGCAATTCATATTCACCATTAGATGAACTCCTGATTTAAGATTCAAGCTAAGTCTGCTTAGAAATTAAGCAATCAATCTCCACCGTTATATGGTATTAGCTTGATACACATAAATGAAATATACCTATATTTAGATATGGATGAAGCGTACCCAAACGTGTATATCTTGTTGGCTCAATAATAGTTAACCGAAGTTATCCACATGAACAGTTGTAGTCTAGTCACATTCATCTAACACTTCTATATCAAATATGATGATCAATCAATCATGATAGATAATCAAATGAATCTAAATGTGTTTCAAAAGAGTTGTTCAAATGTTCACTATCTCATAGAAATATATATGAACCATTTGAAACAAGAACCAATTCGTGAACACAATGCCACGGTTTGCAAAAAAAGTTCGCATACCTTATTTTATTAAGGTTCCAGGGACTTTAGTTCGCAAACAAACATGAGTTCATGAGTATGTATTTCATACTTACCGATTTTAGAACCTAACCACTGTGTTCACAAACAGAGTATGCGAACAACAGTTCCAGACTTTGTCCTTATCGTGCCATTCGCAAGCAATGGTTCCGGATCGGGCTTGTCTAGCCGTTCGCACACAGAGTACATGAACAACAGCTCAAGACATTTTTCTCAGGTAAACCCGTTTGCAAACATAGTTCGCAGTCAAGAGTTCCGGACCTGAACTAGAACTTCACAGTGCACATACCAAGTATACACATACTGTGTTATATCCAGGCATTGGTAGTCGTTCTAAAACTCTCATTATTGAAACATACTTAGAAGACAACAATGGTAATCTTACACATACCACTAGCTTCAAGTAATTTTTAAGTGATTAATCGATCAATACGAAACTTCCCAAGTTAACATCAAAACACAAATCCTGTAAGATGTTCAAGGTAATTTTCACATGATCATCTTGAATTAACATTTAGTTTCCAACAACTGAATTGTATATACTAAAATCGTCAAGTAGATGATGAACCTTAGCTAAATCTAAAAGCTTTCAACACGTATTTCGAGAAATAGATAAACGAGATAAACTCGAATCGAAATTTAAGTTGTGTATAATATAAAAGTCTATATAGTTGTACGACTTAGTCTCTTTAGAAGATAGAATATAATAGACTTCTAAGTGATAGATAAGTTTTAGTCTCCACATACCTTTCATTGATGAAGTTCCTCCAAGCTCTTCAGTAGAACTTCTTCTTCAATTGGTGAACGTCGTGAAGTCTTAAGCTCAACTACACACTTCTATCCTAATTCAAGACATAGCTATAAGTAGACTAGAAATCAAGTATATAGTTTTGATCAACTAAACTTGACAAACAAGCTGAGATAGAAACGCTTCCGAGTTCGACCGAGCAGTGCTCCAACACTCTTCCTCTATAGTGTTTCCTTCTTCCTCTTGATCTTTCATTCTCCATATCTTCTTTTTCTTTTGATGCTTCTCATACTCTTCTAAAGTAAGGATATTTACATATAGAAATTCAATAACTTCATCACATTTCTCATCATCATCTGGAACATTCCAACATTGGTCACAAATGTTGTGTGGTTGTCTTTGCCAATGGTATCTGACCCATGTTAATCCACCAGCTCTGTTGTTCCACCAATGACCTCTTTTGATAGGTGTAGTTAAATCTATTTCCACCCTTGCAGTTATTATGCTTTCATACTTTGGTCTACAATTTGGAGGATTGGTCCATATTTCCTTACCTAAATCCTCCAAAAATTCATTTATTAGAGCTATAGATTAATGCTTCAACAAAATTTTTTTGAACTAGATGTTCCATTCTTGATGAGTAAAGTCAAGTCTTCATATGGAATATTTATTGTGTATTTCTTTATGAACATCAAACACTTATTGATATTCCATGGAGAATTCTTCATGATATCTTCAACATATTTATATGATTTGACCTTAAAAATATAGAGATTTCCCCCTCCACATCTCACTTCTCTTCTTATTTAGCTATTCCTTAGTAAGTTGATTTCATCCTTCACCGCTTTTGTCTTCATCGTATCCTTAGTGAAGATTTTTCCTATTAAACAGTTCGACCGTTCATTTGCATTATCATTCAAAGCTTTTTCAGAAACAATACCCCTCCTCTGAATTTAACCATAGTTTTCGCTTTCATATTGGTCTTTTCAATTTGATTAGTTAAATTCACCAGTTGATTTGAAGAGCTTGCTATCTGATAAAATCTAGGATCTGATATACTTTGAAAAGGTTTCACAATGATAGTCCTAGGCTAGATGATGATTAGTTAGCTTCACCAGTTGTAACAGAATAAAGATATTTCCTAGAAATGGTCATATAAAATCTTTTTTGGTTCCTAGAATATTGAAGGGTATTTTCTATAAGAGGTAAGGAAATACGTATGACAGTTTTGTTGAAAAATTTCGACGCATTAACTTTAGGAGTAATTTTGGTGATCTTAGAGTTTCAGATGGTTGGGGGGTGGGGAGGGTGGGGGGGGGATTTTTGAATTTTGAATTATCCGATTTCATGATCTAGATTGGAAGAGCTACCACAGGATCAAACACTTGATATAGAGCTGGACAATACGTATCAAACTTTCTCATACTTGTATAACCATCTCAAAGAAGACGGAGTGCAACACTGCTGGCGAATAAAAGAGCTTGTTAACGCCGTCATGAAGGTGATGGATTGCAAAACTGCTACTGGAGTCATACTGTCAATACAAGTGAATACATGTGAAAAAGCGAGGGTCTAACAACCACACCCAATATTTTGCTTATCAATATGTATGGACAAACTCCAATATACATTCAAGAGAATTAACTAGACAGTCATACTCAATCTTAAGAAAAGTACATCCAAGAGTTACATCTCTATTTCTCAATGCAATCTGCAATCAAACAAATAAGAATTTGCGATCCCGATTGAATATAAGAAATAACTTGGACGGTATCAAAAACCAATATCCAAGTGTCAATCAATATAATCAACAACCAAAGGTTGGATTCACAATTGATTGAACTTACGCACAACCTGTGATATTTAAATTATATAAACAAATATAATACGGAAAAGAAATAACACAGACACCAAAGAATTTGTTAACGAGGAAACCGCATATTCAGAAAAACTCCGGGACCTAGTCCAGATTTCACCAGATTGTATTAAGACGCTACAGACACTAGCCTACTCCAAGTTAACTTCGGACTGGAGTGTAGTTGAGCCCTAACCAATCTCACATTGATCAAGGTACAGTCGCGTTCCTTACTCCTCTAGAACCATGTCGGATTCTACGCACTTGATTCCCTTAGCTGATCTCACTCAAAACTAAGAGTTGCTACGACCCAAAGTCGAAGACTTGATAAACAAATCTGTCTCACACAGAAAAGTCTATTGAATAGATAAATTTGTCTCCCACATATTTACCTATAATTTTTGTTCCGTATTTTGATAAATCTAGGTGAACATGAACCAATTGATAAACCTGACTTATATTCCCGAAGAACATCCTAGTAACATCAATCACCTCACAATAATTTTAATCGTATGGTATCGAAACATGATATTGTGGAATCACAAACGATGATACGAAGATGTTTGTGACTACTTTATATCTTGCCTATCGAAGATTAAATCTCGATCAAATCTTAGAGAATATAGTACTCAATCACGATAGAAAACAGCAAGATCAGAACTTGCAACTACAGAAAAAATAGTTGGTCTGACTTCACAATCCCAATGAAGTCTTCAAGTTGTTAACCTACTGGGTTTTGAAAAAAACCTAAGGTTAAAGGAAAATCGACTCTAGTCGCAACTAGTATCACACATGAGGTGTGGGGATTAGGTTTCCCAGTTGCTAGAGTTCTCCCTTATCTAGTCTTCAAATCAGGATTTGCAATCTATGTTACCTTGGTAAAAAAACATTAAAATATTCACCTTTAGATGTCAACCTGATTAGACTCAAGATAATATCTTTCAACCGTTAGACCGAACTTAGTTTGTTACACACAAATGAAAAGTGACTTCATTTAGATATGGATAACCGTACTTAAATGTGTACACCTTGTTGGCTTAACAATAGTTAACCGAAGTTAGCCATATGAAAAATTTCATATCAACCATATTCATCTTAACCATAACTAGTTCAAATGACTCAAATGAAACTAAATCTAGAGTTGTCCGATTGTTTATATTCTCATAGAAGTATACAAGACACAACTGAAGCAAAATCGATTTTGATTCACTTGAATTAATTCATGAACATTATAGCCACGATTTGCAAAAGATTGCATTTCTTATTATATAAATGTATTAGTTCATGAACAAACCGATTTTAGAACATAACCTACTCAAGTATGCAAACGGGTACGCATACCTAAGTGGCCGGACTAAGTTTGGGTTCACCAGTATGCTAACGGGTATGCATACCTTCCAAACTCAGTTGAATTTCTAGAACTTGAAACTCATGTCAGTTGCATACCGGTATGCATACTAAGTTCATGGACTTTCATTAACCAACCAGTACGTATAGGGGTATGCATACTATGGTTTCCGGACTTGGAATAACTTGCAACAGTTAGCATACAAGTACGTATACTGTGCTATATCCAATCATGGTTAATTGTTTTAAACTCCCATTTCAATCATTGAAACATTCTTAGAAGACGACAATATCTGTCTCACACAAAATATTAGCTTCAAAACAATTTTCAAGTGATCGAATGATCAATACAAAACATTCTGAGTCTACATCAAATGACTGTCTCATACAAATCATGTAAGATGTTACAAGGCGATTTTCACATGATCATATTTTGACTTTCGTCAAGAATATAAGATGAACTTGGTTAAAGAGAAAGCTTACCAACATATATTTCGAGAAATATGTAAGCGAGTTAAACTTAGCTCGAAATATCAAATGTGTATAATTGAAGTCTATATAGCTATATGACTTTTTTCTCAAATAGGAGATAGAGTAGATAGACTTTTGAGTGATAAATGAGTTCAAGTCTCCACATACCTTTTGTTAATGAAGTTCCACAAGCTCCTCTTAGTAGTTCTTCGTCTTCAATCGATAAACGCCGTGAAGTCTAATGCTCAACTACACTTACTATCCTAATCCGAGACTTAGCTATAAGTAGACTAGAAATCAAAACTTATAGTTTTGGAAACTAAACTTGACAAACAAGTTTGAGATAGCAAAGCTTGAGAATTCGACCGAGCAATGCTCTAACAACATGCAATACACAAAGGTCCAACACTGAATGTACTTCATACTTGAAGCAAAGGACCTTCAAAAACAGATCAGTTTTTCTTAAGTAAATCTTAGATCAGGATATGTTTAAAAGATTGAAAAATCTACCTACTTTTAATCCGTACAATTTTATTGAGAAAACATGTTAAAGCTAAAACCAAATTTGTTATGAAAAACTATGTAATATATAAGGAATAATAAACACGAAAAAAGAACGAAAAACATCAATACATGATGTTTCCATAGATCAAAGCATCAATCAGAAATTAGAAATGAAGAAAAAAGAAAACTGAGTTAACTCCACGGTTCGCAGAGCTCCCTATAGCAACCTCCACTAGCAACCCTATGCAAATTCCAATCAAGTTAATATTCATGCAGCTTTTAACATTGCTTAGTTTTTTTTTTTTTTTTAATATTACAACAGTTACCTATTTTTCCATTGTTCAAGTGACGGTTGGAAATGAGTGATAGGAGAGAAAAAGAACAAAACAAGATGATTACCAAAGGGTGGTACCAGCGTTAGGGGGTTAATACTACCGAGGATTTCAGATGATTCCTAGGACATCCTGCGAGATAAACGCTGGTTAATCTTCCTCTGGACCCTTTCGACAGACTCCTAGAACACCCATTTCATATAAGACAAAATTTTTACAAGTGTTTATGTCGTTGGATCATGCAGATGGTATCTAATGCTGGTACCAACATTTAGTATTCATGCAAAACTAAACTAAAATTGATGTCTCTTGCAAAAAAAAACAATAATGAAATGTTCGAGAACATTGAAATAAAACTAACGCTTCTTGCTTTATCTGTTATAGTTCATTTTATCTTATAAAAGAATTTTAGAGCCATTACATTGAAATCGTAGCTTTTAATGTTGACAATGAATTGTAAATACTCTACTTTTTTGTTTAGAATTTTGGGTTTGTTTTATTTTATTGACGAATTTGATTTGAGTCATCTTCTCTTACTAATCTATCTATTTATTTATTTTTTACAGAGATGATAATTGAAATCAAATACTTTATTCTCCTTCCTTCTAGTCTCACCAAAAACTTGATGGGTCTGTTTATTTTTTTATTATTATTATTTTATTTTATTTTTATAAAGAAGAAGTTTTTATTAGCTTTGTTGCGAAGTAGACATTAAGTCTTTTGTCAGAAGGCTACAAGTGACAGTAGAGAAATTTTCTGCTTCAAAAACATTAGCAGACTCACTAACTGTCTTAGAAATTTGATCTATAACTTGATTATCCTCCCTACTAATGAAATTTAAACTATAATGCACAAAACTTAAACCTGACTAAATTAGGGCCTATGACACTTAATTGGGGCCTATAGCTACATGACAAAATAGGGTCATTGTTAGTAAGTTCTAGAAACCCCTTAACCACTATTTGTGTTAATACCTAATATACTCTTATTAAATTAGTAATAATTAATTAAGTTAGTATTAGTTAAATTAATTAGTGTTTGAGTTTGTTTATAGTGTTAGGATTAGAGTAGAAACTCATTTCCTCTTTTAAGGTTTGGAGGGAAAGAAGAAGTACAGGGAAAAAAGAAAAAACTAGGGTTTGTGATTTTGTTAGCAAAAATGAAACTTTATAGTGATGATGAAGTGGGTGCATCAGATTATCATGATTTCTATCCTACCGAATTGGATAATTTGTTGAATGAAGAAGAGAATGTCAACCAAATAATGCTTGAGGATATTATTCAAGCACAAGAACAATTTCGTCGGGAAGAAGAAGGTGATAATGCTCTTAATAAACAGGTATGAGTTGTAGCGATCTACAAACATGTATTTGCATGTCCCAATCGCCCAAAAAGGGAAATATTTTCAAAACTTTAACCCATAATCGGTTTATTCGATAGCATGATATAAACCGATTCTGGGTAAAACCCCCAAATTGGGTATGACAATCGGTCTTTGTTCATAACCACATAAATCTATTGTAGTAAGATTTTTGCCATGACGGGTACGTGACGAAAATCGGTTTTTATTGGTGATGTGCATAATCTGATTTTTTCACTTGAATAATCACGTAGAATACACGAAGTTGATAATCGGTTTATTTTCGTGTATATGTAATCCGATTTTGGAGAAAAAAAGTTCCAGGAGAAATGTGAAAAAAAATCGGATTACATGATACGAGACGTGGACCGGTTGTGAACTTTGAAATTTTTTGACAATTCTTTAATCGGTCTTTATAGTAGCACATATAAACCGATTCCTAATAATCGGTTTAATCGACTGTAACGTATAAACCGATTTTGAATCATCAACTTGTTGATATTTGTTGTAGATTGTTGTGGCGTTTGAAGAAGATCATCCCAAACCCGTATCTCTGCTGGGTCATGATACCTCTGCCCACTATTTCACCGATTTGGAATGGGAAGATAGAAACGAGGAAAAAGAATGGTTTATAGACAAGGGAATAGAGATCAAATGCGCGTTAGTTTTAGGCCGTCATTCAAGTGAAGATCGTTTGAAACTTGTTTGTGAGAGAGGTGGAAAGCAAGAAAGTCACTGGGAAAAGGACCGAATGTACGTGAAGAAGACGACAAGGGAATACATTACTACATCAAAGAAGTATGGTTGCCCGTTTAAGATTATCGTTAATAGACCCACGAGACCCGATGGTAGTAAGGTATACAAGCTCTCTAAAGTGCTGAATGGTTGTCATAATCATAATGATCCAGAATCTCTTGTTGGACACACGGCCGTTTGTGGGTTGAAACCACATCAATTGGAAACAGTGAGGTCGATGAAAGCGTGTAAACCAAGTGACATCCTTAGGAAGATTAAGGAGGATGATAAGAATAACTTTTCCACTATGAGGCAAATTTACACGGCAAGAGCAGCCTTTAGGAGGAGGGAATGGGATGGTGGAGCGGTTATGGAACAATCTCAGTGGTTATCCGATCAACAAGGATACACATTGAGGAAGAAAGTATTGGAAGAAAAAGTGACTCGTATTTTCTTGGCACATCCGGAGATGATCAAGTTGGCACAATGCTTATATCAAGTTTTGTTAATAGATTGTACATACAAGACCAACAAGTACAACATGCCGTTGTTAAAAACTGCTTGCCATACTTCCGACAAGCAAACTTTCACGGTAGCATGGGGGTTTATGGATCGGGAGAATGATGTGAGTTTTACTTGGATGCTAGAGACCTTGAAGGAGATATACCGTGGCGATCAAACTCCTAGGATCATAGTAACGGATAAGGACCAAGCACTAATGAATGCCATTGGAGTGGTTTTTCCGGATGCCAAGCATTTTCTTTGCACATGGCACATACAATACAATATTATAAGTAATTGTAGGGGTCATATCCAAAAGCCAAAGCCACAAAAGGACCCCAACCAACTTCAATCCAAAATATAATATGATCTTTAGGATCTTCGGGAAGATCCTTGAGAATGTAAAAGTTTCTAATGCATTCGGTCTCTTCATCAACATCATTCATTCTTTCCCTTAGTTGGAATTTCTCTTGACCTCGTTTCTTTGCCTTAAGTTTTCCTTCATATTTTTTCGCAGCCGATGACGATGATACGGTTTCTTTTGTAGTTATTTGTTTTCTCAACACTTCATCCATTACATTAACATATTTTTTTGTAGTTGTTTGTTCGCTTCTTTTGCGTATCTCTTCTTCCATTGCCGCAATTGATTTGATTGTTCGCTTGCATCTTCTAAGTATGTGTTCGATTGAATTGGTAGTTGATGACGATGGACTTGGCATCTCCAAATGAAAAAAAATTAACAATGGAGAAAGATTTCTTTGGATTAGGTAGTGTATGAAAGAGAATAGGCTATCCTCTTTATATACACAAAGTACCAACGACTATAATTTAATATTCAAAAAATAGCCGTTAACAGTCACAATCGGATTATACGTATGCACTAATAATCCAATTCTTGATTTATCTACAAATCCGAAAATCCACCCAAAATCGGTTTATACGTGCATTAACTTAAACCGATCGATGGTGATGTTCATCCAGAATCGGGTTATGTTGGTACATAATAAAAACCGATTTCTACCACAATCGGACTAGTATAGTGCACACATAAACCGATTCTGGGTGGATTTTCAGAAAATTTGATGAGTGAATTTTAAAGATTTAGAGGTAAATCATTGTAGAGTACCTCTTAGGAGGAATGGATTAAAGGATTTAACTCAATCACTTGAATTGTTTGTTTTTGAATTTTTTTTCCAAAACCCAAAATGAAAGATTTTTGTTAGAGGGAGAGAAAAAGATGATCTGAGGAGAACGAAGATCCTAGTCAACTCGTTAATTAGGATCTATCCAATATAAATTTTCTAACTCGGACCAAACTACCTCTACATGATAGCACATGACAAAAGAGAGATTATTGTTTTAACTTTGCTCCTAATGAATCACTATCTAATGACCGGACAAGCTTGATGCTGGGTTTGATGTTTCTGCAATTAATAATCTGAGACGAGAAATGATACTGGAAATCAGGCTTACAAAACGAGATGATATTAAGATCTTTTGTTTTATTTTTTATTTGGTATTGCGATGATGACCACTTCTACCAGATTTCTTCTTCTCTCTTTTTTCTTCTTTTTATCCCCTCTACTTCCAAATGATTAATCATAGGTTTTATTATTTGAATCATTCACATAAGCATAATAGACAAAAGAAAATAATGGACGAACATAGAAACCTCTTTGTCATGATTATTGGGCCGACCGACAGGAGAGTGATAAGTGTATAAAACACTTAATTTTATATCTAGTATTTATGCTTTCTTTGCTATTATTCTTGTGAATTACATCTCTTATATTTACTTTTGAGTTTTTAGGTACTTTGGAGTCATTCGAAGTAAAAGAAGGAGAAAACGTCCATTTGGAACGTAAAAGGCACAAAGATCAGTTCACAAGCGAGTGATACTTGGATTCCGCTAAGAATATGCGCAGCAAGGAAGTGAATAGGCAGTCGGTTCCATGAAACTGACAGGCCAAACATCATTATGTGGCCCTTATCAGAAGGTGCATGGTACCAATATCAATTCTTATCATTACCTAAACCTAGAAATCAGAGGAGCAATTATTGCCTCTATCATTAGTTTTTCTTTCTTTCACTCTACCTGAAACCACTAGAGGAAAATGGCGGCACCGTTAGTAAACAGAGAAAGGGAGATTCAGAGATTGAATTTGAGAATTTATGGATACAGTGATGGTTTAGGAATGAATTTGTAGATCTGAATCTGAGAAGAATTTGAGGCTGAGAGATGGAAGATCTCGGTAAATGAAGATGGGTTCGATTTCAGTGAATGAACTCAGATGAAGAGAAGGATTAGGAGAAGAAAGTCAAGCTTCTTCACTTGAATCGAAGATGGGTTTTTGTTGAATTGAATATTAGATGAGGTTGGGAGTGAATCTGAGTTGAGCAGTGAAGAATATCGATTACAGGTGGTCTTGTAACTGTTACAGGGAAGATGGAATCGAAATTAGGGTTTTCTGGGTCGAATTGGAGTAGTTCAGTGAAGGTGGTTGTTGGAATTGAAGTTGCTACAGCTGAGAATGGGTTTGCAGATATTGATTGAGCACTATTGTAATGGCAGAAGCTTGAATTCGGAGTAAGGGAGTCTGATGCTAGTTGAGATGGTGGTGCAGTCGATGATTATTAATGAGATTGCTGGGATTTTGAAGTTAAGAGGGAAATGGACATTGGGCACTAACCAATTGTGCAAAATGGATGACATATGAGCTGAAGGCAATGAAGAATGAAGACAAAAATAGAACTCAGAGAATGAAGCTGATTTATGTCAGTCTGTAAAGAAGTGTTGTTGCTGTTGTAATTGAAGAATAAAGTTGTTGCTGGTTGTATGATGATGAACGGCAAAGAAAGAGGAAAGGGTATCTGAATCTGATGATGGTAGAACTGATATTCGAGCAGATGAAGGAAGAACTGGAGATGCAGAAATTGTTATTGGATTTGGTTCTACAGTAGTCTATTAATGGAATTCAAGATGGTGGTGCTGTGTTATGGAGCAGAGAAGAACTAGGTTGTTGTTTTTGTCATCACAGAAGTTATGGGTTTGTTGTGCTGGTAGTTGAAAATTGGATGAAGCTGAGGCAAAATGGGTTTTGGCTCGGGATTGAACTGAAATAAGAGAGATGCTGCTGTGTTGTGCAGTAATGGAAATGAGTTGCAGTGGTGGATGAAATGCAGGTACTGGAGATAGTGAAGCTGCAGTTCAGTGGGTTACTCATGAATTGGTTGTGTGGGTATAGGCTGCAATGTATGGTTCAGTTCGGCGGTGGAGACAACTGGTGTTGTGGATGTGTTTACATGGGTTGGCTCTGCAGAGTTGCAGCTAAGGTTGCGAGTTGCTGTTCAGTGAGATCATGGCAGCTGTTGCAGGATCCAAGGAAGGAGTTGAGAACAGCTGCAAATGGTACAGTTGCAGGTTGCTGCTAGTGAAAATGACAGGCTCTGGTGATGAAAGTGGAGTTTATGAATCTCAAGTTGCTGTTATAAATGACAGCAGGTGGTGAAGTGGCTTATTGATGATCAACTAGATGTATGTTAGGAGTGGCAGTCGTATGCGTTAAAAATAATTTCACTTTCTCACTTCAACTAGATGTAAATATAGTATGTGATACGAAAGAGTTCGTTCCCACAAAGAGGCTTTTATTGTTAAACAATTTCAGTTTCTTAGTAACCAAGGGGGATTTTTGATTTTATCAAAGCAATAAAAATGAATTGAAAGCAAATGAAATAAATGGAATAATCAATAAGCAGGAGGTATTGATCATGGGATAGTATCATTCACAAATATGTATTTTCATCATTGACTAGAATTGATATTTTAATCTCTCATTTATTAAAAGTCCTAGGATACCTTGATCGCAAGAATATCCCGCTAATTCCCTGATTTCATCACAACCACGTTAAAAGATGCATATGTGATTTCTACCTAGAAAGCAACCTAAAATGTAAAAGCACAATTAAATTTAACTCCCTAAGAGCAATAAGTTTTATGGAATAAGACTAATCAAAGCAACCGAACGTGTAAAAGCACTAATTCGATTTAACTAAGGTTATGATTCATATGTGACTAGTAGGATATATCACTACACGCACTACTCACATTTATGCCGCTTGTAATCAGGAATTTATCACTTTTTCGAATAATAAAACCTAATCTAGCAATAGAAATGAAGACCAATCTAATTGATTCCGGACTCAATCAAAATAACAGTCAAATCATGCAACAATATTATAAATGAATCATAAAAAATAAAGTTGAGACAAAACTAATCCATTGATTTTAAATATCATGCTTGAGAAATCACTTTTATCCCATAATCAATAATTGTGTTTAGTTACTCATAATAATGAAGTTCATCATAATCATTTTCATAAAATAATGAAATGAAAAATAAACAAAAAGCAAACCCTAGTAGAATCGCTGCTCTCCTCCGAAACTTCAAGTAGAAAATATGTCATATCAAAAGAAGTAGAAACTTTTTCTTTTTGTAGCTTTCCTCTTTCCAAAACTAGGTTTTCAAATCCCAAAGTCCAATACAAAGATGTCCACCAAGCCCATATGTGAGGAATACCCATGTGAAAATATACCCCAAAAATGGTCTCCGGAAAATTGGTAAAATGGCCAGAACTTCGCCGGAAAAATAGTCAGAACATAACTTTGGTGACCGGCAAAGTCCGCCCGGTCACAAGTCAAACATAACAGTCAACCGTTGTAGTTAACGGCAGACTAACGACGGATGAGTCAGAGCAGAGTCAGGTCTGCCAGGCTGATTGGGCTGAGTGGATTTAGCCTAGGCCATTTGTACTGGCCAGAGCTTGTGCTGCACCATTATTGTGCATCCAGCCATGATGGTTGTTCCCTGTAACCTTACATACATAGCACCAACTCAAGTATGCCTCCATTTAATGCACAAATCCACCACCAGAATCATTACCACCAGACCTGAACCAACATATCATCAGCAGCAAAACCCATTTATCTTGCCTGAACCGATTACTCCAATGTTGTAGCTTTTGCGACACGGTGACCAAACACCAGTTGCACTCCTTTGTAATTCTCAGATGAACTCCATCCTTCGATAGTTGTTCCCCTGTCTTAACTGCAGCTGTACCAATACCTGATGCAGATGAGTTTCCCATATAGAGTTTCTCGCCTTCCCCTACCCTCTGGTAGGAGGTGAACAGGTCTCTGTTCCCACAAACATGCTTGGTAGATCTAGAGTCTACCCACCAATCCATCACATTGGTCACCAAGTTAACTTCAGACACCACAGCAGAAAACTCGTCTTTGTTCTTCTCAACCAAGTTAGCATTATTCTTCTTATCCTTATGTTGTCTACAATGAACTTCCATATGACCAGTATTTCCACATACCCAACAAGGACCTTTAATTTTAGTAATTCCAGAATCTGGTTTACGAAACATACCTTTCTTGTTAGGTCCATGCTTCGTGTTGCGATAGTTTTTGTCACCTTTTCCAGCTTTGGATGGCTTGTATTCAGACATATGATCTTTGTTCGCCATGTCCCTTGCAGATGACACGTTCTTGTCTTCGGTTCACAACATCTCTTCCCCTTGAATATTCTTTCCCAATTCAACCATGTTGATCTCGCCAGTTTCATGTCTCAGCTTTTTCTTGTACTCCGACCAAGAAGATGGTAACTTCTCAATCACCGCAGACACTTGAAAAGTCTCATTAATGACCATACCTTCAGCAAGAATCTCGTTAATGATTTGTTGAAATTCGAGGAATTGATCAACAACAGACTTATCATTCGTCATCTTGAACTCCATAAACTTTGCTTTCAGAAATTTCTTGCTTCCAGCAGTCTCAACTTGGTACTTTGCTTCTAACGCAGTCCACAACTCATAAGCAGTCAAGTCCTCTTTAGCATTGTAAAAATCATACATCGCATCTTCCAAACCATTCATGATATGATTTTTAGCCAGAAAATTAGACCTCGTGTTAATATTGACCTCCTCCTCAGTCAAATTTTCAGCAATGTACAAGTCATCACCTGGAACCAGTACATAGTCCAGTTCATGATGGCTCAAATAAAACAAAATCTTAGATATGCCATCTCTTGAAACCCTTTCCGTTAAAATTTTGTGGTCTTTTTACGTCGTTGTTTCCCATTGTTACAAGGAATAGCTAATGTGTTAAGATTGTTGGAATCTTGCAACAATGAACAACACGTTAGATGTATCAAAAATAATATGTAAAGAACTAATCCAAAACAACTATATCAAAACACTTTGATGAAGGCAGAATCACAGGTCCAACAAGTTTCCCTTAACACGTTAGTTCACGGGTATACTCGAGTTAAGTAATGCTAAACCCCTCACAGCAAAGATGTGTCCAGGATAAGACTGCCCGATATAGCTCATGTTAGCACAACGCAATCTACCCAAACTTGAACTTATCAACAGGGATGGAAGTAAAACGTATAGAGAAACCCTAGAGAGAAAGAATAATTTTTCGGTGTGTTTGAAAACAAATTTTCGAGTTATATTTAAAGGAGAAGATACTTGCAAATCAAGTTAGGTATTTGTTTTCTTCAAAAACAAGTTAAACACGTAAAAAGAATTTTTCCTTAAATAAAACTCGTAAGAAAATATTTTTAGAATTAATTCCTTAAAGAAAAAACTTGCAAATATAAATTCTATTAAAACGTGACTTGGTGCATGGTTTACGCCCACACATATGGCTCGAAAAATGTATATCCATTGTTTTACAACATATCCATAATAATATGGTTATATAGTGGAGCACCTCTTTGGTTTTCCACAATGTGGGACTAAAGGTCCATTTCATTCACTCAAAAAATGAGTGAGTATCCTTTGACCCTTAGGTCATTAGATCAAACCACACCA
This sequence comes from Papaver somniferum, assembly GCF_003573695.1. Classification (NCBI taxonomy): domain Eukaryota; kingdom Viridiplantae; phylum Streptophyta; class Magnoliopsida; order Ranunculales; family Papaveraceae; genus Papaver; species Papaver somniferum. The sequence continues at coordinate 3,554,734 of NW_020651082.1, read as the reverse complement.
AGATCATAAATACTTTTATTAAAACTCATTTTCTCCAACATAATATACCAATATCAAGCATCCATAACTATTGATATATTCTTCCTTGACACTTTGGTCATAAAAAGATGATCAAGTAATACTGAATTATGTATTCAATCTAAAACGACTTGAAAGCAGCGATATAGAAGTGGCAACAGGTCAAGTCATATACTACTAACCTCAAGTGGAAGGATGATGTATTCGTTGATGTCGATATGTCTTCGGATTCTTCAAGTCTTCAGAGTAATAATTGTATGCCTCAACTTTTCTAGACTTCCTAGTCTAACCTAACGAAGTTGAATCTAGTAATCTAATCAAACTACTTATGATTTTTGATACTAAAATATGACAACCAACCTTGACATACCAACGCTTTGCGGGTTTAATCGAGCAGTGCTCTAACAATCTCCCCCTTTGTCAGTTTTGGTAACAAAACTCTATTACTTATGGAGAGTATACGAATTACAAGATAAAGATATTACATTACATAACAATTTCTTAATTCATTCGTCATACACTTGATTCAAAATTTCAACAACACAATAACATGCACGTATTAAAAAATAAATGATGTTGTTGAAGCATTTGAATAACAAAAGCTTTACTCCTCATAAAAGAAAGCTGGGTATATATTCAATCCGAACTTATTTGTATTTCCCTTTTTGTAGTATGTAATACTATACAACAAGATGATATGTTTCTCCCTTAGTTTATGCTTTACTCTTTTGTTAGATATATACTATTCAACACATCTATCTTTTCTCAGTGATTGTAAATCACACGTATACTCCATATATTTCCCCCTCTTTCTGTCAAAAAAATAATAAAGAATTAAAAAGAATACAAGAGCAAACCGAAAGGATCTTATAAGTTCATAAGAAATTATACAACCTATAAGAGTTAAGCATGAGGGTTTAACATACAAATTTAGATAAGCAATACCAAAACTGAAACTACCTAAGTTATTTGTTTTAGAACCTTATCAAGGAAAAATTTCTCGAAGAAAATTTTCCTTTGATTTGATAAGTCAGACTAAGATCAGAATTAACTTAGTTACTTATCAGGATCCAATTATTCATAAATAATTTTATCTCATTTAGACAAGACAAAACTAGGTTAGATAACTGGGGTGTTCTTATCAAGGAACCAATTAGAATTGAATAATCTTACCTCGTCTTGATATGCCTAAACTAATATCAGAATTAACTAATTTTTCTTATTAGGAATCAATTGGACTAAAGCAATTGAACCTCCTTTTCCTTTTCGTTAAGAAAAAAATAATCAAACTTTACTCATTCTTTCTTAATTGGAACCAATTGAAACATAAAAATTGTACTCCATTTTCATCAAATGAAAGCAAGAATAGACAGTTAAATCAAATTTTCTTAACAGGAAAACGATTAACATAAATTAATAAATTATTATCTTACTCTTTGATATGACAAACTAAGATACGAACTGATTAAGTTTCCATATCAGAAAAGGTCATCAAAATAATTATTCCCTCGGTTTCCACAACCAGTCTCCCCAGAAAGATATCTCGTTTAAGCACCAGTTCAATATAAAACTCTCCTACTTGTGATTTTTTATGACCTGCAAGACAAAAGAATAACAACGGGATAACCTTTACCATAGAAGGGTCGATAACGTGGCAATAGTAAAAAGATAAAACCGAAACTCATATGCATCCTAGGTACGCAAATGATGAAACATAAATTGATAATAGTATAATCGTGACTTCAGACATGAGTTTAATCAATATCTACTTATTATTAATTGATAAAGCATCCTACTAAGTTAGATCCGAAACTTGTTATTTTAAAAAGTCACATACATCATAAGAAATTATCACATTATGAGATCGGAAATTTAGGGTTTGGTGAAAACCAAAACTAAATCTCATTAACCGAAATCAAATAAAAAGATACAATCACTCATATTAAGAAATGCAATCGTAACTATGAAAAGAATGACACAAATGATTTAAAATTAAAAATGTAATCATTAATATTATTGATAGTCATTCAGATAGACAATTACATATATGAAAATAAATACAAAAGTATATCCTAGATTTTAGTGAGTCCTCAAGGGAGTGTAGGAGACATCGAAATTAAACTCAAGATTAAAATTCTTCAAAGCATACTCCTTTTCAGTTGTATGATTGTTTACCTCAAGTAGTTGAGATTGAAAATCAATAAGCATTTTTTGAATCCTTGAGCATGTGTTGATGATGCTTGATGCTATTTCTGACAGCGAAAATCTGTGTTCTTAGAGACTCTCGTTGAACCCTCTTATGTTTCATTCGTGATTGACTCACATGAAAATAATGCTAAATTATTATCAGGGGATGATAAAATATGTTTCACGTGTTTCTCCATTCGATATCAAATGACTTCCTTTAGGACAAGATTAGTATAAATATCGAAAATATGAGAAAAATAAGGAACATTTTATTTAGTTTACGAACCCTTTTAAAATATTTTTATTCCAACATATGAAAGATACATCAATAAGAAATATCAATCATCAGAAATTGTTACCTTGTTGAACAAATTTATGAATCCTTCAAATTTTTTATGCATCCTTACAAACATATTGGGCAAAAGGTGAAGATGTAATTTTCCAACACAATCAATTTATGTTTGAGTGAGAATTATTCTCACCATAAGTAACTGAAAAAACATGTGGATGATCAATGAACACAGTGGCTTGTGTTGATTTTAACCAAGCATCTCAAAATAATTGATGCATATGAAGCACCGTTGTATAGAGCATGTTTGAGTCAGTCACTGATTTCACGGTCTTAAAAGGGATGCAACATGCCATCTTTGGTAAGCTTCCAGGTGCTTGTTCGTGTAGGTTAGGGATGAGGTGATCGACACTTATAGGAGATGGATGACCGGTAGTCATCATGTCACCTCATTGGCTAGCTCAAATTAAATCTAGGCTGGTCAAATCAGCCGGTCAACTTGAGCGGTTGAAATGATTTGCGGAAGTTGTTGGTTGTCGTTGAATTTATTTAAGATTTTATGAATAACGTGACCGGTCTACTTTGGCCTATGATTCGGAGCAGAACCTGCGGGCTACGAGCGACGTGATTGGTCAAGGCCGAAAATGGGTCGTCGGTGAGCATAATGACACCTTATTGGTCTCCCAAGATTGAATCTATGGCCGACTAAGTTGGGAGGCTGTGATGGGAAGTCTTAACCAAATTAAATTTTTTTTGAATCCGCTCGACTAGCCTACTTTAGTTAGCGATTTTAAACATTGCCTGCGAGATATGAGAGTTCTGATTGGCTTAAATAAAAGTAGTCCCGTCGGTGAGCACCATAGAATTTGTACAGTCGTGCCAAGAGGTGGCCAATCTCGTCGAATTGACCGGCCAAGTCATGTGGTCATGATCGTTCTGCGACTAACTTGGACGACCTAGATTATTTTCTTATATAAGAAGCAGCACGACCAGCCTACTTTGGCTAGTAATTTGGAGTGGCTGCAGGTAGGATAAAAGCGATATGATTGGTCGATTGGAAAGAGGGACTAACGGGAAACAACATGAGACAGGGCCGGTCGGCAATGGAAGGCGCCAGCTAGGGCAAACCGACCGGTCAAATTGCACGGTCGTGCCTGATACTTTCCAAATTCGTCTCGGTTTCTATTTATTCCTTATTTTCCAACTTTTGGTAGGATTCTACTCATACTAGATATATGATAGCCTAGTTTCCTAGCTTTCTTAGGTTCTGTTTCGTCTAATAGGAATCAGGATATCGTGCAGGCTCCGTTTTGGGGCAAAAAACCCTAAATTTTGTAAATCAACCAAATTAGGTCAAAAAATTGAATTTGTGAGTTGGAACAAAATAAAACAATTCTGGTGAATTTTGTACGTTGGTACAAAGTCACTAATTTTATCTCGGAGAGCAGCGCAGCTCGCGCGCCTCTGGTTGAGTACCTTCTTGCACATCTTAATCCCGATACTTCGGGTAACTCATGCTACCCAGCTGAGAGTGAACATTAATTATCATATCATGTCAAAATTGATAGTGCAGCTAAGAACACAACAGATAATAGATACTCAGTAGGTCAGACATTAGTGAATAATGCAGCTAGGATCTTAATACTCGTTAGGATCTATACTAGTGAACAGTTCATCTAGGAGCTTGATTTTCAAAACAGTATGAAGAGAGGCATAGGCAGTACTCATCAGATTTGACATATTCTTTGAATTCCTTGCAGTTAATAGACATGTCAAGGTCTACTACTTCTGATATCGGGTCAGGTAGACATACTTTTACAGTTTTGTCCCATAACCTAAAAACCACCATTAACATTAAGTCCCCTGCTTAGCACGTAACATTGACATTGTTGCGGGGTAAGCACTAGATTGTGATGAGCGAAAAATAAAATCAATAAGATGAAGTAGATAAATTGTTATAAGAGAGATATCATTTGGTTTGAACATCCTTGGAAGTCGTACTGGTGAAGCAGCTATCAATCAGGGGATACTAAAAAATTAACGCTCTTGCTGATTGAACATCATTCAGGGGCTACTAACAAATTAAAGCGAGCATGTAAGGTCATGGCCTTGGATCTCAACCGGGTTTCGCTAATCCCGTACGTGCGAGTGGGAAGAAGAATCATTTTCCGGACTTAGGAACTCGTCGGGTATAAAGGGAGATTTTTCTCTTTCCTGTTATGCACGAACAACAAGACCAACCCCATCATCGTGTACGCCAACCAGCAGTAAGGTAAGTTTATATCGTCTTCGTATTTTTTTTTCAAGGTATAAACCCTGGATATTTCTTAGATGTGAGTGTAATATCCATGAGTAGTTGATCAAACTTTAACATTTAACTCGGTGTGAATGAATTTGTTTGTTAGCAGCGGTAGAGCAAGCATCAACGATAACAAAGAAATCTCCAATAGTTGTGCTCAACAACATGGCGAGCAAGGATAACTCAAGGTAGGTGTTCTTTTATGTTTTGCACATGTAGCCCCCAAAAAGTAACTAGGAGCGCAATTTTTTTTTTTTGGATAAGATGTCACCTAGAGATATTTCCGCTGCTAAGCAAAGATGCATTAATGATTCCAAAGACAATATAGATGATGACTTCTTCGAAGCATCCTACACGACTATTAGGACTCATCCTGATCACGTGACGACTCTTCTTCCTGTACCAAAGGGTGTAGAAGATGATGTACTATCGATCTCTCCGGAACGTGTAATAAGGTTATGGCTCCAGAAGAATAAGTATCCAGCCTCTTCAGTGGATTTCAGAGTTTTTCAAACTTCATTACGCTCGTACACAAGGTAGAGGCAGTCCCCAGGAGAAATAGGTTCAGTCATAGAGGATTGTAGGTGGCACTCGATCAGCTACAATGATCTTCAATTCTTCGGATGTACAAGTACATACATATTTTGCTCCGTTTGTCTGGATGAATTATTTAGGTAACTTTGAACTAATCTTGCTCAACTTATTCCGTAGATGAATGCCCTTTTTAGACTTGCGCTAGATGCAGGTAGCTGGGATGATGATGCGTTCAAGATACCTCCAGGAGAAAAGGAGAAATCTAGTGATACAGAGTTGCTTCCATATGACAATGATGTAAAACCAAACATATTAAGGATCCAATGACAACGAGGGAAGCACTTTCCATTATTTGTGATGATGTTGTAGGAATGATCGGGAGATAATCTAGGGACGGAAGCTACCAATGATGTTGAGGATGTGACTGCGCCTTCCAGGGAAGATGAACGTATCAGTATCATGACCGTGGACGTGAATATTCTCAATGGTAGTTCCCTCGGAATCGAAAAGACAATAATTGTTTATTTTGTTGCAGTAGTTATCTTCAACCCTCATTTTGGTTCCCCTCTTGTTATCATGTGATAATTTTACGGTTCAGCATGTCAACTAAGTATGCCGAGTTGTATGCCCGAATATGGAAGAAGTATGGATATATTTCCAAACCAAGAAATCTAGTAACGGTGTTGTATTAGAAAAGCGAGTGGAGGAAGTCCTATCTTAGTGGATGAAATGTGTGGTATGACCATGCTGCTTTTGAATGAGTGATAACAAATCGTGAGTATCATCGAGACATGTGTGTAGACTTCAGGTTTAATGGTTGTGAAGTGATTTCCAAAATCCAAAATTCACGAACTGAAATGGATGAGCCTCCTTCCATGAAACTCACAAATCATAAAGAATCAGAAATTGAGAAGCTATCTCAGGAGTTGAAGTTGAAGCAGGCTTCTCTTCAGGGTATGAAAGATGCTTTCCCTAGGAAAGATGAACTGTTGCTGAACGATCTCCCTTGAACGCCTTTATTTTCTTCTCAGAACTTTTCCTTTTAAGTGATTTCGAAATATGAGACGTTCTTTTGTGGTTTGATTTGGTTTTGAACAGGTATGCGATTTTTTTTGAAAGAATAGAGGTTTTTGTCTAGTGAACGAAATGAGGTTTCACTTGGTGTTAGAGCATTGCTCGTTCGAACTCGCATGCATTTGTATCTCAAGCATGTTTGTCAATGTTAGTGATAAAAACTATAAGTCTTGATTTCTCGCCTATTTATAGATGTCTCGAACTAGGACATAGATTGTGTAGTTGAACTTAGACTTCACGACGTTCATCATTTGAAGAAGAAGAACTACTAAGGGGAGATTGTAGAACTTCATCGACAAAAGGTATGTGGAGACTGAAAAACTCATCTATCATTTGAAAAGTCTATTTCTATTCTATCTCCTATATTGAGACATAAGTCGTATTATGATATAGTTTTCTACATACACATTTGAGATTTCGATCTGAGTTTATCTCGCTTACATATTTCTTGAAATATGTGTTGGAAAGCTTTTGCTTCGACTAAATTCATCTTATATCATGAGAAAATTACCGAGGAACATCTTACATGGTCTGTGTGATACAATCATTTGGTGTGGACTTGGAATGTTTCGATAGTGATTATTTTAATATATTAAAAATTGTTTTGATGCTAATAGTGTGTGAAAACGGCTATTGTCATTCTCTAAGAATGTTTCAATGATTGAAATAAATAGCTTAGAATCATGTTACCATCTTTGGATATACGCATATAGTGTGCTCGCACATTAGTGTGTAAGTCCAAAACCGGGAACCAAATGTATGCATAATTGTGTGTGTACTAAATGGTTGATGGAGACTGGGTAAGTATGCGTACCCGTACGCATACTGGAGGAAGTTCACTACCATGAATTTCTAATGAGTTTGGAAATCAAAACCAACTCAATCCAGTTACCTAAGTATACGTACCCGTACGCATACTGGCGGAAACGTCCGTGAATTTCTGCTGATTTGAAAAACAAAACAAACTCAAATCCGGTTACTTAAGTACGCATACCCGTACGCATACTTAAGTGGTTACTTTCTAAAATCGGTTGTGTACATGAACTTAAACATTTATAAAATATGGAATGCAATATTTGCAAACCGTGGCTATAATATTCATATATCTATTCGAGTGAATCAAATTGATTTTGCTTCAATTGTGTTCTTGTATACTTCTATGAGAATATAACAATTTAAGGGCTCTTTAACTAGTTTCGTTTGAGTCATTTGAACTAGTTATGGTTAAGATGAATAAGGTTGATATGAGAGTAATCATATGGCTAACTGTACACGTTTAGGTACGATTACATAAACCTAAATGAGGGTACATTTCACTAGTGTGTAACAAGCTAAGTTCGATCTAACGGTTGAAAGATATTAGCTTGGTTGAATCAGGTTTTTCATCTAATGGTGAGTATTGAATGCTTTGTTACCAAGGTAACTTGGATTGCAAACCCTGATTTGAAAACTATGTAAGGGAGAACTCTAGCAACTGGGAAACCTAATCCCCACACCTCCTTTGTGTTACTAGTTGCATAACTAGAGTCGGATCTCTTTTAACCTTAGGTTTCTACTGAGACCTTGTAGGTTAACGACTTCAAAGACTTCATTAGGATTGTGAAGCCAGACCCAACTATTCTTTTTGTAGTTGCATAATCTGATCTTGTTGTTTCTATTGTAATTGAGTGCAATCATAATATTAGCTTGAGATTTATATCTCCGATAGGAAAGATAGAAAATGAGTCACAAACACCTTCGTCTCATCGTTTTTGATTCCACAATAACTTGTTTCGCTAGTCGATTAAGTTTATTGTGAGGTGATTCATAATACTAGGCTGTTCTTCGGGAATATAAGTATGGTTTATCAAATGGTTCTTGTTCACCTTGATTTATCAAAAGACGGAACAAAAACCATTGGGTATTTCTGTGAGAGACAGATTTATTCAATCCTATAGACTTTTCTGTGTGAGACAGATTTATTCAATCCTATAGACTTTTCTGTGTGAGACAGATTTGTTTATCAAGTCTTCGACTTTGGGTCGTAGCAACTCTTAGTTGTGGGTGAGATCAGCTAAGGGAATCAACTGCGTAGTATCCTGCTAGGATCATAGACGTAAGGAAAACAACTTTACCTTGAATCAGTTTGATGTTGATTAGGGTTCAATTACAGTCCAGTCCGAAGTTAATTGGTAGTAGGCTAGAGTCTGTAGCGGCTTAATACAGTGTGGTTTTCAAACTGGACTAGGTCCCGTGTTTTTTCTTCATTTGCGGTTTTCTCCGTTAACAAAATTCTGGTGTCTGTGTTATTTATTTCCCGCATTATATTTTGTTATATAATTGAAATATCACAGGTTGCACGTTAAGATCAATCAATTAGATAATCCAACCTTTGGTTGTGATATAAATTGATTGACACTTGAACATTGGTATTTGGTACCGTTCAAGTTGTTTCACATAATAATCAGGCTCGCGGATTTTTATCTGTTTGATTTACTGATTACATTGTGAAACAGAGATATTAAACTCTTTGATATACTTTTCTCTAGATTAAGTCTAACTTTCTAGTTGATTCTCTAGAAAGTATATTGGAGTAAGTCCTCTCAGATTTCCAAACGAATTATTGGGTGTGGTTGTTAGACCCCCGCACTTTCAATTGGTATCAAAGCAGGCAAACACATTAAAGACCGTATAAGTCTGTATTTGTAGCAATCTGTGTTCTGAGGACCTAAGAAGTATCTCACAAGATAACGCGTATTGACATGTCTTCCAAAGATTCAGATTACACCAAAAATATTGGATTTTCCTCAAAGGATAACTCGTTAGTAGATTCTTGCGAATCCCGAGGGAAAAAAAAGATTTGTGAGATCGTGTCAGAATCCGAAATGGAACTCACCAGATCCTTAAATTTTTTTGCTGAAATCATTGATTTTAAAATTTCTAAAATTATGACTCTTGAAGAAAATAATGATCAGCTTATTGATGAATTTGAGAAATCCCTTGAAAGGGAACATGAACTCTACAACTTTATTGAATCTCTCTCTAACAATATCTAACAACTGGTTCAAGAAACTACTCTACAACGTGAAAAAATTAGTATGCTTGAAGATCCTGTTAAAGAAGTTCAATTAGAGAAGAATGTTTAGTCAAGGCTCATTCATCATAAGTAAACAGTTATCGAGTGGAAAAAGAGAAACTTGTTGGAGCTCTTCGATACACCCAAGAACAGTGTAACACCTTGAAAAAGGAAATCTCTGCCTTGATGTATAAGTCATTATCTGCACCTTCTTCTGATATTCACAAAACTTTACCTAGCGTGAAGAAAAGTTCCTCCAAGGAATTACCTACTGTGAATCACTTCCAAAATATTCATGTGCCAGAAGAAGTTATGGGTCAAATCAATCATGTCTCAAATACACGATGTTGTTCCTTCCGTGGGAAAAAGAATCACCATGCTCTTCATTGTTTTCCAGTAAGAAACAAATTTATGTTCTCCATAAATTGCTTCTTTCTATTATCAATGGAGTAAATCGTCTGACGACATCTACAGTGAGTTTCTTTCCTACAGAAAACCAGACATCTTGTAAAAATGATCTCTCTTCAAGAAATCATCACATGATACATGTTCCTCATCATGGCATAAACCTTTGTGCCACTAACGAACACCTTCCATGTGTTTATAAGAACAACTCTGGTAAGTCCAGATCAAGAAGATGGAAATCCTCCAATTCCTCTCTTCTGGAACTGATTTCTAGAGGTCTTAGACTCAGTCCTCAGAAAAATCCTTCCGATGGATTGTTGAAAAGGTTTATGACAAATTCCTCGGGAATAAGTCGTAATCGATGGAAAGAAGTAAATACACAGTTGAAACACTAAAAAAACTTGTACAACTCTTCTCCCATGATTCGTAGTGAGATCATATCTCAGTCCTTTACCTAATTCTAGGTAATATCATCCTTGAATCTATCTTGAGAGGTGCAAGGATGATAACTACGGGAGTCTCAAGAATAGTTGTATGTCTTTTAAACGTTTTTCTTGTTAATCATAATTGCATTCCTGCAATCATGTCTCAGTCTCTAATTTAATTGTTGAGCTATTTTAACAACCATTGTGTTTTCTCATATTGGATTTTTTTTACAGTCTGTGGACGTCCGTGTCTCTCTCCTGCGAGTTCATAGGGTTTCCTTAATGAGAAGTTTTTTTTTTTACTCAAACATATATATATATATATATTCTATATTGTGTTAATCCATCCCTAATAAAAAAATAATATATGGAGAACTTTGCAAAATCTCAAGAGATTTTGCATCTTTATATGGAGGAAGACACTCAAGGGCTTGAGTCGATTCAATAGATGGTTCTAAAGAAGATGCTTTCAAGGAAAGAGCACAACTCCTGGATTGATGATTCGGTTAAGGATTTAACTCGTTTTCAGAACGATTCAAAGGCCGAGTTTGAAAATCTTCAACTGCAAATAAACCAACTCTTAGATTGTCAGGCCAAAATCCTTGCAAATCAAAATATTCTGATACGGAATCAGAAGAATCTCATCATGGACTGTGTCAAGTCTAGACAACTTGCTCGGGTTGTTGATCGTAAAGTTTGTATTCTAACTCGCAAACATGGAGTGTCTACGGTCAAGAAAATAAAGGAAATCAGTGATACCTTCTATGATGGATTCATTAAGAGGTATGAGGTTCCCATAGAACTATGATTTTGTCTAGGAAACTTCTTATGAGAATTTATTTCTTGTGTTTTTAGAAGGATTGCTATGGTTTGGCATAGCCATTATTGTGAGTACACATAGCTATCTCCAACGGTTTCATCTTCAATGTTTTTAGATTTATTTATTTATTCAAATTCAGAGTTATTTGGAAGATGATTTTTGCAATTTTAATCTTTATGATTTTATATATTACAAATTGTTATGAGATATGTTGTTTACGTACGTGAACCCGTGACTGTCCCATACTTGTTAAAAAGTTATCTCTATTATGTCGGTATGAAAGTATTGATAAAAGATAGAATGAATTTTGACAAACAAAAGTTAAAGCTTTTTATGTCATTATTTTGATGAAATAAAGGATAAAAAATTTTGTTTACAAGGATTAAGTCTAGTATATGTCATTGTACAAATAGTGATGAAAAATAGAATCAATCCTTGTTTATTCTACAGTATTGGTCTTCTCCAATCCACATTCTTGTGCATATACCGTGTTTCTTTATGTCGAGCATAGCCAATTGAATTGATCACTTTCTTGTGGTTAATTTAATTGTGTATTCCAATTGAACTAATCATGGGTTCTCATGTGGTTATGTCATTTGAATATTTTGGATACAAATTCATGTTTTCATGTGATTTGGTTATATCCAAAGAAATCCTTCTTTTCTTGTAAAAGAAAAGTCGTCTTTGATGTCATTTCTTTGAACTTGTGCTTTATTTCCAAATCTTTGTGGGGAGTGCAGCTGTGGAATATTATAGGGGTTATCTTGTATCTTTATAAACTCCTTGATGAATGCATTTAGCTTCGGCTTTATGATTGCATCTAAATAAGTTGATATGTTATTGTGTTTTGGTCATGAAGTATCTCTATGAAAATTTCATGAGGATCCCACTAGTTTTCGTACCTTTGCCAATTTATATTGGAAAAATGGGGATAATTAATGTGTAGTTTCATAATACAAATACATATGGTTTACAGATCATTATGTAAGGGGGAGTTGTTTTCATGTCGAGATGTAGTATTGACTAAGGGGGAGTGATACATATCACCATAGTATTGTTGTCAAAGTTGTGATACAGTTGAACTTTGATGTTGTGTAATAATACTATGATACTGAATAACAATGATCGATAGCATTTGTTTTCTCATTGTTATCTCTATGGATATTCAACAACTATGATGCTGAGTTGAACGCGTTTAGAATCACGGATCAAATCGATTTTTTTTCAATTGTGTTCTTGTATACTTTTATGAGAATATAGCAATTGAACGACTCTTTAACTAGTTTCATTTGAGTCATTTGAACTAGTTATGGTTAAGATGAATAAGGTTGATATGAGAATAATCATATGGCTAGCTTTACACGTTTATGAACGGTTACATAAACCTAAATGAGGGTACATTTCATTTGTGTGTAACAATCTAAGTTCCATCTAACGGTTGAAAGGTATTAGCTTGGTTGAATCAGGTTTTTCATCTAACGGTGAATATTGAATGCTTTGTTACCAAGGTAACTTGGATTTCAAACCCTGATTTGAAAACCATATAAGGGAGAACTCAAGCAACTGGGAAACCTAATCGTCACACCTCCGGTGTGTTACTAGTTGCATAAATAGAGCCGATTCTCCTTTAACCGTAGGTTTCTATCCAGACCATGTAGGTTAACGACTTCAAAGACTTCATTGGGATAGTGAAGCCAGACCCAACTATTCTCTTATAGTTGCGTGTTCTGATCTTTCCCGATTCTATCCTATTGAGTACAATTGAAATAATTGACTCGAGATTAATATCTCTGGTAGGCAAGATAAAAGTAATCACAAACATATTCGTATCATCGTTTGTGATTCCACAATATATTGTTTCGCTAGTCGATTAATATTATTGTGAGGTGATTGATAATACTAGGATGTTCTGCGGGAATATAATCCTGGTTTATAAATTGGTTCATGTTCACCATGATTTATCAAAGAACGAAACAAAACCTCTTGGGTATTTCTGTGGGAGACAGATTTATTCAATCCTATATACTTTTCTGTGTGAGACAGATTTGTTTATCAAGTCTTCGACTTTTGGTCATAGCAACTCTTAGTTGTAAGTGAGATCAGCTAAGGGAATCATGTGCGTACTATCCTTATGGGATCATAGACGTAAGAAACGAAACTGTACCTTGAATCAGTATAAGACTGGTTAGGGTTCAACTACAGTCCAGTCCGAAGTTAATTGGTAGTAGGAAAGAGTCTGTAGAAGCTTAATACAGTGTGGTGTTCAAACTGGAGTAGGTTCCGGGGTTTTTCTGCATTTGCGGTTTTCCTCGTTAATAAAATTATGGTGTCTGTGTTATTTATTTTCCACATTATATTTTGTTATATAATTGAAATATCATAGGTTGTGTGTTCAGATCAATAAATTAGATAATCCAACCTTTAGTTGTTGATATAAATTGATTGACACTTGAATATCGGTCTTTGGTACTGTTCAAGTTGTTTCACATAATAATCAGGCTCGCAAATTTCTATCTGTTTGATTCCCTGATTACATTGTGAAACAGAGATATTAAACTCTTTGATATACTTTTCTCTAGATTGAGTCTAACTGTATAGTTGATTCTCTAGAAAGTATATTGAAGAAAGTCTTCTCATATTTCCAAACGAATTGTTGGGTGTGGTTGTTAGACCACCGCATTTTCACGCGGCTAATAGACTCAAATCCTGACTATGAATGCAAATTGGTGCAAACATTTTGGAGGAGTCGTAAACATTGCATGAAAACAAGGGAAATACCAGGAAAATGACAATATAAAGTTTTAGGCACTGACAGGAGCCACCTATCGTGTATTTCTATTCCTTCCAGCTTGTCAATACCAAGTAAGGCTGCACATGGGCGGGTTTGGGCGGGTTTTAGCTAAAACCAACCTCGCACCCACAGACTGCGGGTTTTTATTTTCATAACCAACCTCACGCCCATAAACACCGGACAAATTTTGTTACCCGCCCGCTACGGGTTGGGCGAGTTTGGGTTTAAACCCGTTTAAACCTGCTTTATATTCAAGAATCATTCACACACATGTTTAAAAGTTTAAATAAACTACTTACTTAAGTTCTTGATAACATAAGCCTTCATTGTTAAGCTTAAACAAGTACTAGTGTACTAAAAATAAAAACAAGTTTAATCAGTACGACTATTTTAAAGTTCAGATTAGTTTTATCAACGGTGTATATTTAGCGGGTTTTTTGGACGGGATAGGGCGGGTATTAGATAAAACCAACCTCGCACTCACAGACAACATTTCTTTTTTCATAACCAACTCCTCACCCACAACGAGCGGGTACGGGAGGGTTTGGGTATGATGGGCAGGTCTTGTGCAGCATTAGTACCAAGGAATTCGCAATAGTCACCTTGTATTACTTCTACAATGAGGTAAGGCTCCTGCTAATTGAAGTACAGTCTCATTATCCTCGATCGAGACTTCTTCTAAACATTTGATAAAATATTGAAAGGGACCAGCTTTCTCTTCACATCTCCTAGTCGCAGTTGGGTTGATGATCAGATGAATTCCCCAGTTCTTGATGATATTGAGGATTAGCTGATTTGATTTGTAGATAGTGGTAAAAGTGGTTCGATTCTCAGACTTGCGAAGGATATTAATTAGACTTAAATTCTAATATTAAAATAGAAAACTCACTAAAAATTATAGCAAACTCAATCAAAGTTGATATAAATATTAAAAGAACACTGAGGCTAAGATTCCACTATTTTCCAAGTTCAAAGTGATTTAATCCAATATTTATATTCATGCAATTTTTTTCGTTCAATTTGATTCTAAACTATTGCAACAAGTAGATTCTCAAAATAAAAAGTGTAAATCCGAAGCATAGAACATCAAAAACCTAGGTCCAAGCATGCTCTATCAAAAGAAATAACAATTGCTTAACAAGAATCATTCAAACAATTTTCACTCAAGGCAAAACAATCATAAAAATAATTGCGATAAATAAATAAATAAGAATATACCACTTTTTGTTGGAAAAATAGCTTCCCCTATCGCCTCAGCAATGGGGTTTAGCTCCTCATATTAACCATGTTCTCAAAATATGTTCTCATAGCTCAAAAGTGTACAAGGAGGTGAAAAATTGATAACACAGCCGATTCGCAACAGTGTGAAGTTGTTGCAGAATCTCTGTTACACAGCGAAAACATTAGTTAAAGACCTAATGCAATTACTGTTGATAAACGATAGATGGGTTCTGCTGTTGAATAGCGATAGTGTTCTGCGACAGATACTTGTGCGTCAATGTTCTTCGTGTTCATCCTCTTCAGCAGCAGCATCAGAATATTGTATTTTTCCTGCAACGCGATCTCTGGATCTCTGTGGTGTTCTAAACTTCTCCTAAGGTTTCGTACCCATTCGTAGACCTCACAAAAGCCTATATATACACAACAGGTCGATAAATCTCCCAAGAAATCTTCGATTATTTTCTTCTTCTTCACGGCCAAGTTACGAATATTTTCTTTCCTTCTAAACTCTCTTTGCGGCTTATGTTACCTTGTTTATCTTAACCTTCCTGTTAGAATGGAATTGTCCAAGTTATACTGTCCACAACCCCTACGTAACTTCCAAGAATAGGCTTAAACAAAGACCCGAGAAAGGATCACCTCTGTTTTCCTTGCACATGATCACACAGCCCAATTTGATTGATCCAAACACACATAAAATTACTATTATCATCTAACAGGTCCAGCTCAAGCCGAAACAGCGATTAAATCTCCATAGAAACATCTCAAAAATCCAAACAAACCCGAAAAAAACTATTTTCCCCTGTTTCGTTTAAATTCCGTGTAAATCCCTACTTCTTCGAATATAAAACACTTATCATTACTGTTTTATCTCCACCAGCTAATACCAAGTAAATCCCAAGAAAATCTCCAATTAAAACTCGATGAAAATCCTACCAGAGAATTACGCAGGAAAGGAAGAAAATTT
Source organism: Papaver somniferum (assembly GCF_003573695.1). NCBI lineage: Eukaryota > Viridiplantae > Streptophyta > Magnoliopsida > Ranunculales > Papaveraceae > Papaver > Papaver somniferum. Next base: position 3,538,649 of record NW_020651082.1, on the reverse strand, counting down.
CCCGCCAAAACCGTGTGTTCAAACTATGAAAATGGTGTCCCCCTAACTAGAGTAGGGGTGCGCTTAGCAGCTGTCTGGAAATGGGATGCCCCTTAGTAATTAGGTTACCCCTTATCCAAAGTGAGGGGAAGAATAACAAATGTCCTCCCATGAACGCAAAAAACACTTTTCAAGCCAATTTCGCCGCAAAATCTTATTTTTCCAAAAAACACCTACAAAAACATAAAAAGCCAAAATAAATACAAAATCGAGCACTAACAATATACATAATTGAGAACAAAATAGACACATAAATGTGTCTATCAAATACCCCCAAACCTATTATTTGCTAGTCCTCGAGCAAAAACAAAATATAAATAAAATCCTAACTCACTGTCGCATGCATCGTCGATTGCATTTAGCGTATGCAATAAGCCTTTAAACCCTAGGTGTCTCTAGTGGCGGAGTGTTGTCTCCGGAGGGCTTATCAGAGGTATACCCACAAAACCTTTATACTCCAGACCCTAGCTATCTGCACAGAACCTTGGAAGGAACTAAAGAATCTCCTTGGTTGGCATACTTATTGACTACAGGAGGAAGTACCCTGATGCGAAATTCCAATTGTTGTACACGAGTTTGCACTCAAGCATACTAAAATTCATATATAAGTGACAGAGATCTACTCAGATATTCGCACTATGGACATCAATATCCGGAGTCAAAACTAATCACATGGATAGATCAAGAAGATGGGAATAGAGAAAAACATCGATGGTTTTGATGTTTACTAGGTGAACGGTGTTTCTCATATCTGTCTGAAGGCCTCCGCCAAAATGAACCTATCCTAATGGACTAAAATACTAGTCTGACTAATATCAACACACTGGCATATACAAGGGAACCAGTGATTGATAATCCTAACTCTAGGTCAACACAACTGGCATATACAAGGGTTCCAGTGGTCGACTTTATTGAATTTATTCCAGTTGGTCTGATGGTCTGGTCTCAATTTCTCTTTTTTTTTTTTCAACTTTTTTTTTTGTATCTCAATCACTCTAATTCACCCTAGAATTGGTAAAAACTTGAATCGTGATCCCCACATAATCACTTAGAGAAACATAGTTTAAAAATAAAACAAAATAAAAACAGAAGTGAGAAGGACTCAACGAGATATGGTGAAACTATCATGTTATTTATAACACATGAGCTATGTGCTTTTATTAATAGACTCTTTAGATGTTGCCATCTAGTCAGATTGGTTCCCCAACTCCTACAACCAAAATGCTTCCATCCACTTAGATTGGTTAGTGCCATCCTTAATAGGCATAAATTTCTAGGCTCTGGAGTTTAATTATGCAACTAAAAAGTAACAAAAAGTTCTACCCCACCCCCAAACTTAAATCTAACATTGTCCTCAATGTTTCTAATTAAAGAACAGTACCAAAAATATAAGTAACACGAGGAAACAGTAAAGAGAGAAGTCAGAAAGATAGTACCTGGGTGAAGTGTAACCAAAAACCTATAAAAATAATATACAACATACAAAATTTCCTCGATGGTTAATCAAGGTAAACAGGGTCCTCCAGAGGGACCTCCTCAACATCACCTGTAGGAAAAGGCTCTAAAAAGGGCTTCAATCGCTGACCGTTAACCTTCGAAAAACTACTACCATCTGGTGTATCAATCTCAACAACGCCATGAGGAAAAACAGTACGGACCACAAAAAGACCGGTCCACCGAGAGCGCAACTTCCCGGGGAATAGATGCAAACGAGTACCATACAGAAGAACTTTTTCACTTGGAGAAAATGACTTTCGTAAAATATTCCTATCATGCACAAGTTTCATTTTGTTTTTATACTCCTTAGCACTATCGTATGCATCTCTACGAATCTCGTCCAACTCATGGAGCTGGAGCTTTCTTTGAGCTCCTTCCTTGTCAAGTGAAAATTTTAACTTCTTAATATCCTAATAGGCTTGATGCTCTAACTCAACAGGTAGGTGACATGCCTTGACAAACACTAAACGATAAGGTGACATTCCAATGGTTGTCTTAAACGCAGTACGGTAAGCCCATAAGGCATCAGTAAGCCTCGACGACCAGTCTTTCCTATTTGGATTAACTGTTTTCTCTAGAATACGTTTAATTTACCTATTGGAAACCTCTACTTGACCACTAGTCTGAGGGTGATATGGGGTTGCTACTTTATGGGTAATACCGTATTGTTTCATTAAAAGAGCAAACGGTCTATTACAAAAGTGTGAACCTCCATCACTAATTCTAGATCGCGGCGTACCAAAACGTGTAAGTATATTCTCTTTCAAAAACTGGACTACGACTCTGTGGTCATTCGTTTTACACGGAACCGCCTCAACCCACTTAGACACATAGTCTACAGCGACAAGTATGTAAAAATAACCAAACGAAATAAGAAATGGACCCATAAAATCAATGCCCCACACATCAAAGACCTCAATCACTAAAATAGGGTTCAAAGGCATCATATTTCTACGGGAAATGGTTCCTAACTTCTGGCAACGCTCACAAGAAACACAATGACTATGGGAATCTTTAAACAACGAAGGCCAGTAAAATCCACACTGCAAAATCTTAGCAGCAGTCTTCTTAGCACTAAAATGACCCCCACATGCATGTTCATGACAAAAGGAGATAATACTAGACTGGTCACTCTCAGATACACATCTTCTAATAATCTGGTCCGGACAATACTTAAACAGATAAGGATCGTCCCAAAAGAAATGCTTAACCTCGGCTAAAAACCTATAACGATCTTGCTTACCCCAATGTTGAGGGGTTCGACCAGTAACAAGATAATTCACTATATTTGCATACCAAGGTGATTGGGAAACAGAGAACAATTGTTCATCAGGAAAACTATGCCTTATAGGAAGGGAATTATTAGGGGAACTAACAACTAGCCTAGACAAGTGGTCTACTACCACATTCTCTGCACCCTTTTTGTCTCTAATGTCTGGAAAAAATTCTTGTAACAAAAGGATCCATCTAATCAATCTAGGTTTGCTAACCTTCTTAGACAAAAGGTATTTCAAAGCAGCATGATCAGTATAGATTACGATCTTATAACCTAATAAATAGGATCTAAACTTATCCAAGGCAAACACGATGGCTAGCAATTCCTTCTCGGTAGTTGTATAGTTCATTTGGGCATCATTCAGAGTTTTACTAGTATAGTAAATCACATGGAGTAATTTTTTTTCTCGCTGACCTAGCACAACGCCTATAGCATAATCTGAAGCATCACACATGATCTCAAAGGGTAGGTTCCAGTTGGGTGCCTGGACTATCGGGGCAGTAGTGAGTAAAGTTTTAAGCTTATCAAAAGCCTTTAAGCAAGCATCATCAAAGACAAACTTAACATCTTTTGCAAGCAAATTGCAAAGAGGTCTAGAAATCAAGCTAAAATCCTTAATGAATCGACGGTAAAAACCTGCATGCCCTAAGAATGACCTAATATCTTTTACGGTTTTTGGGACCTGTAGAGTCTTAATAAGGTCAATTTTGGCTTTGTCTACCTCTATACCCTTTGAAGAAACGACGTGCCCTAAGACAATTCCTGATTCAACCATGAAATGGCATTTTTCCCAATTAAGCACTAAATTCTTTTCCTTACACCTAGTCAACACTAATGTCAAATGATGCATGCACTCATCAAAAGATGAACCAAACACTGAAAAATCATCCATAAAGACCTCTAAAAACCGTTCTACCATATCAGAAAATATGCTCATCATACAACGCTGAAAAGTCACAGGGGCATTACATAACCCGAAAGGAATGCGTCTATACGCAAAGGTATCAAAGGGACATGCAAAAGTGGTTTTATCTTGGTTTTCTGAGGCAGTAACGATCTGATTATAACCCGAGTAGCCATCTAATAAGCAATAGTGACTATGTCCAGCTAATCGCTCTAGCATTTGGTCGATAAAAGGAAGGGGAAAGTGATCCTTCCTTGTGACCTTGTTCAATTTCCTATAGTCAATACACACACGCCATCCGTGGTCACTCGGGTTGGGATTAATTCATTATTATCATTCTGGACTACAGTGATACCTGATTTCTTGGGGACAACCTGAACAGGGCTGACCCACTTACTCTCTGAAATTGGGTAAATAATACCCGCATCTAACAACTTAAGCACCTCTTTTCGAACTACCTCTTTCATGTTAGGGTTCAGTCGACGTTGCATCTCCATAGAAGGTTTGGAGTCTTCCTCTAAATGAATCTGATGCATACACACAGTAGGACTTATACCCTTAATGTGTGCTATAGTCCACCTTAAAATTTCCTTATTGTCTTGAAGTACATTTACTAGCCTACTTTTCTGATCACTATCCAAATCGGAAGCTACAATCACAGGTAAAGTCTCAGATGGGCCTAAAACACATACTTTAGAGTACCGGGTAGTGGTTTAAGGTCCAACTTCGGGGGATTTTCTAAAGAAAGAATTAGGGTAGTCTCAGAAACTGGTAATGGTTCGAACCTAGCTTTCCATCTATCAGTGTCTAACACGGGGGTAGAATCTAATAGAGCATTCACCTGTTCAATAGTGCTATCTTCGTCAAATCTAAACCAAAATGGGATAGACAACTTTCTAATGGGTCTTCAGACAAAATGTTTGGTAATGACTCCTGAACTAAGGCTTCTATCATGTTCACCTCTTCAACACATGTGTCATCTAGCTCATGAGGTATCTTACTGACATTAAAAATGTTCATCTCCATAGTCATATTACCATAAGATAAACTCATCACACCATTTCGACAGTTAATGATCACATTAGACGTAGATAAAAATAGGCGACCTAAAATCACAGGTATCTGGTTCTCTGGGTCAGGGACATGTTAGGTATCTAGGACCACGAAATCCACTGGATAAATAAACTTGTCGACCTCAATAAGAACATCCTCGATAACACCTCGAGGGATTTTAACGGACCTATCAGCTAACTGCAGTGTCATCTGAGTAGGTTTCATTTTACCAAGTCCTAGATGTAAGTGTACATGGAATGGCAGTAAGTTCACACTGGCTCCTAAGTCAAGTAAAGATTTTTCTACCTGGAAGTTACCTATGGTGCAAGCAATGGTAGGAGAACCTGGGTCTTTGTACTTTGGAGTTGTGGTGTTCTGAATTATTGAACTTACGTGACTAACTAAAAAGGCCTTCTTATGGACGCTAAGTTTTCTCTTTCGCGTACACATATCCTTAAGGAACTTGGCATAAGCAGGAATTTGCCTAATTACATCTAATAAAGGAAGGTTTATGGTAACTTGCTTAAAATCCTCCACTGTGTCATTAAAGTTCGATTCCTTCTTTGTTGATACTAATAGCTGAGGAAATGGGGATCTAGGCATAAAATCAGACCTCTCAGGAACTGAGTTGGCATCATCAGAAATTTTATCAGTTTCCTTAACTAGTGGTCCTGAGGGGTAGACTACAGTATGTTCACTATCGGGCATGGTTACCTGATTGTCTACTATTCTATCACTCCTAATGGTACTAATAGCATTCAATTGATTCGATGGTTTTGTACCTACTTCATGAACTCCTCTAGGATTGGGATTAGTCTGACTAGGGAACCTACCATTATCTCTCTCACTTAAGGTCTTAGCTATTTGGCCGACTTGAAGTTCTAACTTAGCAAGGCTCTGAGCATTAGTTTGAAAATTCTGTTTGGTTTCCTGTTGAAAACTAACATGGCTCTGTGCTAAAATTTCCTGAGTTTTTGCTAACATCTTAATAGATTCCTCTAAGCTAGTCGTTTTATTTTATGGGCTCGATGTATTCCTAGTGTAGCCAAAACCTGGGGGAGCATTAGAATTATTAGACTGACCCTGACTCTGGTCCTTAGACCATGAAATGTTCGGATGGTTCCTCCAACCAGGATTATAGGTTTCTGAATATGGGTCAAACTTCTGACGATTATCATACCTAGTGTTATTATATATAGCATTGGCTTGCTCTTCATTATTCTGGCCTTCCCAAAAAGGCTCCAATCTACCACTAGTGTTACCCACTTCTAAAGCTTCTAACCTTTTCGCTATAGCAGAAATTTTGGCATCTGATTCATATCCTCCTTCTACCCTATTAACGTTTCCTCTGCCGAGAAGAATTGTTTTCTGGGGTCCCCTACTACTTTCCCATTGTTGGGTCTTTTCGGAGACTTCATGCAAATATGTCATCGCGTCATCAACTGTTTGGTTCTCAAATCCACCAGTACACATAGATTCTACTGTGGTTGTGGTGGGATAATCTAAACCCTCATAAAGGATCTGAACTAACCTAACCTTCTCTAAACCATGATGAGGACATTGGGCTAATAAATCATTGAACCTTTCCAAATACCTATACAAAGTTTCTCCCTCATGTTGAGAAAACGTGCAGATTTGCGTCCTAATAGACGATGTTTTGTGCCTAGGGAAAAACTTGTTCAAAAAGGCAGATGTAAGTTGTTCATACGTTTCAATTGACCCGGAAGCCAAACTATATAACCACGATTTAGCTTTATCTTTCAGGGAAAATGGGAATAACCTAAGTTTCAAAGCATCATCATCTAAGTTTCTAATCCTGAGGGTACTACGAATTTCCTCAAAGTCCCTAACATGGAAATAAAAGTTTTCATTTTCTTTTCCTAAAAAGATTGGGAGCAGCTGTAAGGTCCCAGGTTTAAGTTCATAAGTTGCTTCCGTCTCAGCTAACCTGATACATGAGGGACGAGTAGTCCTAGTTGGATTCAACAAAGATTTCAAAATTGCCATTTCTGGCGCTATCGGAGCAACATGGATTCTCTCCTCAGTCAAAGGACGTTCAAAAACAGACTCTTCAAAAGTCGGACTCTCTAGATTAAGGTAATCGAGACGCTTCGAACTACTAGGTTTCTCTTTAACAAATCTACCTAGTGCGTCTCTTTTACGTTCAGGCATACAATAGAATTTTCTAAATTGGAAGGGTAAGCAAACACAGATCAAGGCCGACTCAACCAAATCAAACCTATTGATTTCTAGCAAACAAAAAGCATGATGGATCCACTTAGATTGTTTCTAGACCAGCTTCTAATCCTTTGAACGGTAATTTGTTACAATTTAAGCAAACCCCTCTGGAATCAATCCGAGTTAACGTAAGTTGAATAGAGGCGAGGGAATCTCGGTGGAGCTTTGATACCCAAGGCCTCACCGGTATTACAAGGCGGCGCAGTCACGCATTCAACTTACAGAAACCGTCAAGAACTTCGAAGTATGCTTAAAAGAGTAACCAATATTTTTCGAATGACTTTCCTCTTAAGCTCGTTACCCTATCGGTCTCGTTCTAGTCAAAATTTTAGGCTTAGGTTCGCGTAGGTTACGTGTTCCTAAAGCGGGTAAGAAGAGAACGGTGATGAAATCCGAACCCTTATCTTGTATGGCCAGGCCTTTCCCTTTACTAGAAAAATAAATGTCCGTATTCAGTCCTCAACATATACGCATACGAAGGAGTCCAGTAACTCGCTGACAGGAGATTCGCGAGTGTTTAGAATCTTACCTCCCGTTCCAGACGGGGGATGAATCGGTTGTAGTGGACTCGGGCCACTGACCCTGATGTCAAGTGTACGAACCCAAGGTGCAGAGACAATATCGTAATTGTCCTCATTCTCTGCAAACAGTTTATATTTAAAGTACCCTTCTGTAGGGTGATAAGAAAAATAATGTCCCAAAGTCCAAAAGACCAAAAAGTAAAGAAAAATTACAAAAATAATAAACCCTAATACAGTTTTTTTTTCTAAAAGAAAATAAATAAACCCTAAACTAAAATTGTCTAAAATAAAATTGTCTTCTTTTCTATTTTTTTTGCTTTAATCTTTAGCTCCAAGTCTTTATGAAATCACCAAACTCTTTGGCTCAATTTTCTTTATGATCCAGAACCTGTAGACACAAGATAAATACCCAAAAACATAAAAAAAGAACAAAAATAAAATAAATAAATAAAAATAAAATAAATCTAAAATCCTAAAAACAAGTCCGCGTCGGCGGCGCCAAAAATTGACGTGATTTGTAGATAGTGGTAAAAGTGGTTCGATTCTCTGACTTGTGAAGGATATTAATTAGACTTAAATTCTAATATTAAAAAAGAAAACTCACTAAAAATTATAGAAAACTCAATCAAAGTTGATATCAATATTAAAAGAACACTGAGGCTAAGATTCCACTATTTTCCAAGTTCAAAGTGATTTAATCCAATATTTATATTCATGCAATTTTTTCGTTCAATTTGATTCTAAACTATTACAACAAGTAGATTCTCAAAATAACAAGTGTAAATCCGAAGCATAGAACATCAAAAACCTAGGTCCAAGCATGCTCTATCAAAAGAAATAACAATTGCTTAACAAGAATCATTCAAACAATTTTCACTCAAGGCAAAACAATCATAAAAATAATTGTGATAAATAAATAAATAAGAATGTACCACTTTTTGTTGGAAAAATAGCTTCCTCTATCGCCTCAGCAATGGGGTTTAGCTCCTCATATTAACCATGTTCTCAAAATATCTTTTCATAGCTCAAAAGTGTAGAAGGAGGTGAAAAATTGATAACACAACCGGTTCGCAACAGTGTGAAGGTGTTGCAGAATCTCTGTTACAAAGAGGAAACAGTAGCTAAAGACCTAATGCAATTACTGTTGATATACGATAGATGGGTTCTGCTGTTGAATATCGATAGTGTTCTGCGACAGATACTTGTGCGTCAATGTTCTTCGTGTTCTTCCTCTTCAGCAGCAGCAGCAGAATATTGTATTTTTCCTGCAACTCGATCTCTGGAGCTCTGTGGTGTTCTAAACTTCTCCTAAGGTTTCGTACCCATTCGTAGACCTCACAAAATCCTATATATACACAACAGGTCGATAAATCTCCCAATAAATCTTCGATTATTTTCTTCTTCTTCACGACCAAGTTACATATATTTTCTTTCCTTCTAAACTCTCTTTGCGGCTTATGTTACCTTGTTTATCTTAACCTTCCTGTTAGAATGGAATTGTCCAAGTTATACTGTCCACAACCCCTACGTAACTTCCAAGAATAGGCTTAAACAAAGACCCGAGAAAGGATCACCTCTGTTTTCCTTGCACATGATCACACAGCCCAATTTGATTGATCCAAACACACATAAAATTACTATTATCATCTAACATGTCCAGCCCAAGCCGAAACAGCGATTGAATCTCCATAGAAACATCTCAAAAATCCAAACAAACCCGACAAAAACTATTTTCCCCTGTTTCTTTTAAATTCCGCGTAACTTCCTAATTCTTCGAATATAAAACACTTATCATTCTTGTTTTATCTCCACCAGCTAATACCAAGTAAATCCCAAGAAAATCTCCAATTAAAACTCGATGAAAATCCTGTCAGAGAATTACGCAGGAAAGGAAGAAAATTTCCCGCCAAAACTGTGTGTTCAAACTATGAAAATAGTGTCCTCCTAACCAGAGTAGGGGTGCGACTAGCAGCTGTCTGGAAATGGGATGCCCCTTATTAATTAGGTTACCCCTTTTCCAAAGTGAGGGTCCGAATAGAAAATGTCCTCCCATGAACGCAAAAAACACTTTTCGAGCCAATTTCGCCGCAAAATCTTATTTTTCCAAAAAACGTCTACAAAGACATAAAAATCCGAAATACATATAAAATCGAGCACTAATAATATACATAATTGAGAACAAGATAGGCACATAAATGTGTCTATCATTAGCCAGCTGTAAAAGAGGTTGTTCAATAAGAGTTACTTGTGCGCGGAGCCTCTGGATGTATGATCTTGTATTTTCAAGAGTAATGCAGCCATAAGTGCTTCTGGACTTCCCTTCATAATCCCTGACTGCATCAATTAGCGCCTTCCAAACTCGACATCCCCAAGATAAGCAGTGGTTAAGAGTCCCTTGTAATATTTGTTAATCATGTCTCCAGAAGAGATTTAGGCTTGGGAGCAGCTTCATCGACCGAAGGTAATCGTTGGTCCGATACAACACGATTTAGAGCGGCAAAGATATATTGACGTTGTGCCTTGGAGAAATAGAGAATTTCACATAATTCTTTGTGGTTGATTTTACGGTTTTGTAAACGGAGTCCGCAGAAAGCATGCAACAACTTCTAATAGGAAGATGGTCTTTGTATACTCCTTCGGTACCCAGTTGAAGTTCCCTTGAGTCAATCTTCTCTTGTAAGATGCATTTCAATCTGTTGCAGTCACTTGTAGGATGTTTGACGAACCTATGGAGGCGGCATTACTTGGGATCTTCAATTTCTTGTTTGGTTGGAGAACATATGATACGAGGTAGCTTGATGAAGCCATCTTGTATCCAGACCTCCAAGAGTTCAATCACCTCTTCCACCGAAAAGGGAAAATCCGGGAATGATGGGGTCTCGTTTGACCTGTGTGAAATGGGAGTCGGACGCTTAGATTGTTGATAATTGCTCCCCAGATGCCTTCTTTTTCCAGCCTCACTAGTGATTGACTGGATGTTGGATCTTTTATTGGAAGGACGCCCGCTTTCCTGAACATCTTTACGAGCTCTCCGTTCAACGTGAGCATAAACTTCATCTTTCTTGCCAGGATTATGATTGGAAGAAGGTCTACTACCATCAGTATTGATCCAAAATGAATTGTTGATAGCGTTTCCCTCAGAATGAATACGTGTTGGTTCCTTTGATAGTTGATCCATGAGGACTTTCAAAAGCGTGGATACTTCGTCCTGCGTCTTGACAATAATAGCTTGATTCCTAACTATATCATTCAGGATTTTCATCAAATCGTGAATAGTTATTAAATATTGAGAATCCGTAGCCTCAACAAAGGTTTTGAATGAAAGAACGGATTCTGGAATACTATGCGAGGTATTGTCGGTGTTGGGAGAAGTAAAATTGGGATTGAGAGTTTCTGAACCATTCCTAAGATCAACCATCTTGAGAAATTGAGGAAATCGAAATGAAATTGGGAAAATGATTTTTTGCAACCGAGAGATTAATATCTCACTATGGTTTCCCATTTGTAGTAGGGTAAAAACTGATTCTGCCGAAAATGGTAAATTGTGTGTGTTGATGAGAAACGAATCTAAACCCAAAACAGATGTACTTCACATGAGTACTTTTCGATTTGAGAGATCAATCTATATAATCCTGGACTAAACCAAGAAATGGTCGTTCCAGTCTTTCTTCGGTCATAAAATGAAGGATAAGGGTTGATCTTAGGGAGGAAAGGAGAGAAGTGGTTGAGATCAGAATGATGAATTCTGTAAAGTGTAATTTTTATGACTTGTATTAGAATGCAAAATCTGCTTGCAAAGTGTAATACTTTTGTTGATAACCAATGCCGTCGATTGAAGTAGATTGAAAAATCTATTTATACAAGTCATGGTCGAACACACTGAGCTCATTGGAAGTGGGAGTTGTGAAGTAGTGGAGATCATTGGTAAATGGTGAAAGTCTTGTATTATGGTTATGGGAAGACTGGACGGTTTGTACTCCCACTACTCCTCTACTTGTCTCCTATCCACTATTCCAGGCATTTTCTCTTAATAGGCGTGTTGCACAGCGCACGCTGTAAACTGCCAGACCAATACCCTGATGAACATCCCCCAGTTTGTGACATGTTTGATGTCTCGAGTATTTTTGTAGAAAATATGAAGTAAGTTACACAAATAATGTAACAAGTATGGTATGTTAATTGTCGAGTGGGTATTATTGGCAAGAGCTAATAATTGCGACCAATCACGTGCAAGCTAAGCGGCAGGTGGTCTTAAGTGGCAAGTCAAGTCGTATGAATAAGAGTTGTTGTAAGACGACGCTCAGTAAATAGCATATAGTATTTTTAGGTTAAATAATTAAATTATTTGTAAAATCGATATTTATAAAACATCATTTGTGATGCATGCAAAGCATTTCTTTTAAGAAAGCATCTCAAAATAATCGATAAATATGAAGCGTCATTGTATATATAGAGCATGTTTGAGTGAGTCATGTATTTCGCGGTCTTAAAAGGGATGCGACCGACCATATTTGGGCAGCTGCCAAGATCTTGTTTGTATAGGTTGGGACAAGGTGATCGTCCCTCACAGGAGATGGATGACCGGTAATAATCATGTCACCTCATTGGTTATCTCAAACTAAAACTAGGTCGGTCAAATCATCCGGTCAATTTGAGCGGTTGAGATGATTTGCGCAGTTGGTTGCCGTTGAATTTATTTAAGATTTTATAAATAGCGTGACCGGCCTACTTTGGCCTATGATGCAGAACAGAACCTGTGGATACGAGCAACGTGATTGGTCAAGGCCAAAGATGGGTCACCGGTGAGCATAATGACACCTTATTGATCGCCCAAAATTAAATCTTAGCCAGCCATTTCGACCAACTAAGTTGGGAGGCTGTGAACAATTTAAAACTACCATGGGAAGTTAACATAATTAAAACCCTTTTTGAAGCCGCTCGACTAGCCTACTTTGGCTAGCGATTGTGAACGCTAGGTGCGGGCTAGGAGAGTTCTGATTGGCTTAAATAAAAAAAAAGCCCGTCGGTAAGCCCCATGGAATTTGTTCGGTCGCGCCAGGAGGTGGCCAAGTCGTGTGGTCGTGATCATTCCGGGAATGACTTGGACGACCTAAATTATTTTCTTCAATAAGAAGCAACACGACTAGCCTACTTTGGCTAGTAATTTGGAGTAGCTGCAGGTAGGCTAGATGCGATATGATTGGTCGATTGGAAAGAGGGGTTGACGGGCAACAACATGAGACAGGGCCGGTCGGCAGTGGAAGACGCCAGCTAGGGCAAACCGACCGGTCAAGTTTCACGGTCACGCCTCCTTTGCTATTTTCAAAGTCGTCGCGGTTTTCGTTTCATCCTTATTTTCTAACTTTTGGTAGGATTTTTCTCCTACTAGATATATGATAGCCTAGTTTCCTAGCTTGCCTAGGCTTGATATCGACCAATAGGAATCGAGATATCGTGCATGCTCCGTTTTGGGGTAAAAAATTTAATTTTTGTAAATCAACCAAATTAGGTCAAAATTTAGAATTTTGTGATTTGGCACAAAATAAATCAATATTGGTGAATTTTTTACGTTAGTACAAAATCACTAATTTTATCTTGGAGAGCAGCGCTGCTCGTGCGCCTCTGGTTGAGTACCTTCATGCACATCTTAATCCCGATACTTCGGGAAATTCATGCTACCCAGCTGAGAGTGAACATTAATTGTCGTATCAAGTCAAAATTGATAGTTCAGCTAAGAAAACAACATGTAATAGATACTCGACATGCTTCGACATTAGTGAATAATGTAGGTAGGAGCTTAAATACTTGTTAGGCTCTATACTAGTGAACAATTCCTTTAGGATCTTGAGTTTGAATACAATATGAAGAGAGGCATAGGCACTTATCAGATTTTGACATATTCTTTAAATTCCTTGCAGAACTTGGACATGTCAAGGTAAACTAATTCTGATGCTGTGTCAGTTAGACAGACTTTTATAGTTTTCGGCTTAAACTAAAAACCGACGTGTTCTCCACTTAGAAGGAAAATTAGGCTTTCAAGATTGCAATGTGCAAAAATAGATGAAGAAAAGGAGTAAACTGCTAATGTACTGTACTCTTCCGCCATTGGGGGTTTAATGCAGTAGGAAATACCATATGGTCATAGGAATAATATATTAGAGAGAGTTTGGTCCAGTTGACCAAGTGAACTGTATGTTTTTTTTTTTAAATATATTTTTCTGCTTGGTCCTAAAAATAATAGTTTGGTCCTAGGGTGTACAATACCCACACAGAATGACGTCATGGGTGATGCAATTTTCATTTAGGAGTGACAGGAATATCCTTTCAGAATAGTATATATAGGATTTATTGGCAAAAAAGAAATCATTTTTAGATTTCTTTTCTCTCTCCTCTCTAGATTCAGATCTACTTTCTCTTCTTATTTTTCTTTATCTATTTGATGAAGATGATGGTGTTGAAGTTGAAGAAGTGTTTATGATGTTGTTGAAGACAATAAAAAAATCCATGAAACTCATGTTGTGATTTCTTCCTTCTGCTGTAACAAAAAAAGTAGATCTGAATCCTTTTTTTTTCTTTTTCTTTTTCTTTTCTGGATGTTTTAATTTGTTTTGATTTCTTCCTATTGTTGTAACAATGGCGTCTCTACAAGAAACTCATGTTGTTGCGGCTGCTGCTCGTGTTGAAAATGAAGATGATGAACTCTGTTTTTCTGCTGTTTTATGATGAAGATGAACTCTGTTTTGCTGTTGTTGTTGTTAAAGAAGATGAAGATTGAAACGAAGATGAGGAAGACGATTTGATGTTGTCGTTGTTAATGAAGATTTGATGTTGTTGTTGCTATTGAAGTCGATGAAGATGATGAAGAAGATGAAGATTCATAGGTTTTTATCAGGAGTTCATTTTGACGAATGAACTCTGGTTTATATAGGTTTTTATCAGGAGTTCATTTTGATGAATGAACTGTGGTTTATATAGGTTTTTATCAGGAGTTCATTTCGACGAATGAACTCTGGTTTATATAGGTTTTTATCAGGAGTTCATTTTGACGAATGAACACTGGTTTAATATAGATTTTTATCAGGAGTTCATTTTGACGAATGAACTCTGACTTTTTGTTCTTAATAACGAAATTTTGTAGAATTTAATGAAGTGTAATGAAGTTCATAAAAATAATTTTTTTGTGTTGTGTTCATTTTACAAAATGAACTCTGTTTTTCATATGTGATTTAGCTTGGGTATATTAGGTGTTCATTTGAAGGAATGAACTCCAGAGTTCATCGGAAAAAATGAACTGCTACAAAAAAATAAGTAGGAAATAAAACGGAAGGGTACTTTGGTCAATTTAATATTTTTAAATAATTGTGGACCAAATAGAAAAGATGATTTCTGAAAGGACCAAACTGACTTAGGACCACCTAAAAAAGGACCAAACGATATTTTTTCCTTTAATGTATGATACGTGCGCCAGATTGTATATTGCCCATGCAATGGGAATAGCATGTAGATTTGCAAACAAAACAACAGGTAAGCAACATCCGGTTTTCTTTCTATATGGTTTCTCTGCTGGTGTTTCTTTATGCTCTCTATCTTGGTCTGCTCACCCCTGTGGGATCTCTAAAGATGGTAGTTATCCAGTTTTCTGGAGCCATGACCTGTATATCTTTGAAAATGTAGTTTGATATCTTCTATTCTTCTTATCTTCCTTTTATCGTTTCTTCCCTGTTGTTAAGCTTGTTTCTAAGTTGATTTCTATTTTGTTTATTGCTGCTCCATAGTCCCTTCTAGCCTGTGAGTATTTTTTCTGGCAACTGTACCTCTTTTCCCTTAACATGTGTGCCTATTTTGAAGAAATGTTACCTTCAATCCAACCCCTTGCTCCTCTGATCTAACAAATCCCCCCAGGTAAGTCCTCTGATCTAACCCCTTGCTCCTCTGATCTTCAGTCTTAATTTCTCTCGACATTTTTATCAGCTTTTCCCTTTTCACTGCTCTCATCTTTGTAATTAAAGCTAGCTTTCTAGCCTCTGAATAGCACCATCTCGCCAGCGCTCAAAGGCTGGTGGGAGCTGCTGCTGGACTAGAGGTAATAAAAACTCGAGGTTCCCTTGCTGGGAATATCCGCTAGCGTTTTTCGGCAGGGATGACTATAAATCACCACAAGTTTTTGTCATCTAGCCTCCTTTTAAATTTTCTTCTCTTGGATGAATTGTTCCTTTATTTAGCTTGTTAACTGTCAGTACTATATCTCCAAAATTGTTTGGCACCTAAGCTAGTTTCTACTGAACATTTGCGTATATTCATAGGTCTACACCAGCTAGTATAAGCCAATAATAATCTTTAGCTATGCTATTTTTGTTATAATTGCTAATTGTTGTTAAATTTTCTCTACTATTTTTGCTCAAGTAATGTGCTATAGTTTCCTTCATTGGGTCGTCGGTTTTGAGATTCATTTGTTAATGTAGTGGGTTTTTGCTTCTTTCTAGATACTAAGCGTGACAGTAGCACTGGCTTGGAATTGCCAAGGCTGTCAAAAAAATCTGCCTAGGAATAGACTGGTTTACATAGTTTTTATTAAGTCGGTAGATGTTGTGTTTTTATCAGACACAAAGGTCAAGGATAGCTCAGTAGCACCTCTATTTGAAAGATGTAATTTTACTCGGTGGAAAATAGTTCCACGGGTGGGATTGGCTGGTGGCCCAGCTCTTGGATGGTCTGTATCCGTCTCTCTAGAGGTTGTTCATTGGAATGGAAACATGATGAATGCTCTGGTGACAGATTCGAAACCCAATTCCCAAATTGTGTACACTTTCTTTTATGGGAGTCCTTACAGGAGTCAGAAAGTTGAGCCCTGGAACTTTGTCAAAGATATTGCAAACCAAACTTCAGGTATTCCTCGAGTCCTCGTAGGAGATTTGATCTTTTATTTTCCATCCGGAGGAATAGCTTGGAGGTCATGAGGGACAAAACTCAGAAACATGAACATGTGTATTTAAGATAACAAAACTTGAGACATTTCTGGTGGATGGCAAGAGAATGCCACTAGTACTTCTCTGGTAGTGTAGACCACATCACTCTGGAAAAAGAAGTTATGGATTGATTCCTTCGTGGGTTTCAGATGAGGTTAATTCCTCTGCTGTACCCTCTGGGGAAGATTCCAAGTTATGGATGCATCCGTCCAAATCCCCTGGCCGGATGGCTTTCCAGCAGGGTTTTGTCAGAAAATCTGGATTATAGTGGACTAGAAGTAATCTTACTGGTCCGGAACTTCGTTTTACCTAGGGGTGAGCATAAAAACCGGAACCGCGGATTTAACCCGTATCCGTCCGCAAAATTACGGATTTCACCCAAACCGCAAGACGTATGGGCCGGACACGGGTGGGATTCTCAAATCCGCATGCGGTGCGGATGCGGTTGCGGTTGTCATTTGAAAACCGCGGATTACCGCAACCGTAGAAAGAAGCAAAGTTTTCTTAAAGTATGAACCTAGGCCCAAAGAGAAAGAAGTGAAGTTCTTTGATCACTTAGTTAACTAAATGAATTTAGGCCCAAAGAGATAGAAGTAAAGTCCTTAAAACACTAACTGAATTTAGGCCCAACAAATAGAATCAAAACGAAGTTAACTAACTGAATACTGAATGGTAGATGGTGTTTGGCAAGTTGATGTTGTCAGTGATCCGTTCACAGAATCACAGTTCACACACTGTGCAGGCCTAAGAGAGCGTATGGACGCTGTTACGCATAACAGAACCATTCCCTGCACATATAATATAAACAAGAGAAACAAGTTACAGAACTAGTATGAATTATGAAGTTATAGACTGAACTGAGCTCGTAATGGGCTAGGACCGTCAACTAGTTTCATAGTTCACATCCAAAAGCTAAACTGATAGTTGTCCCGTTGAGGTAACAATGTGGCATGCATCATCATCAGTTGGACGATTGTTTGTGTTCGTTTCAACCATTACATCGAAATGGAACATTTTCTGCTCTAAAGTTAGTGGGCTTGGCCTAACAAATCCGCGGTTAATCCGTAACCGGCCCGTATAATCCGTTGATCCGCAGAGGTTAAATCCGCGGGTGATTGGACCGGTCACGGTTCCATTTTTCAAATCCGCAATTTTGACGGTTTGGTTGCGGGTGACCCCTAATCCGCAACCGTCCGTCCGTTGCACACCCCTAGTTTTACCTAGTAAATTTCTCTTAAACATTTCAAAGTTCAACCACCCTGTGCCTGTGGGGCCAGGAGATTTTGGGCCTTTTCATTCTTTTTCTTGAAGCAGTTTTGGGCCTATTAGCTTTGTGAATGAATCCTATTTTGACTTGTAGGGGTGAGCATGGGCAGGACCGGTTTTCACCTCATCCGCATCCAATCCAATGCACTACGGATTTCAAATTTGGCATCCGTATCCAATGGATGTACGGATGAATAGATTGGATGCGGATAATTTAATGGATTTGTTTTAATTAAAATTTATAATAAAGGAAATAAAACCAACACAAATGACTCCTTATAAAACCTACATATCATATATATGCATACAAATATAAAAATGCCATGTATAACACCCCAAGCAAACACCTTAAAAATTCATAAATGATCCATAATATTTTCTAGAACTATATAAATGTCCTTAATTTAACGGATATGAATGTCCAACGGATTTTCAAGGTTGTATCCGGGCCCAATCCGTAATCCGTTGGATTTCAAAAATTCCATCCGCATCCAACCCATTAACGAACGCTCCGGGCATCCATCCGCAAAAGAACTGTTGGTCCCCGTTAAATTCATGGATTGCGGGCCAAATGCTCACCCCTAATTTTGAGGCATATTCGTACAAGGTAATAATAAAATAGAATCATTATATAGTAAAATTAATAAGCCCAATGCGTTAATCTGAACATATTAAGCTTTAAAAAATCAAGATGATACTCTTTGAATTACAAAAAACTGTGGTCATATGTTGGGGTCTATAAAAACTTCATTTCCAAGTATATTTTTGCACCCTCTATTTAGAAATTTTGGCTCCGCCCCCGCAAAAAAAAAGGCAAGATCTGTTTGACTATACTATTAATTGGGATCCCGTCAACTTGTATTGCTTTAAAAAAATTTAGTAGACAAACCTAATGCTTGGAATGATCATCCACCTCCCACATCAGATGACTCTACTTCTATTGCGCCATTTGTGGAATTTCATGTTTGGGCGTTTAGCCATTTGTGGCATTGAGTGTAAAACAGGTAATTATTAGCTGTAAATGTTAAGTATCCGAAGGAAACTCTAAGAAGAGCCAAATGATGGCATGAAAATAACATAAGAACTCAAAGGTTAATTAAGGAATAAAAGATTCAAATTTCTATAAACTCATAAAAACGTTACAAACTCTCGAGGGAAGAAAGAAAGAAGACGAAGAAGAAAGAAGAAAGAAAGAAAGGGTAACAACAAGAAAACGGTTCCGCTCTTGTTGCCGCCCTCTCTGTCTCCTCCTCCCTCTCTCTCTCTCTCTCTCTGCTAATCTCAATCTCCCACGTTATCTCCGTCATCTTCTGTCATTTTGTTCCCAGAAAGATTATTGAATCGTTTCTCAGAGATTAA
Organism: Papaver somniferum; assembly: GCF_003573695.1. Classification (NCBI taxonomy): domain Eukaryota; kingdom Viridiplantae; phylum Streptophyta; class Magnoliopsida; order Ranunculales; family Papaveraceae; genus Papaver; species Papaver somniferum. The sequence goes on along the minus strand of NW_020651082.1, from coordinate 3,519,530 downwards.
TCTCCACAAACAGCGTTTTTTGAGGTAATTTCTGGTTTTTTTTTTCCTTCGTACCCTGTTTTGATTTAGTATAATGTATTTACAGGTTCTTGTGTTTGTGATCCATGATAATGGTTTTGAAGCTTATTCTGTGATCAAGGATCATTTCTTACCATTTTTAGAAAATTTCCTGCTCCTTGTTATTACCGAATGAGTTTGAGGTTTATAATGCCATTTTTAGAAAAAAACGGTGTATTCAGATAATGGAATGCTCCTTGTTATAATCGAAGAATATGTTTGAGGTTAATATGATGAATTTCTTATGTTTTTGATTCTCCATTTGGTTTTCTTAGCTTCTGTTATTGTTAAGTTTTTCTGAAATCTCTAGAAATGATATGACGAACTGGTTTTATTTGATTGGTAAATTAAAACCTAATTAGCATTTATCAATGAAGCCGATTGAGTCATGGGTAATTTTGGTACTTTTTGTGATTTTGGTGTTGGGGGAGATAAAAATCTTAGGTACAAATAAAAAATGTGGTTTTATTTTATGGAAATTTGTAAAATTTCAAGACGTGCATCGGAGTTAAAGTTGACCGAATAAGAAAAAGAACAGTTGGCTAACTTGGGGAGTTTCAATTGAGTCTTTCTAGAGTCCTTTAAGGGGTTCTCCGATGTGTAGGACTTGGTTCCATCATTGCTTGGAAAAATTTGAAATGGGATTCACATACACCTATCTGAAACTACATGATAAAACCATAAGGGTGACGAACCGCAGAACATTGTGACTCAGTGTAGCTTTGAGATATGGTGTAAATTATGCCAATCATCGGGCACACTAGAAGTCTTGACTTTCACAAGTTTAAAGTACATTGCACTCAATTTTGCGAAACACGGATGTCAAAATATAGGGTATAAGTTTGGTAAATATGTGTGTTTAATTGTTATTTGTTTGATGGGTAAAGTTTCAGGAGATTGATGCTAATTAAGGAAAAGGATGGCGTCTGTTGCGGATATTGGTGCTTCAGCCCTTATAAATCTTCTGTCTGCAATTGCATTCCTTGTCGCGTTTGCAATATTAAGGCTTCAACCGTTCAACGATAGAGTTTATTTCCCAAAATGGTATCTCAAGGGGATACGAGGCAGCCCAACACATTCTGGAGCACTTGTGAGCAAATTTGTCAATTTGGATGCCAAGACATATTTGAGGTTTTTGAATTGGATGCCAGCAGCGTTGAAAATGCCGGAATTAGAGCTTATTGACCATGCAGGACTTGATTCTGCTGTGTATATCCGGATATATCTTCTTGGGTCAGTTTCTGGATAAAAAGTTACGCAAAACATTTTCTTGTTCAATTACAATCCTGTCCATTTCTTTTTATAGTCATCGTCTTTCTTTGCAATTTGTTTATCATCTAACTTAAAAGGATTTTGGCCTGCAGCTTGAAAATCTTTGTCCCTTTAACTATACTTTCTTTTGCGGTCTTGGTCCCTGTCAATTGGACTGATGGAACACTGGTAAAAAGCAAGGATTTGACATTTAGTGATATTGACAAGTTGTCGATATCCAATGTTGGAGCTGGATCAAAAAGGTCAGGTTACTATTATTTCTAAATTAATATCTTGTTTATGCTCATGGTAATCATAAGGATTTGATTATTTGAAATGTTTTCAAATCCTTGGGAAGCCAAAGAAATTCATAACAAAAGTTGTTTTAACCTAGGTGGTATATGCGCCACTTTCTCAGACTGGTAGAAAATCTCAATCGTACATTTTGAAGTAATTGCTGCATGATTCTTAACCTTATGCGCCGATTTGCCACTTTTATATTAAGATGAGGTTTATTCCACTACAGGTTTTGGGCTCACTTAGTAATGGCATATGTCTTCACATTCTGGACATGTTATGTGCTATATCACGAATACAAGAGAGTATCTATTATGAGGCTCCAGTTCCTTGCATCTGAAAGACGTCGTCCAGATCAGTTTTCGGTGAGTACAACTTGAGCTTTTGATACTTCATCTTGTTTATGTGAACTTGTATGATTATGTTCATTGATAATTTACTTGGCAACTTTGCGCTTTGCATTTGTTATTTTCCACACTGATAATTGGGTATGTTTCAGGTTCTTGTGAGGAACGTCCCTCCAGATACTTACGAATCAGTTGGCGAGCATGTTGAACATTTCTTTTGTGTCAATCATCCTGATCACTACCTCACCCATCAGGTTACCATGCACCATGGTGTTTCATTAAGTAGAAATAGAAATTTCAGAACAATCTCATGTCATATTAATAACCTAAGCTTAAATGCCAGATGTATTCTTTTACTTCACATTGGGGTTCCACATATCTAAAAGGATCATTTAACTCTTGTCTTTTGGAAATTTAGGTTGTCTATAATGCAAATACTCTAGCGAAAATGGTGGCACAGAAGAAAGGTTTGCTGAACCGCCTGCGCTATTATCAAAACAAATATGAGAGAAATTCCAGCAAAAAGCCTACAACCAAGGTATTTGTCTTTACTTGATAAACATGCTTTTGATTTGAATTCTACTATGTTGTAACTTGTAAGTAACAATCCAGTTATCTCATAGAAAGACCTCTATGTATAGACAGGTTTTTGTGGCCTCTGGGGGGCAACTGTGGATGCAATTGACTATTACACTGATGAGATTGAAAAGTTATCTAAAGAAGTAAGCCTTGGATACGCTTTATGTTTTGCTCTGTTAAATACATTTAACCATTGGTTATATCTTGTTTTTAGTTAAGATCTAAATCAATTCTTTGTCCAGGAAATTTCAGAAAGGGAAAGGGTTATGAGTGATCCTAAGGCTATTATGCCTGCTGCATTTGTTTCATTCAAATCTCGATGGGCGGCAGCTGTGTGTGCTCAGACTCAGCAATCAAGTAATCCGACATTGTGGTTGACAGAGTGGGCCCCTGAGCCACGAGATGTCTTTTGGTCTAATCTTGCAATCCCATTTGTTGAGCTTTCAATCCGGAGATTGATCATGGCCGTTGCAACGTTTTTCCTTACATTTTTTTTCATGATTCCCATCGCATTTGTTCAGTCCCTAGCTAACATTGAGGGGATCGAGAAGGTCATGCCCTTCCTAAAACCTTTAATAGAAAAGTAAGTGTCTATGTTGCTTAAAATCACATGTATTGGAATTTTAGTGTTAGTTATGAGTTAATTTAGCCTCTTCATGTTGTAATTGTTCGAAATTGGTATTGCAGGAAGGTCGTCAAATCCGTTATCCAAGGTTTCCTTCCTGGGATTGCATTGAAAATATTTCTCATTCTTCTTCCAACAATACTCATGACCATGTCGAAAATAGAAGGTTACACATCACTGTCATCATTAGATAGGAGATCAGCAGCAAAGTATCACTTATTTGTTCTTGTTAATGTTTTCTTGGGGAGCATAATCACAGGAACGGCATTTCAACAACTCGATGCTTTCATCCATCAGTCTGCAACTGAGTATGTCAACATTTTCATGCCAGTCGTTACAAATCTTGTGCCCTTTCATTTTCTTCTATATCTTCTAATTCACAACTCTTAAATTTTAACTTTTTGTTTTGTTTTGGCAGGATCCCGGAAACAGTGGGCGTTTCTATTCCAATGAAAGCCACTTTCTTTATTACGTATATCATGGTTGATGGTTGGGCTGGTGTTGCTGGAGAGATTCTTCGATTGGTTCCATTGATTATGTTTCACTTGAAAAATGCCTTCTTGGTTAAGACAGAGCAAGACAGAGAGGAGGCAATGGACGCTGGGAGTGTGGACTTTGCTTCTAATGAACCTCGAATACAATTGTATTTCTTGCTTGGACTAGTCTATTCTGTGGTCACACCAGTCCTCCTTCCTTTTATCGTCGTCTTCTTTGGTTTCGCATATTTGGTGTTCCGTCATCAGGTAAGCTAGAAGCGTCGGAAGTCGATAACAAATTATACCTAATAAAAAGATCTCAATGTGACAACTAATTTTTTCTGTGCGATATATGTTTTCTTCTTGCAAGATTATCAATGTTTATAACCAGAAGTACGAGAGTGGGGCAGCGTTTTATCCAGATGTTCAGCGCCGTTTGATTATTGGACTAGTAATATCGCAACTTCTACTTATGGGTTTGATGAGCTCAAAAGGTGCGAAGCAGTCAACACCATTGCTCATTGCGCTTCCTGTGTTGACCATCTGGTTCCATAGATTCTGCAAAAGCCGTTTTGAACCAGCATTTGTCAAATTTCCCTTACAGGTAACTCAATTTTTGTATCCCGAAGTACAAAATTTTGTTTGATAATTGTATGCTTTTCTAGTAGTACTTTTCATCCTTTTGCACCTGAAAAACAATAGAAGGCATGCCGACATTATTTGTGAATATTAGGGCGGTGCAAGTATAAACAGTATTGCCCCCAAACATGTGACTCCTCAAAATTAACTGAGTGATAACTGTAGTTAACGTTCAATCAAGCGAAACAGGTATCTCTATGTCATTAACCAAAGCAAATGGTTTCTTTTATGAATTTTCGATACAGGATGCAATGGTGAAGGATACATTGGAACGAGCAACTGAACCGAACTTGAACCTGAGAGCTTACCTCCAAGACGCCTACATACACCCTGTATTCAAGGATGATTTTTCAGAAAAACTATCAGCTTACGATGAAGAAGAAAACAATATTCTTGTACCAACCAAGAGAACATCCCAAAGAAGTACGCCTGGTCAAAGCAAATACGATTCTGAAGCTTCTGATACTGGTGGTTCTTAGAACATTGACTAAGAGGAGAAAGAGATTGAATTCTAGTGAAGAAAATATTTTTCTTTTTGGATTTCCCTTGCGGTGATTCTTTTACTAACAGTAGTGGTATGATTGTCGTTGTTAGGGACAATGGAAATTATATGGGGGAATGTCCCAAGTTTTCATGTTTAACAGTTTGGAACATGAAGAAAGTGAGAATAGGAAACTACGTGTGAGAAAGAATGGAATGTGCATAGTCTTTGGCTAACCTTTATTCATCGGTGTAATTAAAATCTTTCCGATATGATATTCCAGAACGTTTGACTATCCTTTGTTTTTCTTCATTAACCATTTGGGAACATTATTTAAATACCTCTAAAAATTCGCACCTTAAAATATACCTACTTTCCTACTTTGTTGCAGAAATGGTGACATTTTCCATCTTTAACACAAAATAATCTTTAAACTTTAAGAGTGAATCTAAATGACAAATTTAGCATATATTATTTTTCTAGACTATCTAGATTAGGTCGATGGTGCAGATTTTGGGTCCCTAGGCATATTTGGTGTTCTAGTGACAAATTTTGAGTCATGAGATAGATTTTGGTTGGGCAAGGCCGCAAGAGAACATTTGGGGTAGAAGAAAAAACAATGTTGGGTCAATTTCGGAGTTTAAAACCTTAAGTGCTACATTCTCGAAGGTTTCAAACTTGTGACGCATCATATACTCAAAATCGTATCTCGTAATCATCCGTGAAAGTCAAGAAATACTCAAAATCGCCTTAGCATTATAGGACCAAATCCATCGGTGTGTACTAACTCTAATGACTCCTGATCTAGACACCTTCAATATTTTTCCCTACAAGACAAGCTTCTAAGTTTAAAAAGAATTCATGAAGTTATGCTTAGTTAGGGAGCTTTGGACAGTTTCTCTTCCGCTGTATCTTTTCCTTATATATAATGTAGTTGCGACAAATCCCACAACTACATCCAATGAGATGATAAGAACACTAAGTCTAAGTCATGAAGATAAACTCAAACATTAATGATATTATATACCACTTGAAACTAATATGATCTTCACAAACTCTATATTTAGAATATGATGTTCTTACAAATATCACAAAGATATAGATAACAACAATGAACAAAAGCTCAACTCTAATGGTTTCTTTTCTTTGCTCTTGAAGTGGTTCTTTTCTCTATCACTTGACTGAAATCTCTTCTCTCTTTTTCTCCCAACCTGTCATATCTCTTGACCGTGTGAATCTATATACAGGAAAATATATCAGTAGAAGACAACCATGTTCACGTGCAGGATCTCTGAAGAAGGATTTGGTATCAGGTTGTCTTACTCGCCAGGCTTTTGAGAGTTGTCCTTGTCTTGTCGTATCGATGCTTCTTGCTTCTCCTGATTGATGTCGCATTGCCCTTGTTGTGTGACTGTCTTTCGTGCCTTTTTCCTTAGTATCGCGTGATTCTCTTCGCCTAATTTCTTCCTTCTTCGTGTTAATGACTATCTTAACTGAAGCGAGGTTACGAGTTTGTTCTGTGTGATATTTCGCCCCTACATTTTGCCTCTTCTCGCATTGTTCTTCTGTAAGTGGAATAATGCGGGAATCCTCAGTCAATCTTCTTGTCGGATCTTTATTCAATGTATCTCTGTGATTTCTGTATGATTATTACATGTGTTGCAAATTTTCTCCTTTTCCGACGGTGCGTGTTTATTGCTTTTTCTGAATAAATACCAAATGGAAGAGGAATATCTTATATCTTTCTCATTTTTCCTGTTCGATCTATAAATTCTAGGGTTTTCTTAGTTTCATGTCTTCAATGGCGAACCGTGATGCGTCTCTTCCTGTTGTTGCTGTATTGTTTTTCCGGTGAGTCCTTGCCTCAGTTCTTCGTGCTTTGTGTTCTTCTTGTCAACGTTTTTAGGATTCCGTTTCTTATTTCTGTGCTTTTTTCTCTTCTGCAGATCTAGACTTTGTTTTGGTGATTTGATAAAGGGGTCTGTAAGGGATTTTCATCACGACTGGGGACCCTCTCTCTATCTTCTGAGCATGACGGTATTTCCTCTCGACTTTATGGAACCCTATTTGATCTTTGGGTTTCCATACGAAAATAATTATCCACCGATCCTATAGAAGGGATCACTCTTCGAAAAGGGATATCCACCAATTCTGTTGGAAAGGTATGATTCACCGCTGCTGGCGTCCTAGCTTGGAGTCACCTCGCGATACTGATCCCAATTAATCTGGTGGATTTGATGCGATGTTGGTGTTGGTGAGGACATGTGAGAAGAAATTTTGATCGCACGCTTTATGTTTCTCCTTCTGTTTATATGTCGCTCTACAACTATTGTATCACTTTCCTGCACTTTATTTTTAGAATTAGATGTGTATTCAAAATTTCAGAGTTAGTTGAATTTTTGGGTTTTACTTTATTTCGCGTATGGTGTTTGTGCGAAGCATAGGTTTGGTATTTTCCTGAGGAGGTGGGAAGCATTATTCCCCTGTTTGCCTCTGCATTCTAACTCCGAGGGGAATTTATAGTTGTATCATGCGAATGTTACTTGTGTATGCTGGGTCATACTCTTACGAACACGATTGGGTATCAATCTGTGAAATTGGGTTTGAGTTCTGGCGAATACATACGATATGCCAAAACTAAATTTACTATGTGTGAGAAGATAGGTCTTAGGGTTTGTCGTGCTCATTAATTACGCGGAAGAAAATTTCCTATCATATTGTAATATTTTCTATCATGCGAAAAGCAAAGACTATTAGTATTTTATGGTAGGATGATGATATAGGTATACTCTTGTGTTAGAGCACTGCTCGGTCGAACTCTCAAGCGTTGCTATCTCAAGCATGTTGTCAAGTTTAGTTTCCAAAACTATAAGTCTCGATTTCTAGTCTATTCATAGCTAAGTCTCGGACTAGGATAGAAAGTGTAATTGAGCTCTAGACTCCATGGCGATCATCATACAAAGACGAAGAACTACTCAAGGAACTGGTGGAACTTCATCGACTAAAAGGTATGTGGAGACTTGAACTTATCTATCACTCAAAAGTCTATCTACTTTATCTCCTATCTTGAGATAAAAGTCGTATTGCTATACAGACTATGATTATACACATTTGCTATTTCGAGCCGAGTTTATCTCGCCTATCTATTTATCAAAATATGTGTTGGAAAGCTTTCGCTTTGTCCAAGTTCATCTTTACTAGTGACGAAAGTCATATTAGTTTCAATTACTTGAAAATCGCCTTGACGAAAAATAGCTTGTAAACAACAACTATATAACGTCCTCTAAGAATGTTTCAATGATTGAAATAAGAGTTTAGAATATAACATTGAAAGGATATAAACATTGTGTGATAATTCATAGTGTGTAAGTCCTTATTCCTTGAACCAAAGTATGCGTACTTTGCTGCTCAGGAAAACCGGAACTGAAGTCCGCGTACCAGTACGCGTACTATCGGAAGTTCACATCCCGTGAATTTTTCTGCTAGAGTCTGTAAATTGAAAACAAACTTATTCCGGGTACTTAAGTCCGCACCAGTTGTTGATGATGGTTTTTAGCTTAGGGTTAAAATTGTAAAACCGCACATCTGACATGACGTCACTATGACCATTAGCAGATTTATTGAATCGATCAGCATGCCTATGTAAGAATTACCAGGGTACCTTTTTTTATGTGTCATGTTCCACTGCAGAACCCTTAACATTGACCGACATCATCTATGCCAAACCCTAATTCTCATGCTACCGCGCCAAGGCACGCCAACCATGCCAGCCGCACCACTGTGCCAATGACAAACCATGCCAGCCACATCTCTGTGCCAAGGTATGCCAACCATGCCAGCCGCACCACTGTGACAATGACAAACCATGCCAGCCACATCTCCGCGCCAAGGCATGCCAACCATGCCATCCACACCACTGTACCAATGGCAAACCATGCCAGCCACATTTCCGCACCAAGGCAT